>NW_024412424.1:6564591-6620366 GCF_014898765.1 Herpailurus yagouaroundi
CCCGGAGACCGAGGGGCGGAAAAGCGCGCCCGCTGCCCGCCCCTCCCGCCGCGGCGCTGCCACCGCCGGGAACAAAGGAGACAAAGCCGCGTCGGCCGGGCCGGGCTTCGCTCCTTCCCCCCGCGCCCGCCGGGCCGCCCTCCCCCCGCCCGCCGCCCAGGCCAGGCCGGAAGCAGCCGGGAGAGCCGGGCGCGCGGCCCCGAGCCGCCCGGGACCCCGCATTCCAGCCCTGCGGGCTCCGCACTTGCCGAGGGCGGGGGACTCGACCCCTCCCTGTGGGGGCGCTGGCTGCTGGGCGGCGGTAGCCACGGCAACGCGGGTCGCGGCCAGGCGAGCTGAGGGCGAGGAGCAGAGCCCAGAGCTCTGGCTGCCCGACCCCACCCCATCCCGCCCCTGCCGGGCCATACCTGCGCGCTGCGCAGGAACCGGAATCAAGAGTCCTCCCGGGATGGGCGGGGCCGGGGGGGGTGGTGCGCTTGGCGCCCACAGGTGTTGCAGGTACAGCGTCCGGCCTCTTCCTGCCCACCGGCGACGGGTGGGACCTGCACCCCACACCAGCCCCGCCAGCTCGCCAGCCACCACCCCTGCTCCGCAGCGTCCCGAACTCTCTCCTTCCTTTCCTGTGGTCGTCCTCCAACTTTCTTTACCTGAACTCCTCGGCGCCTGGTTTCTCACCCCCGTACCAGGTCCTGCCCACCGCCCCTACTCCCAGGACTCCCTAAGAGCCACCCTCTCCTTCCGGCCCCCACCTCTGGCTGCGCCAGAGGAGCATAGGCTTTGGGGTTGGGCCTGGGTTTGTGCCACCACTAAGCCAAGTAACCTGAGCCCCCCATGCCCCTGAACACCCCCCCACCCACACACACACACACACACGCCTGTTTGCTCACCGGCAAGTGAAGGTGATACCACACCTACCAGGCTGTTACAGGAGGGCACAGCGGCTGCAAAGTACACAAGCAAGGGTGCATTTCCTTCTTTTCCTCCTGGGCCTCTACCTGGACCCACCCTATGCTGAGAAGCCTTGGGCAAGTCTGGACTCCCTCAATGGCAAATACCTGGGCCTTTCTAGGGAGAAACCGCTGGGCAGGGGCCCAGTTGTGCCCTCTGCCGGGCCCTTCACACACACCCTGGCCTGCCTACTGCAAACTCAGAGGAGACAGGACACGGCCCATGCTGTTAGGACTTTGGCTCAAGGCCATTGAGATAGCCTCCTGGGAGGCAAAATTTGTCACACACACACACACACACACACACACACACACACCCCACTCTGGAAGCCCCCAGAGCCTCCAAAGGCTAGGGAGAGCCTCAACCAGAAGGTTCAGGTCATCCACACTGGCTAGTGTCCAAAGAGCCAACACCACAGACACACTCTTGCCATCTGCCACCCCTCAAGAGTCTGCCTTCACTCTCATCTACCCAACTCTGCCTTCCAACTTCTCTCACCAGCTTCTCCGATCTCTCCCTTTCTTCCATCCCCTCTCCCAGCACCTGGGGCCGTGCACCAGAATGTCCCCGCCCGCCCCCGCCCCGAGTTCCTTTATCCCTGGCCTCCAGCATCACAGACCCCAGGCCCTCCATTTCATTCTCTAACCTATGCCCCACCGCTCCTCCACATCCATCACCACCTCAGCCCCTTGGCTAAGGTGCTGAAAGCCCATGGCTTTCCTGCCTGTGCAGCCTATGGGGGACCCTTGCCACATACCTGGAATCCTCCCCTCCTCAATTCCATTCACTCAAGTGCACACTCTTTAGGACCTACCTCACCCCAAAGGTGGACACAGGACTTCCAAACCCCATAGCACCCCTCATCTGTACACAGATATGGTACCTCCTACCCCCCATCAGGAGGGTGAACATCCCATGCACAGAGGTCGTTTCATCTCATGCCATCCTGAGGAACCATTACACAAAGGAAACAATGTCAAGAATGGAGTGACCAAATGACCAAAGGACCAGGCATTTGAGGTTCACAGAACCCATGGGGCCACCCAGGTCATACTCACTGCCCAAACCTGAGCACGGGCTCCAAGTACAGAGGGTACCTCCTGGGAAACCCTACTGGTTCCACAGGCCCCTGCTGAGAGGAGGCTCCACACAGGCCCAAGCAAACCCCAGCCCACAGAAGCCCTTCCCCACAAACCCTGTATACCTCCATGTGTTCAGAAAGGAGTGGCTTTTCCAGACCTGTGGGAGTACAGAGTGCCTCCCCACTCTTCCTATTTACTCAAGGACACACAAGGCCACCTATGGCCATTTAGCCCAGGAGATCAAAGGTTGCTGTTCTCCTCTGCAAAGGGACAGGTCAGGGGTTCTCTGGGCAGTCTGCCCCCGGGGCCCCCACTGTACCTCCCACCTCAGGGAGGCCCGTCTCCATCATAGCCACTGAAAAGGCTGGTTTGGAGCCAGGCCTCGTGTCCTCAACTTATGGGATCACAAGATCTCAGGCCCCATTCAAACTCACAGGCAAAACCTAACTCTCCCTGTACCCAGGTCCCAGGCCTGCCTTGAGGTTCACTCTGCTGACATGCTGAGCTCTGCCCATGCTTGTACAGGCCATCTCTAGGCTGTGTATGGGAGGACACCTAGCTCTAGGGGCACACTGGACTGCCCAAAACTCTCTGCACAGGGACCCAGACTGGCTACCAATCCCTGTAATTATGTCCCCAGTAATATTTATCAACCATTCCCCCAATCCCTTTTCCCTGCTCTCTTCTGATCATCCCTCCAGCGTTAGAACCAGAAGGTTCTCCCCACCAGGGCAGAGAAAGTAATCCAGAAGCGGGGCAAGTAACCATTGTCAGCCGTGGTTGCGCAGGCTAGGTTCCACTCCCCGGAACCCCCAAGCTATCTGACATAGGAGGGTTGGGCAAGCAGACCTGGCAATCCAAAACAAAAACCCAAGCCTCAAGGGTAAGTTCATCCAACATGGTTCTGAACTGAGGACGAGACCAAGAGGAGATGAGAGAGGAACTGAAGGGGGCCGTGATTACTGTAATTCCAGGCTCAGCCCTTAAGTCCCAAATCTCAACCTTCAACAAGAAAAACTCCATCTGACGTAAGTATTACTTTAAATATTTAAATAACATGAACCGAAAGACATTTTATTTGGACATTAGTACAAAGTGTTGATAATTAACATAAATGAGCATTTTCTCAAAATCAAAGTATGCCTGCTGGTGAGCCACACAGATGGTGTTCAGCCTCAGGCTGAGGTTGTGTGCACCCCAAAGGCTCACTTCATTGTTGGGATTCTCTAGCTAAATTTGTATCCACAGCTATCCCCTCAGCTCCCTGGAGGAGGCACCCGGGGCTAGCTGGCCCTGAACAGCACGTAGAGCACAGGCAGAGTGGCCATAAATGTCACACAGGTGACCAGTGTGCTGTAGATGGTGTTCCTGTTGACCTGAGCTTCAAGCTTCTGCTCCATGTCTGATAGTGCCAAGATCACGCTCCCCTGCTCCAGCAAGGAGCCAGGCAGGGCCCTGTCTGCTGGCCCCAGCAGGCCTGGATGTGCTGCAGCCTTCGCAAGCTGAACCACCTCAGCCGTTTGGCTGAAAGTCTTTTCCAAGCCATCAAGCCGCTCTCGTAAACCCTCTAAACATGAATGGACCTGCCTGGAATGGCTGAGCTGCTCTTTCAAGGCAGCTGAAAGGACATCTGTGTCTCTGTCTCGGGTGGGGGAAGTACCTGCCTGGGTCCCAGAGCTCAGCCCGGAGCCAGCTTGTACCAGGCCCCTTAGGTCCACCATGAGGTCGTGGAGGTCCCTCTGCTGGAGGGAGTAGCTGGATGCCTGTTCTCGAATGGCCTCCTGGAGGCTCACAGGCCCCTTCTGCGCCTCTAAGAGCAAGGCCTTCAGCTCCTGTAGCCGCACACGGTTCACATAGGTGGAGCCAGCCACACCAATCAAGGCCCCCAGAACTGACCCGATGAGGGACCAGTTCTTGGTCCTCTCAGCTCGAGTGCGCTCCTTCTCGTGACTTTCCCGCACAGCCGCAGAGAAGAGGGAGAACTTCTCTCGCTCAGAGTCTTCAGCACGCAGATAGGTTGCACGAAGCCTTTTCTCCTCCTGCAGAAGCAAAGCAGTGTTATACAGCAGCAATGTGGCCCCGCCGTTGGAGCTGCCAGCAGACGTCCCTGGGGCTCAGCCTCATGCCTGGCGCAGACTGCATGCTCAATAAACCCGCTGAATGAATGAAGGCAGCATAAACATGGTCAGGTGCAGGAAGCAAAGGAATTGGGGGCAGTCAAGATGAGCAATGCTACCTTCCTACCCAAGCAGTGCTGGGTCTGACCAGACACGCACTGATGACTACAGAATGTGTCCATCAGAAGGAAGTGTCTGGCCCCCTCTAGGCCAGTCCCCTCCTCCCTGGTGCTCCCTCCTCAGCAATCTGGGATCTGGGGCTCAGATTATACTGCCCTGGACTACTGACCCCAGTACTCCAAGAGAAAGTGGGTGGACAGGCTCTGGAAGCCTGGGGCCCAGAGCTTCTGGTTTACGTCTTCACCAGATCTCTGACCACCAGACCAGTCAGGTTCCCACCTTGCCCCTGATGATCTGCCAGGCTAGGGTCCCTATCCAATGAGGAAGGGCTGCCTTCTGAGTGCCTACTTGCAGCAGCCGGTGCTCCAGCGTAGCCAGTTCTAGGTACTGGATATCCTCTCTGGAGATGCGGTCCAAGCGGTCCCTCACCTCCTTCAGCTTGGCCTGGTGAACTTCCAAGTCCTCCCGAGCCTCTCGCACAAGCCCTCGAGCCACCATGAACACTTTCTCCGCCTGCAGAGAGAACAATGGAGGCTGTCTACCCCTTCCCTCCACACCCACACAGGCTCAGCTCTATTCCCAACAAGGCTGTGGCTGAGGTGAGTGGGGTGTCAGTGCAAAGGGTGGAAAAAAAGAGTCCTTCAGACACAAAATCCTGGCCCGCCCAGTAGTCCTCAAAGTGCAGCCCTGGGCCACACCCATCAGAATCACTGGATTTATCCATTCAAGTGGAAATAACATACCCCTGAGAAACTTGAAAAAAGCTAACGCTCCACACAAAACCCAGCCAATCCTAGTCGGATACAAGCCACGGAAAGGAACCTAGGTTCCTAAACTGTTTCACGCACGCACGCTACCTTATCTTCACCTCTTGACGATGCCACAAGAGGCATTGCTGTGGCCTCCATTTTACACACCCAGAAACTCCAGCTCAGCCAAGGTCATGACCTCCAAGGGGAAGAGACAGCACTGTGCCTCAAAACCTCCCAGTGAACCCCCAGGTTCTTGCCACCTCACTAGCTTGGTCTGTACTAGGCAGGAATGGGAACAGAGACGACAGAATGCATTTCTGCTACCACCAAGGGCTTCCAGCCACAGGAAGCTCTTTCCACCTCACAGTGTGATGCTGCCTGGCCCTGGGCTTCTACCTTCACAAGGGGTGTTTTAATTACACGTGGGGCTTTGAGGACACTTGTAACACTCTCACCAACCCTCAGTCAATGTAGGAAGTGTTCACTGGCCTAACACGATGGATGTCAATGGCCAGGGACTCATCAGTACACAGACACCTGTTTTCGGGGTAGACGGGTACAGTTACACAGAGATCTTCACCCCCAGTACGATCGAATCCAAGTTACCATGTGAGAAATGAGTCAAATTCATCTACCAATAGTATTTGTTTAAGAAAAGGCAAATCTGGGCAAGGCTTCCCAGCACCACGTGGCTGGTAATTATTTGGCAAGAGCCTCCCAGCCACATTTCCAAGTCAGAAGGCAGGGCCAACCACCCCGGCTTCCCTCCTCACCTCAGTCACATTTCCCTGGGCCTCTCGAACTTCATTGAGTCCGACAAACTCTTCGTATCTTTCCCACCAAGTCGTGGCTGTGGACGATGCTCGCTGATGAATGTCGTGCCCCAGGGCTCTTCCCAGAGCTGTGAGGCGGCGGTACAGCCCAAGAGCCACCTCCTCAGGTCTTTTCTCTCTGGGCTGGCTAGGGCCTGGGCTGCAGAGAGTCCTGGCCATAAAGAGGTCCCTTCCAAGGAGGCCTCTCCACACCACACGGGGTGCACCGAGGACGTGCTGCATGGCAAACACAGTGCTGCGCCCTGTCATCAGGAGATCTGTAGGGGGACGCCAGACAGATCAGCTCACAGCTGAGAAAGGCTGGGCATAAGTCAGGTTTCAGGGCCTAGGGGCAGTTCTGAACTAATTTCCATGAAAAAGTCCAAAAAGAGCACTGCTCTGTTGTGCCTGGAGACGGTAGCCGCTGTGGTCAGGCTTCCCCCTTGGGTGCTCCCAGATAAGAGAACACACCAGGGAAGAACATGTTTAGGAGATCATGCCTTCCATCTCCTTCCACAATGCCACCAGCACCTCCCATCCCACCCATCTTCCCCACAGCCCCCAGGTCTCCGTTGTGACTTGGATGGGAATCCTGGTGCCCGGTTTTCTGATAACGTCGAAGAAAATTCTCAAACCAGGGCTGCCTGGGTAGCTTGGTCAGTTAAGTGTCCAGCTGCTGATTTTGACTCAGATCGTGATCTCACGGTTTCTGAGATCGAGGCCTGTGTTGGACTCTGTGCTGACAGTGCGGAGCCTGCTTGGGATTCTCTCCCTCCCTCTCCCTCCTCCACTCGTTCTCTCTGTCTCCGTCTCTGTCTCTTTCTCTCCCAAGAGTAAATAAATAAACTTAAAAAAAAATTTTTTTTTCAAACCTGAGTTGCGTCCATGCTGACAAAGCCTCACAAATCACAAAGATTCATAAAGACTCCCAGGGAAACTGGGGAACTGAGGGGATTTCAGGGAAAGAGTTCTGCAAAATACCATCAAAATCAACTGCCCAGACTCTGAGGGCTGCCCCAGCACTGGGAAAGCAGAGTTTTGCTTATGTTCGAGGACACAAGTCATTCTGTACCAAGGCAGAAAATTACCTCCTCAGCTCTCCTCTGAGAAGACAATTCCAGGGAAAAGGCAAAACAAAACAAAAAGCCTGGATCTCTACACAGAGGACAACTTTTCTTAGGTTCACACGAGCCCTCCTCTGCCCTCTGAGGCTTTCCAGGCTTCCAATCCCCCCCACCCCTCACATTCCTAACCTTCCACAAGCTTTCTCCCTCCTCTCCAACTTTAGTCCGGCTCTACAGGTCTGGTTTCTTCAATCTCTCCCTTTTCAACCTTGCTTTGTCTGGGCCCCAACAACACCCACTTCTCTTAACCTAAACAGCAGAGGGAGGCTCCCGTTACCCAGTCAGGCTCTGCCTGAGCCCCAAAGCTGCAGGGACTCTGAGGACCCCAAGGAGGGTCAGGTGACCCCTGCTCCCAGGCAAACCTGGACCAGCACTCCTGTCCTCTGGCCAACCCTCCTTCCCCCACCAACCCCCAACCATAACACACACAAGCTCTCAAGTATTGATGCTGGCTGTCAGAGTGACACCTAGTGGCCAAACAACCAGGCCAGAGAGAAAAGCAGAGGATGCTGGAGACAGGAAGATAAATTGGAGGAGCTTGGGTGACAAAGAAAGGGGCTTCTGAATGTAAGGTGATGTGGAATAGAGACCCACTCAGAGCATCTCAGCCTCCTATCCCCTTGTGCTGTGCTTGGAGAAGCTCAGGCCCTCTAGAAAACAAAGTTGGTTGGGTAGGGACATGCCTCCTGCCCAAAATGGGTCCGAGCTGAGAGCCACGGAAGGGACATCCCCGTAACACTGGTTCTGAGCTGGTGCTGCACCCGAACTCCTGGGCCCCATCCACAAGGCCCAAGAAAGCACACGACATCCATGACCCAGGGGTCAAGCCAGCCTCTTAGGCCTCAATGCCAGCATCCACCACACATGAGCTGCGGCCCCATGACCATCCTGCAGGTGTTTCCTGCATCAGAGCAAAGCAGACTCCCAGGGCTGCCAACCACAGCCCTCACTCTCCTTTTCAGCAACACTCACCAGAGAGGTGTCCACCTTGCTGTCACTACTTCCCCAGCCCCCATTCTCTCTTGATGGCACTCCACCAAGAGGCTGCTCTCCTGGAGGCCCTGCAAAACCTCCACCTTGCCAGATCCACCAGGTATTTCTCAGATTTCCTCTCCAACATCTCTGCAGCTTTCAACACCCTTGTCTTTTTGAAATCACTACCCACCCCCGCCTCGGCTTCCTCCAACCTTCTTAGCCTCCTCTCCTGACTTCTCTACCAGCCACCCACTCTTGAACCCCAGGAAAGTCATCCATCCCTGGCAGCAATGACAGCTACAGCCTCCTGTGAAGTCCTGGCTTCCTCCCTGCCCCTCAGAGCCGTTATTCACAAGGCAACTTGAGGCTCTGTTAACTCATCATTTCACATCTCTTGTTCAAAACCCCCGACAGCTCCCATCTCACCTGCCATGAACACCAGTCCCACCAGTGGCCAACAAGCCACGGTCCTCTTAGTTGTCATCCCTTCCTCCTGTCCTCCACTCCATGCACCCTAACATGTGAAGCCTGACTCTGCTACTTTCTCCACAGAAAGGTCCAGTCAGCTGACAGGTCCAGTCAGCTCATCCTGACTTGTACATCTTGGCTCAAACACCACCTCGTGGCAAACCTTCCTTGACCATTCCCTCCTGGGCCACCTGCTTTATGTTTCTCCATCAGACACATATTGCCTTCTTTTCATGTTGCCAGGCCCCTCACTAGAACATAAGCTTGGTGACAGCAAGGACTCTGCTGTGTGAGGAAATGACTCAAGTTGTTCCTCTATTCCAGTCCCTCTTCTCAGACATCCAGCCCCCACCCCAGCCTGATTCTCAGCCCCTCCCCATTCAAATGTCCCACAAGCCCTTAGCCAGCACAGGGAAGCTGTTCCTGGCAGAGGGAAAAAGTGGAAATGCACTGGGGGTCATCTAAAACCTGAAAGGCAGCCAGTGCAGCTGGAAAATAGCAGAGGAAGGGAGAGTGGACAGAGGAGAGGCTGAAGAGGTAAACAGAGACCATATTAAGCAGGGCCTTGAGGGCCAAGTTCAGAATCTTGACCCTTCAAATCCATTCTAACATTCTATCCAGATGACTGTCTCTTACCAACTGTCCATGCCACAAACCTCCATCACCTGTACCTCTATCTCACTTGCAGCTGATGGCTTGCTTCATTTTTCACTAAGAAAATATTTAAAAATTGGAAGACAACTTCTATAAATTCCCACCATACCTTCCCACCTGTGTCTGTTCGGTTTCCACCTTCTTTCTTACTCCTTGGGATGAGGGATTCATGCTCTAGGAAGACCAAGCTGTGGCCAGGTCCCGTGTGCTCTCCCTACCTGACACTGCTCAGTAATTGATCAGACACCCTCTCCAGCAACAGCTCCACTTCTCTGTCCCTCTGTACAGCCAAACTCCTTGACAGATCATCTGCACTTGCTGTCTCCAGTTCCTCCTCTCTCATTCTCTCTTAAACCCTTTCTAATCTGGCCTTCACTTCCACCATGCCACTGGAAATGCTCTTGTCCAGGTCACTTCCACATTGCTAAATCCAGTGATCAGTTCTCAGTCCTCATTTTACTTGCCCTATCAGCAACCTGTGCCTTGTGCCACTTTCCTTTCCTTGAAACGCCTTCTACACTTGGCTTCCAGTCCCCACTCATCTCCTGAACCTACCCATGTGGAGTGCTGCAAGGCAAGGTCCTCAGACTCCTCTCTCATCCAGTCCCATGGCTTTAAAAACCATCTACGGATGGGGCACCTGGGTGGCTCAGTCAGTTAAGCGTCTGACTTCAGCTTAGGTCATGATCTCATGGTTCGTGAGTTCGATCCTCGCATCGGGCTCTGTGCTGACAGCTCAGAACCTGGAGCTTGCTTTGGATTCTGTGTCTCTCTCTCTGCCTCTCCTCTGCTCTCACTCTGTCTCTGTCCCTCTCAAGAATAAACATTTAAATAAATAAATAAATACCATCTAGGGAAATGTTAAAAATATTAACTATAATGATGGTTGAACAACACTGTGAATATACTAAAACCACTTAAGTGTACCCATTAAGTAGGTGAACTGTATTGTATGTGAATGGTATCTCAATAAAACCATTACTTTTTTTAAAAAGTAATCTCTACACCCAACTTAGGGCTTAAACTCAAGAGTCACATGCTACACCAACCAAGCCAGCTAGGTGCTGCTCCTCCCACTGCTTTTTCCCCCCAAAACCATTACTTAAAAAAAACAATCAACTAGGGGTGCCTGGGTGGCTCAGTTGCTTAAGCAGCCACCTATTGGCTTTGGCTTAGGTCATGATCTCACGGTTGGTGAGTTTGAGCCCCAGGTCAGGCTCTGTGTTGACTGTGTGGAGACTGCTTGGGATTCTCTTTCCCTCTCTCTCTGCCTCACTCTCTTTCTCTCTCAAAATAAATAAATAAACTTTAAACAAGAAAAAAAAAAAAAACAATCAACTATATTCTGACTTTTCCAGCCCAGACCTCTCCTATAGATTCCAGGCTCATTTACTGAACCACCGAATCGACAACTCAGCTTGGAAGGTTAATGAGGATCTTATCTTCCCTTCCCAACTTGCCTTTCCCATAGCCTTCTCCATCTTGGTTGATAGAAACTTCCAAATCCAAGTCAGACCAAAAACCTCAAATCATCCCTGACCCCTTGCTTTCCCTCCCATCTCATACCCAATCCATCAGCAAATGCTTCTTCCTTTCTAAAACCAAAATCCCTTTTCCTCTTAGCCGCCCCCCGCCCCCCCCACTGCTACCACCTGGTCCCAGTGACTAACATAGTTGACTATAACACCCTTCTGACAGGTCTCCCTGCTCCTACTCTAGCCCCTACAATCTATCGTCAACAGAGCAGCCAGTAGCCTTTTCAAAACACAGGCCAGGCCATGTCTCTCTCTGCTCAAACTCTCTAATCGTTCCACATTTCTCTCAATGTAAAAGCCAAATTTTCTCCATGGTCTACAGGACATCTACCTCCTGGCTCTCAGTCTTCTCTGACCTCATCTCCCACAAGTATACTTTCCTCACTCTACTCCAGTCATATGGACCTTTTTTCTCCCAGCTTTATTGACATAAAAATGACATATAAATTGACATATCACTGTGTAAGTTTAAGATATACAACGTGACGATTTGATACACTTGATAGACGTATATACTGCTAAACGTATACCACAATAAGGTTAGCTAACACATTGTTGAAGTAATTACCATGCATGGACTTTCGTGATGTTGCTGCAACACACTAGACGATCCCCGCACAAGGCCTTCACACCAGCTATCTGCCCTGCTTGCTCCCTTCTCTTTTCCAAGTCCTGCTCATGTCATTGCCAAGGACTCCCATCCCAGCACCCTCCATCCATTCTGTCCACCTTATTTTTCCTCCAAGCATGTATCACGTGACCTGCGATATGTATTTCAATTATTTACTTTGCTTACAGGCTGTCTCACCTCCCAGAATGTCAGCTCTGCCAGGGCTGGCATCCATTTGCTGATGGATTGGGTATGAGATGTGTTTTGTTCACTGCGGCATTCTCAGTGCCCCCATAAAACTGTCTGCATGACACTCAACAAAAACCTATTGAATGAATAAACATAATTTGCAAAAAGTTGCACCCCGGCTATATTAAAACTCAGACTCCTTCCGGTGGCCTCCAAAACCTTAGGACCGGGTGATCTATCTCCCGCCCATATATCTGGCACCTCTCTCGCATCTCCCTGCAGCTATGCTTGCTTTCTTCGGTTCCAAGAACGCGCTGAACTTCAAAGGCCTCTTCCCCCTACTCGCAGTGCTTTCCCCATGCACGATGCCAGACCCAGCGCCTTCCGGTTAAGCACCCCTCCTGGCTTCCGGACCCTTCCCTGGCAAGACAGGCCCTCGTACCTGGCGCCCCACCTCGTAGAGCTGCAACCCCAACCAAGCGCCCGCCACTCAGTAGACCTCTGATCCTTTAATGCCCGCCCCCAGAGTTGCTTCCGGCAGCGGGAGGATAGCTTCCTGACCAGGAGCCAATCAGCGGGCCCGCGCGGAGGTATAGGCACAGGGGGTGGGTAGGGGTGCTTCGCTTCCGGTGGCAGGGCCTGGGGAAGGGGCGGCAGGCGCCATGTCCGGCCGCGAAGGTGAGTGTCCCGGGGCGGCGGGGTGGAGAGGGACAGTACTCGGCGGGGACGGAACTGAGCATGCTTGTGTCGCCTACAGGTGGCAAGAAGAAGCCCCTGAAGCAGCCCAAGAAGCAGGCCAAGGAGATGGACGAGGTGAGGGCGAGCGCGGAGGCGTGGGAGGGTGCGGAGGGACTGGGGAATCTGCTTCGAGTGAACGCCGTCTGCCTCTCCTTAGGAAGATAAGGCATTCAAGCAGAAACAGAAAGAGGAGCAGAAGAAACTTGAGGAGCTAAAAGCGAAGGCCGCGGGGAAGGGCCCCCTGGGTAAGTGAGGGCAAATAGAGCTCAAGCCGGGCAAACGTTCTGAGCATCTCTTTGGTCTGTTTCCTATCTCATTGGTGAGGTTTCGATTCTTCGTGTCAGCTACTGCGGACGACCCCCCACCCAGCTTGAATTCGCAGCAGCGGGGAGGGGCGGGAGCCAGACCGGTCCTGGAAATGGCATCTCTTTTCTCCCAGGCATTCTGGTCTTCTTTTCTTTAGGGAAACAGCAGAGATGGAAACACAGAGATTCATGTATCTTAGAGTTGAGTTTCCAAACAGTCTTCACTATTTCTTGCCCCAAATTCGTATTTGCTACTTTTTGCTTATGACATTTCTTGACTTACCGCTCATATTGTTAATTCTAGTAAATACTTTTGCATACTGAGTCTTGACTTCTGAATGCGCCTAGACTAAATAAAACTCCTTAATGTGCTATTGCGCTGTATGCTCTTTTAACCTAATCCCCCACCATTTTACTTCTTTTATGTAGGAAAAATGGATTATGTATCAAAATATTTTTCAAGCCCAACAGCCCGAACTTTTCTGTGCTTCTTAAATGCTGTTTACATTCATCCCACTAGTGAATAATTTCTTCCATGGTTATTTGTGCCCTATATGAGCTACACTGGGGCTGGTGGAGGGTGGGGTGGTGGGAGTGTCATCCAGGGCTTTCCAAGACTTCTATCCTAGTGGGTTTTAATTGATTCACAAGGCTGAGATTCTAGTTACTGAGATTCCCTTTTGGAATGTAAGGTGTTTTGTACCTTCCTTTAATCTGTGATTGTGTACAGGAAGGTAAATCAGCTATTTCTTAAGGTACTTACTGTATGCCAAATATATAGTCAGATGTAAATTGAGTAAAATAAAGATAGTAAACCAGACCCCAGGATCATAATATGTACTGTGATGTGGCAGTTGAGAATGTGGACCTGGACGTCAGACTACCCAGGGTGGAATCTTGGCTTTGTCACATACCAATTTATAATTTTGAACAGCACTTACCACTAGCACTTCATTATCTGTAAAATGGGTTGATGGGGGATGAGGATTAAATGAGCTAGTGTGTGAAATACTTAACAATATAGATCCAGGCCAGGGCACAGCCATTATTTGGGCCCCTGCCTCATCCTCATTCTGATATTACCCAGAGTAGACTATTGGGAAAGTCCTATACATGCTTGTGTCAAAAAGAATGCCCAGCACAAGAGTTGAGCCTTTCAATGATCCTTATAAGGCCTCTGGCACTTCTGCCATAAGGACTATATTTTTTCTTAACTGAGACATTTTTTTCCTTTTGCAGCCACAGGTGGAATTAAGAAATCTGGCAAAAAGTAAGCCGTCCCTTGTACCCGAGGCAATGGTGATCTTTAATTCCATTCCTGTTTAAACATCTGGATTTCCTGCCATAGCATCTGTTGCCACCTATAGATAGAATGAAGTGTTGTCTTAGATCCTGTTGTACATTTAAGAATAAACTTTTGTAAAAAAATAATAATAAAATCAGTGGCTCATGTTCTCTTATCATTCAGTCATTTCTGCCTTTGTTGTGAGGTCAGAGTAAACCTAGCCTGAAGTCCTGCCAGTGTGTGCTCTTCACTCTTTGTTCTGTCCTGAACTCAGTTCCACCTGGAATTAAACCAACTCATTTGAAATGGTTGTTTTTTATAGTTGTATACCCGATGGAATACAATACATGAGGCTAATGCAAGAATATGTACTTTGGGGGAAAAAAACGTCTTTCTCTGTTATGACCTCCACATTGCCATTTGTTGTAATGGGATTGTTCATCTTTCATGTGGGCATCCTGCACATACACCGAAGAGTGATTCCTGTTTTCAACAAATTTCTCTGTTGTGGAAGAGGGCAACATTGTTACATACAATATACATTATAAAGGGAATAAAACCGGAAAGGAGAGACTTTCTGAAAGTTTCTAAGAACCAAGATTATCCTGAACCCCCACCCACCCCCCCACCCCCCGCCGCTGGTCTGCATTTACACTAGGGCTTCAGAAAGGTCCTTGCTAAGTTTCCTTGCTAGGGAATGATGAGTATCCCACATTCAACACATCAGCAAAATTCAGTCTGGCCCCTACATACTTCCTCCAGTATCTCCCCCATTCTAACCTAAAATCCCTCACCTGGATTATTGCAGTCATATCCAAATTTGTCTTCCTACCCCTACCCTTGCTCCTCTACAGTTTAACCTTCACTCAGGACAGGATGGTCTTGCTAAACCATAAAGTCATACTTTTGTCTCTTCTTGGCTCAGAATTCTTCAGTGGCTTCTTAGGAAAAAGCTAGAGTCCCTACAATGACCAGTCAGGCCCTAAGGGATCTGGATGCCACTCCCTATCCTTGGATATTCACCATTCATCCCCTGGTCCATCTTGCACAATGGCCTACATCGCAAGCAAGCTGCCTCACCGTTTTCACCAACTCTTGCCTCTGCCTGTCACTCATTTGTATACTGGAGACTACCTCCCTTCCTTTAGAGGACTAAAAGTAGTGCACTCGTCCCTTACCACTCTATATGAAGTAGTAGTCCCAATTGTTTGTTTCATTTTTTTTCTCCTAATATTTGTTGATTATCACCCTTGACTCTAGGAGGAGTAAACTGAAGGAGACAGAGGCCATAATGTATACTAAATGCATATATATATTGCATTCACATATATATATAGAGAGAGAGACAGGGAGGGAGAGAGAAACAATTCAGAGGCACAAGTCTTTGGATTTCCCCTCTAGGCCCTTGATAACACTAAATTATGCGAATAATGCTAAGCTATCTCTGACCATTTGTTTTCAAAAAGGGTTCTGGAACTATTCAGATCTTGCTAAGTCAAAACTGGAAAAGGTTTTTATAGATTGAAGTCTGTTTTACGACTCTAAGGTACTTGACTTAACAGGAGAGGATAAAGGGCCTACTTTGGTCCTCTCCTGGAAAGTTCCACAGCCTGCACACCTTTGGACTTCAGGCATTCCCTGTAGGGCTGAGAACAGCCCTTCTTTGCCAGTGCCAGCACATTGCCCCTGACAGCTACTACTGTTATTTGGTGGAACCTAATCCTTCCTGACAAATGAAGTACAATCCTATCTCTTTACAAGACCAGAAACCCGCAGTAATGAAGATTTAAGCATTCAACATTTGGGCATCTGTCTGAAGGAACCTACTAGTTGTCTCAAAAACTAAACTCAGGTATTCAAGACCTTCCAAATCCTGACAACTATATCCCTTTCATTTACTGTTTTCATAAACATTCATAGGACACTTACAAGCTAATTGGCACTGTGCAAGAAACAAGCTGTTCCTGCTAACTGTCCTGCACACCACCACTGCCTAATAAAATCCTGCCCGAGTCCTGCTCCTTTTTGAAGCCTTACCTTCTCTCTTTGCCACAACTCCTACCTGGCATTTGTGTGGACTCCATGTTGGTGTCCTATTCTTGTCTGAATAGGCTTGTATGCCAGCCTCCTTGCTAACTCGATAACTCCTGCTCAACCCGGAGGACAACCCAGGTGCCACTTCCAAGGGGCCTTTCTTGACCTCCTGAGCCTTATTCATTTATGACATGTCCTTGGGACAAAAACACTCAGCCACTCTCAGAGAAATGAATGTTAACAGTCTGACCGTTCCCACATTCTCCAACACAGGCACATCGTTCTCAGGATCACCCCTCTTCCTTACACCTTTCTTCCCCAAACCTACCTTAAATGCACACATTCAAAACATTTACTGTTCTCTAAGATGTCTGCTCACAAAAGCTGTATTCATACTCTTCACCCAACCCCGCTCTCCCAGACTCTTTCCTCCCCGAGAGAGCCTCTGGGTATGTGAGAGGTGAGTCCAGCGGGAGGAAAACAGCGAAGTCGCAGAGACCGAACCCCTGAATGCTGCGGGTCTCGATTCACAGGTGTACGTGTGAATGTCAGGGCGAACTCCACCGAGGCTGTATACTGGATGCCAGGGAGGGGCGCGGAGGCCCCCGCGCTGTAAGGCTGGTGAGCCTCGGCCCTGCTCTCCAGTAACGTGGATAGCGGTGCACAACGCCCGCCACTCGCCTACGGACAGCCAGCCGCCGGTATTTGAGCACCAGGCAGAACTGGGCTGGGAGGGCGGGGCAACACCTAGAAAGGCCGGCACTCAGCGGAGCACGGCGACGCGTTCAGATTCGGTCATTCTTCCGCGCTCTCCGGATGGCAGCCGATTCGCCCGTGGGCTCGGGGGCGTGGCCCTAGCGGCTGAGGCGAGCGGCGGCGCGCGGGCGGTTGGTCCAGCCCTCTGGTCTCGCGGCGACCAGGCCTTACTCGGTGCCCTGGGAGACTGACCAGCGGAGGCATGGCTGGAACCCCCGCGCCGGGCAGCAGGAGGCGGAGCGGGCTTCCGGCGCCTAGCTCTGGCCCGCCGCCCAGCACCGGGCACCCTCCGAGCAAGCGAGCCCGAGGCTTCCCCGCAGCCGCTGCCCCGGACCCCGAAGACCCGTTCGGCGCGCACGGGGATTTCACCGCTGACGACCTGGAGGAACTCGACACCCTCGCGTCGCAGGCCCTGAGCCAGTGCCCGGCCGCTCCTCGGGACGTGTCCAGTGAGTGCGCCTCGGGGCCTTTTCCCGGAGGGTGGTGCAGATCTCGCCAGAACTACGTGATGGCTGTGGCTTCGGAACCCCACGGCGACCGCTGACCCAGTGTCTTGCACCCACGCTGCCGTTCTCAAAATATAGGAACGGCTTCATTTAGGCACAGGTTGTGTTCCAAAAGGTCCTTTGGGTTGTGGGAGTACTGTATTAAGAATGTCAAAACAGCCAATTTGAAATACAGAAAGTTCAGTTAACCTTTTCCTGTAGTTAAAATTTGGGCCACCAAGTTCTTGGTTCTAGGCAAAGATCCTTGGAACACAACCACCATCATCAGAACCGTCACTACCCATGGGGACCCATTCTTGTGACAGGTTTAAGAGGCTTTAGATCTAACGAAGATTACTGTCCTCCTTGGGCCACATGAACATAAGAAGGGCCTAGCTGAGGCAAGAGATGAAAGAGGTTTATTCCGTTATACAACCAGTAAATTGTACTAGGTGTCCAAAACCTTAGGAACTGCAGCACACTTAGCAATGAACAAAAGACAAAAACTCCTTTCTTCGGGAGCTTACTTTCTAGCTGGGGAGTGAGTGAAGTCTTGTGGGGCTCACAGAAGGAGAACTGTTTTGAGGGCATCTTGCATCTGTACTTGGATATCTCACAGGCATCTTAAATCCCACACATTCATCTGGGAGTCCAGTCATTCTCCAGTATTGCCAGCATGGTGCCTGGCAAAGCAGACATTCAGAAAACGTTCATTAATGACCAAATATTCTGTACAACCGTGACTACTACCGGTCTCCATCAGGTGGCACAAAGCAACAGTTCCTCTTCCTTGACCATACATCTAATCCCTTGCCAAGTCCTGTAACTTTATCTTCTTTATCCATCTCTGGAACCCATCCTCTTTCCATTATCTCTACCATTCTCCCTGATCTATGTTACAATCATTCCTTCCTCTGGATGATCATCTGCTAAATGGTCTCCCCGTTGCCAGTCTTGACTCCCTATGAGTCAGACTTCATACTACAGCCAGAGTGATCTTTTCAGAACTCAAATCTGGCTTTGTCTCACATAGATACAAGTGCACATCCCTGCTGAAAGCCTTTTCATAGCTTCCCACTGTCTCCAGTATAAAGATCAAAGTCCATATCATGGCCTACAAGGCCCAGCATGGTCTGGCCCTTTCCCACTCTCTCTGGGTTCAAGCCACACTGACCTGCCTTCATTTCTTGAATTCTCCCGACTTCCTTACAATACAAAAATTGCACATTGCTGTTTCTCATACACGGAGTATTCTTCCCATCCATTCCCCATCCCCACTCATCTGCTTAATTCCTGCTTGTTTAGCTCTCACCTCAGTCATCACTTCCTTGGGAAGCCTTCCAGTCATTCCAGTTGGATCCATATACTTGGCTTTCCTATACTTGTTCTCTTGTGTAGCTCTTATCACAGTTGTAGTTTTACATTTATTTAATTATTTTTGAATGTCCTCTAAGCTTCATGAGTGTAAGGACTGTATCTATTTTGCTCACCACTGTACCTTTAGAGACTAGACTGTGCCCGGTGCTCAGTAGGTATAGCTATAGGTGCTCAGTAAATATTGTCGAATAACAGATCACCAAGTTCTGACCAGTGAGGTTCCCACAGCACCTTTTCAGCCTTTAGATGATACTCTTAAAATTGAGGGGTGGGGAGTAGGGGGAGGCAGGATCTGTTTGTCATTTCATAAGGATCATTTATGAGTTTGAATCATGTTCTTAGGTTGGAAACTATCTATACTGCTTACTAGATCTTTCTCTAATTTGCTTTCAAGAGTGATTCTTTTCAGCATTGACTGGCAAAAGTGGGAAAGTGTTGGATCCAGAAAAGTATATGGGAACTGTTTTTTTACAGATGTTCATAAGGTCCCCAGATTAGATGGGATGTCAAAAACTCCTGCAGGGAAAAACAGAGAATATGTTCCTGTTAAAGAGAATTTTGAATTAGAGGTACTTCAGGCACAATACAAAGAACTTAAAGAAAAGGTAAGTGACTTGTGGTTTTATAGCTAATGTATGCACTTATGCATGTGTTATAAAGCACCGTAGAATAAACTATATAAAAGCTTTTTTTTAATGTTTATCTATTTTTGAGAGAAAGAGAGTGAGCAGGGGAGGGGCAGAGAGAGAGAGGGGGAGACACAGAATTTGAAGCAGGCTCCAGGCTCTGAGCTGTCAGCACAGAGCGTGACACAGGGCTTGAACCCACAAACCTGTGAGACCATGACCTGAGCCAAAGTCAGATGCTTAACCAACTGAGCCACCCAGGTACCCCTAAAATATATAAAAGTTTTAAAACAAGAGTCCAGGGGCACCTGGGTGGCTCAAGTCAGTTAAGCGACTGACTCTTGTTTTCAGCTCAGGTCATGATCTCATGGTTCATGGGTTTGAGCCCCACATCGGGCTCTGCACATGAAAAGTGAGGAACCTGCTTGGGATGCTCTCTCTCCCTCCCTTTCTGCCCCTCCTCCTCTTGCTCTCCCTCTCTCAAATAAACTTAAAAAATAAAGTAAAACAGGAGTCCAGATTCATCCCCATGAAATGAGGGAAGGCTGGGGAAAGAAAGGCAGAAAATTTAAACTGGAAGAAACCAAATCCTAGTTCCTAACAACTAGTCAACAAAGGAAACTGTACATCAGATCCAAAAAGTGATACAAACTTTCTGTCACAGCACTGAGACAAATTTATAGCATATGTCTTTTATAAGGAACACAACATCATAAAGGCTACTGTATTTGTTAGCAGTTTTACAAAAAAGCAGACATCCTTTATGTGACCATCTGTAGGTCCCTAGGAAAACTAGAAACATAGTATGAAACTTGAGATCTGTGAAGTGTGTGACCCAGATTGTTTAATACTTACTAGAACCTACAGGGGCGCCTGGGTGGCGCAGTCGGTTAAGCGTCCGACTTCAGCCAGGTCACGATCTCACGGTCTGTGAGTTCGAGCCCCGCGTCGGGCTCTGGGCTGATGGCTCAGAGCCTGGAGCCTGTTTCCGATTCTGTGTTTCCCTCTCTCTCTGCCCCTCCCCCATTCATGCTCTGTCTCTCTCTGTCCCAAAAATAAATAAACGTTGAAAAAAAAAAATTAAAAAAAAAAAAAAAATACTTACTAGAACCTACAGAATCTGCATGTGTGAATGACAGTGTCTCCTTAAGCTTTCTGAATGTCACCTGTCCCACAAATGGGCCTAGCAGACCATAGTGGTAACTAGTTGGTATGGATATATTTTGAGAACTCCTCGGTCTGTAGAACATAGTTTACATGTGCTTTCTCTGTCTCCCTAGCTATATGTTGAAACAAGTACATATATAACTTTCCCTTATAAGCTTTTCACAAGATTGATTTTGGATTTACAGATGAAAGCAATGGAAGAAGAAGTTCTCATTAAAAATGGAGAAATAAAAATTTTGCGGGACTCATTGCATCAGACAGAATCCATTCTAGAGGAACAGAGAAGATCACATTTCCTCCTTGAACAAGAGAAAACTCAAGTGCTCAGTGACAAAGAAAAGGAATTTTCAAAAAAGGTGACCCAGAACTGCTTCCCCCCCCCCTTTTTTTTTCCCCTTGTTCTAGACACAAGCTTTGCCTGCTCACTGAGTTCTTTTAGAAGCAATAATGACCAAAGAGCCTGTAAATCTTCCAGGAAGATTTCAACAGTTTTTTTTTTTTTTTTTGTCTTAAATAATTTCTAATATATGCATATACTTTTTTTCCAGGCTCTGCATGAGGTTTGTAAAAGGACTTAGTTGAAACTGCTTTGCTG
Source organism: Herpailurus yagouaroundi (assembly GCF_014898765.1). Classification (NCBI taxonomy): domain Eukaryota; kingdom Metazoa; phylum Chordata; class Mammalia; order Carnivora; family Felidae; genus Herpailurus; species Herpailurus yagouaroundi. The sequence goes on from NW_024412424.1 coordinate 6,585,346, forward strand.
TGGTAGTTGTGGTAGGTGGTCTTGGCAGGAATAAATCAATAGCTTAGACTTTCCAGAAATAGACTTAAGTAAGAGCTTTTTGGCAGATCAGAAACTCAGTTGACCTAGCTTAGGCCAAAAGGAAATGTATTGACTTCTATACCTAAGTCTGGGAAAAAACAGGTGTGCTGGGGCCTTGAATGACTGGAGCCTTGCCAGGATTCATCTTTACTCCCTAGTCTACAGACAGACTCCATTCTTATGGTAAAGGATGTGTTCTCCAGAAGCTCCTGGGCTCCTATTTCATAGCTCCAGAGCAGACTGAAAACTTGGGCTCCTTCATCTCAAGGCTCTAATTGTTCTAACCTGGGTCAGGTGCCTGTCCCTGACCCAGTCACTGTAACCACAGAGATGACAGCTCCCATTTAAATCACATAGAGGTAGGGAGGGGCACCTGGGTGGCTCAATCGGTTGGTCATCCGACTTCGGCTCGGGTCATGATCTCACAGTTCGTGAGTTCGAGCCCCACTTTGGGCTCTGTGCTGACAGCTCAGAGCCTGGATCCTGCTTCGGATTCTGTGTCTCCCTCTCTCTCTGCCCTTCCCCCATTCACGCTCTGTCTCTCTGTGTCTCTCGAAAATGAATAAACGTTAAAAATTTTTTTTTAAATCACATAGAGGTAGGGACATGATTGTTTCTCAAGGGAGGGAGTTGCTGTTTTGGGAAGACATTAATAGGTGTCCATACATACTGCCACTTTCCTTCAGCACTTCCCAAGGCTTCAGTCTCAAGGAATGGATCTTATTCTGCCATCCATTAGCAAATTAGCAAACTTTAAAGAAGCACTAACCTATGCCCAGCACTAACAGCAGTAGTTTTCCTTCCGCATCCATGATGAAGAGCAAGGGAGTTGTAATCAGACAAACTAGAGTTTGAATCCTGGCTTTATCACATATGATAAATGGCGACCTCAGGGTAGTGACTTCAGCTCTGTGATTCATTTCCATTATCTGTCCCAGGAAATAACTAGAAGGGTTGCTGTAAGACTTAAACAGCCCCACACTTACTGTGACTGGTGCTGTGACTGGTGCCATACAGGCACAGAGTGTGCTCAGGGAATAATAGCAGTTACTGCTGGCCATGGGCTGGAGCAGGTCTCCCCGTGCTGCGTGGCGTTTTGGTAAAATTTCAAGAAGACCTGGAATTGTGCACCATTATGTCCATTAAAAGGTTAACATGTTACTGTGTGATAAGGTGCCTCACCAAGCTCTAGGCTGGGCATTTCACATTCATCCTTCCTATTTAATCCCCCCTAACCACAAAGACAGGGGTTTGTGTTACAGATAAGCCAAAGTTTAAAGAGGCCGAGTAAATGGTATTTGAACCTTCACAAACTACCTTGCAACAGTTCAGGTCAAAATGTCTTTCTAGAATACCATGCTGTCTTTGAGGAGGAAGGGGAAAGCTTGATATTATAGGGCATCTATGTCACAGCAAACTTTTATACTTATTTCTCATTGTTTGTTTTCCTTTATGAGCTTGAGACTTTGAAGCCCAGAGATATTTTTGCACGTATGATGGGTTACCATGAGTGTGTTGTTTTTGCCTTCCAGCTCCAATCATTGCAGTCCGAACTCCAATTTAAAGATGCTGAGATGAATGAATTAAGGACAAAGCTTCAAAGCAGTGAACGAGCAAATAAATTGGCTGCTCCCTCCATTCTCCATGCCAGGTAATGATGATGCTGGAAGGAGAGTTGTTTTGCATGGTTTATTAGAAAGTCTGAGTAACAATGTCAGGTTAGTCTTGAATGAAGGCTGTTTAAACTTTGCCATTTGGACATAGATCCTCTTTCCTGAAGGCTTCAAAGGTGGTTTAGATGAGGCTTGAATGGTTTGGTGCATCACCGCATAAAGGCCTCACACTCTAGAAGGGCTTCCTCTATAGGACTTTATACTCAGGACTAAAAAAGGGCTGGAAAGATGCTTTCTAAACTTTTGGGGTGACCCAGTCTTCATTTTTATGTAATGTGTTTCAAATAATCAGTTTTGCCCCAAGTATGAGCGTATTTCAGTCCCAACTACTTGGAATATTTTTTCTCATTTACTGCCTTGGGACCTTTGTCTAATAGCCCCTGCCTTTGCTGTAGATGTGATCAGCTTGTTAATGGTCCTGTCCTGCGCCTTGCCTGCCAGAGAAGTCTGGCACACCGTTGATATCAGCCTTGAATTTTGAACAGTGTGGGTCAGCGTGTCTTTTTCTGAATATTGAACATTCTGCTGCCTTTGTTCATAATGGACAGGGTATGAAATTAAACTCTTTTTGCCTAGCTTAGTCCAAATAAGACAGGAGAACAGAGGGGTCCATCCCCACCTCATCACACGTCTCTGACAGAAGGCTCTTGGTGTTGTCTGATGCATTCGGGGGGTGGGGGTGGGGGTTAAGACTGCTTCCCTAACACAAAACCCCTGGCACTGAGGAATGGGCTGTTTTCAAGTTGCAAAACACAACAACATGCCTTTTAATAGACCTTCTTTCTACTGAAAATCTTTGAATCCAGCCCCTGGGAACGATTAAATAAGAGGCTGTTCCATATTAAAAAGATTTTGGTGGAATTGGAAGTTGTAATGGAATTATGGCCAATGTTTTGGGGTGATTATTAGAAGAATACAGAAATGAAAGAGTTTTTCCACCATCTGGATCAAAATGCCTTGAGTTTTGCACGCTATCCTGACTGACAAAGAATGACTAATATATAACAGATAAAAACCTTTGGTCAAAGCACCTAGACATTGGCCATGGGCCGGAGCAGGTTTACCATTTAAACATTTAAACATGAAAAGTTTAACATTTGTTAGAAGTTTTATAACCAGGTATTTTAAGTGGTTTTAGCAGAATCATTACTTTGCTTTCATAGTTAACTTTTTCCAGTCCTAGGAAAAGCCCTTCTGTGGCTATAAAGCCAGAAGCATGTTCTCCACAATTCGGAAAACCATCTTTCCCTACAAAGGAGTCTTTTAGTGCTAACATGTCCCTTCCCCACCCCTTCCAGACAGAGCCAGGATATAAGTCCCTGGTGGGCAGAGAGGGTAAGTCAGTCTGTCTGTCATCTGTTGCCGTGTAACCGATTATTCAACCTTGTGGCTTAAAACAACAATAAGTACTCCTCCTGGTTCTGTGGGACAACAGTTCTGATAAAGAGGAGATGGTTTGTCCCTGTGGGGACTGGAATCACTGAAGGCTCGTCTGGGGCTGGAGGATCTATTCAGAGTGGCTCACTCACATGACTGGCAATGGAGTTCTTCTCCACACGTGGGTCTCTCTACGGAGCTACTTGGGTGATGTCATAACCTGGTGGATGGCCTCCTCTAGAGCTAACAAACCAGAGAGAGCGAGGTAGAAGCTATCCCTTTTATGGCCTGGCCTCGGGAGTCCTATAGCATCACTTTTGCCACATTCTGTTTGTTAGAAACCATGTTCAACGGGAAGGAAACTAGGCTGCACCTTTTGAAGAGAAGTGTTTGTAGAATTTACAGGCATATTTTAAAACCTCCCCAGTCACCATCCATTGATGTGCCAGAAACACAGCTAGTATCAGGTACCTGTGTTCCTTGCAGCCTTGAGTTTATACAGCTCAGTCCAGACTGAGGGCATGCTACTGCCTTATAGAGGGACACAGTCTAGCATTGGTAGGTTTTTACTCTGAGAATATGCTGTGTCAGTTTATCTTACCATTCCAATACATCACCTCTCTCCTACCACCATCCACCTGTTCAAGTCGTTGGCCCTCATGCCACCTCTGAGGACCTCAACCACTCACATTTTTGGTACCTGGCAACTACAGGAACAGTATAGGATGGTGTTGTGGGCAGGCACTGGAGCCCACCAGCCTGACAGGAGTCCCGGTCACACTACTTACTGGCTTGTGTGATTGGAGCAAGTCCCTTAACCCGTGCCTCATTTTCTCTATATGTAAAATAGAGGAGATGACACCTCCTCTTCGGGGTGCTTTGAGGAACAGATGAGCTAACATGGGTACAGCTCTTAGAACAGGGTTTGTCTGGCACATAATAAGTGTTCGTGGTTACTGCTTTCATGTTATTGCCTCCTTTTAAAGTGGAGCAAACAACTTTCTTTTCCTTTCCTTGTATGAGTTCCTGTTTTTCATGAGGGAGGCAATGATGCAAGGGTTCTTGAGTTGCTCTGGTTCTTGATTTGATCCAAGGTTGAGGAAGTAGAACAATCTCTGTTTTAAATTCATTATGGGGTGCCTGGCTGGCCCAGTCCATAGAGCACGTGACTCTCGATCTCAGAGTTGTGCGTTCGAGCCCCGTATTGGGGGTAGAGTTTACTTAAAAAAAAAAAAAAAGAGAGAGAGAAAAATGAAACTCGGTACGTTCAAGAGTTTTGATATGCCTGTGCTTTTGTGCTCAAGTTTTGATTCACATTTTATTTAGTTGTAGAGAATAAGAGCCACAATCTGGGAGGTGACCCCATTAAGCAAGAAGAGTCGCAGAAAAGACTTGTTGACAGCTGGATGCAGAGATCAAACACTCAAGGTACCAGAAGCCCTGCTCCATGTGCAGGAGGCCTGCACAGCTCTGGGCATCCTCTGCGGTGCTATGGTAGAATTGCCTCTGAGAAGCAGCACCCCAGGCAGTCCTTCAGAGGGGCCAGGGGAGTAACAGTCTGTGACTTAGCAGAAGACTATAGCAGTTACATCCCAGAGCCCTCAGCACCCACAGGCATCTCAGTGGGGCTTAGTGGCAGCTTAGAGGACAGTTAGCATCCAAGGAATCCTCATTTTTCCTTCTGAAGCCACAGAAAAGGCCTCCCTTGTCAGAACCTTCTAGAATCACCTTGTCTTTTGCAGGTTCCATTTTGATAAACCTTCTCCTGAAGCAGCCTTTGATCCCAGGGTCATCCCTAGGTCTGTGCCACCTCCTGAGCAGTTGTTCTGAGGCTCCTACCAGCACCCTACTGCAGCCACTGGGGTATGGCAGGTAAACCTCAGACTCCTGAAAAGCTGGGAGTTCCCAGGAAGCAAGTTCCTTTCTGGTCCTGGCCAGCCTGGGAGGTCTGTGTGCTGGGTGGGGAAACTAGAGAATTCGGTAGACAGGTTGTTTGGGGCCCTTGACCTTGTCTCCGCCTCACACTTGTATGTTTTCTTTTGTATTTGCTGCTAGTACCTTGACTGGGATTTCAAGCCTGAGGACCACAGGTTCTCGCGATGGGTCATTTCCCCACTTGGCCCTGAGAGAAGCACAGAACCTGGCACTTACTGGATTGAATCTGGTTGCCAGGGATGAAGGCTCATGTGATGGAGACCAAGCAGAGGGAGGCAGAAGGGCCTTCCCACTCTGCCAGCTTCCTGGGGCCGTGCATCTCCTCCCCCTGGTACAGTTCTTTATCGGCTTACACTGCCAGGCTCTGCACGATCTGGCAGCAGTCAAGAGAAGTGGAGCGCCTGCGGACTCACCGACAAGTTCCTCCTACGTGAGCTCTGGGGGAGAGGCCAGCCTTGAGGACTCACTTTGCAACCTGGAAGGCTTCTCTGTGGCTTCACTTAGTGTTCTTCAGCACCTGGTGTGCCACAGCGGAGCGGTCGTCCACCTATTACTATCAGATGCAGGGGTGGATTCTGCCGCTGGGGAAGGAAACCAGAGTCTGGTTCACAGACAAGATCATGGGGATGTGTCCTCAGTCCCAAGGGGGCTTACTGATGACCAAGGCCAGCATCCACTACTGAAGATGCTTCTTCACCTGTTGACTTTCTCTTCTGCAGCAACAGGTCACCTTCAAACCAGTGTCCTGAGCCAGTGTCTTAAGATTTTGGTGAAATTAGCTGAAAATGCTTCCTTTGATTTCCTGCCCAGGTATAACACTGCATGGTAGTCATGATTCTTTGCAGGTCTCACGTGACCTCTTGAGGTCTATCCTGTGGCCCTTATACTTTGCCCACATCTTAGCTATACTGCTCAGGGCTAAGCCTTGGTTTTGTGTTCTGAGGCTTTGTTCAGGGTGTTCTGAAGTGATGGAAAGTGGGGCCAGGTGTTAGGAGAACCAAGGAAGTGGTTTACTTGGCTGAATTCTGCCTCTGTACAGCAGGTAAGCAAAAGACACATGTAATGAAAGGCTTTTAAGACATTATGGAAAAGTGTGTCCTGCCCCCAGGACAAAGACTGAACCCAGAGCCTTGAACCTAGGCCATGGATCAGGCAGGTGAAGACCATGTATCACACCACATTTAAGTTTGGTGGGGTTCCCTAAGGAAGCAGAGGGTGTGGGCAGCCCATAAGCTGACCTTACTGGGAATCTGCTCATCCTCATTGTGCCCGACTCTGGCACAAGCCATAAGTTACCTGTTCCTTCTAAGTTTTGTTGGAAGTGGTTGTATAGTGAACCTAGCTCATGAACACTATTGTCATAAATTCTTAACTTGGGATTCCAGAGCCTCAAGACTGGGAGGAACTGTAAACACCATCCAGCCCATCTCCTCATCCAAAAATCCTGTCTCCCCCCTCAGCACGCCACCAAGAGGCCAGTTCTATTTGGATCAACTTTGCTGGCTGCACTTACCTTAAGCTTTTGTCTCTGAGCTTAGCATACTTGTTTCCCTAAAACACTTCTGGATCCTGGTTTCCTTCTGAAGATATTCCAGCTGGTATGGTCCATCCTAGGGGTGGTCCTCAGAGCCGGGCACAGTACTGCAGTGTACTGTGGGCGACACAATAGGTACAGAACTGTCACGTGTCTGGCATGGACCTACCTCATGGTGGCTGGTTGCTTGTTTCATATTTGTTGAATGAATTCCAGGAAGCACTTTATTACCAGTTCTCTTGGTAGATACACCATCATTCCCTTTTTGTTGGACTTGTCCACAAGGACATGAAAAAACAGCTATTTGATGGATGCTTTCCATAGGCCAGACAGATGCCTCTGTTCACCAGCTCATGTGACACCCTCAGAGCCCTGCATCCTCACATCTAGCATGGAGCCTGGCTCACTGTAAGCACTCAGTATTTGCTGTACGAATAGAGAGAACATACAGGGCGAGTTTCCAGCTGGTCTCCTTGACTTGCCCTTGATCACGGTCTGGCACCACCTCCCACTCAGTGCTTCAGAATTCCTACATCTTGCAGGAGGATCCCCACTACCACACAGCTTCCTGCTCACCTTGGAGTGAAAGCTAAGGACACATGCCACCAAAGCTCTAAAGCAGTATGTGATGCAGCACAAGCAGCCAGGCAGGCAGCAGTCTCGGAAAGGGCACCTTTGCCTACCCGGGCTTGAGGACAAATCATCCCCTCAGACCCATGTCTTCCTACCGTATCTGGTGTAGCCATGGTCCTGGGTCATTTCCAGGGCACTGGGATGGCAGGGGCTTTTGAGCAGAGGTCTCATCCCCAGCTTCAAACAGAACAGTAGGACTATTCTCTATTGTGTGTTTGGGGGTTCTGGAAAAAAATTTTTTTTTCTGCTATCCAAAAATAATTTAGAAACCACTGCATCATATATAAAGATGGATTTTTCTTGCAGATAGTTTCAGGGACTTTAGTGGATTACAGACCATTCTAATGACGAAATTGAGTAACCACCAGGTTAAATCCCAGTTTCCCGCAAATTTCCACACTCTGGTGGCTGAAAACATTCAGCTTACCCACTGTACAGGATTTGCTCTAAAATGATTTCACCCCAAATAACGAGGCCTTGCTTCCTAATGGCATACTGAGAAATACTCTTAACCCTTGACGGCATGTACTAAGACACTGCAGATGCATGAAGGGGAACACATGTAGAATTGCCCTCTCCCCATCCACAAGGCTATGTGGGTTGAGCAAATAGCAGTGGTTGTCTTGGGACTTGGTTCCTTAGTTCTCTTTGCCCGTGAGACCTTGGAGAGAGTATGCCCAGAGCCCAACACCCGTGCACACCCCAAGTGAGCACCTTCTCATAATTGGTAACAGGGGAGCTGGTATTTGCAAAAACAGTCTGCCAGCAAGCAAGGGGTCTCATAAGATCCAACCATAGCCAAGTACACATTTGTCACTTCTGGAACCTGGCCAGCCCTCTGGTAGTAGGCTTATAACATTCACACTCGTTAAGACCTCCCTCCCTATTTGGGAACAGAGGCAAGAAAGAGCCCAGGAGAGTGTGGAAGCCAGGCACCCCGGGTCCAGGGAAGCATCCCCCATTTACAGGTGGCACTGGGCCTGGCAAGGGCCTGTCCTCTCTAAGCCACGGCAATATCACGGTGAAGGCTAGTACCCACTGGTTCACAGGAAACAGATATCCCAGCAAGTATGTGGTGGTTGGCCAGCATTTGAAGCCGGGTCCGAACCACAGCTCCTCCTTGTACCTGCCTGCTCAAAATTTCCCGTTGCCTCTGGTGAAAAGTGAGGATGGTTGTGGGATTGGGGTGCCAGTGTCCCGTTTCTCTGGGCCCCTGTGCTTTAGGTTCCAGTGTGTGTTCCGGGTACTGCCACAGTGCCTCAGCCCCGAGAGCCCCCTTCCCAGCGTGCTACTGACTGTTGAGCTCCTTTCCCTCCTGGTGGACCACGAGAAGCTGGCGCCTCAGCTCTGCTCCCCCTCAGGTAAAGCAGGGCAGGGGGGATGGGTGGTTGGGCGGCTCCTGCAGGTTGGAGGGAAGGGTGGTGGCAGGGATAGTTCAGAGGCCTCCTGAGGGCTTCTGCAGCTTGTGCCCTGGGCTCTGGGTAAGAAGGGGACCCTGAATGAGAGGTGGGGCATCCTTTTCAGAAGGCTGCCTCCTCCTGCTGCTGTACATGTACATCACGTCAAGGCCTGATAAAGTGGCCTCGGAGACACAGTGGCTTCAACTAGAGCAAGAGGTAAAAACTCCAGAGCCTCACCACCCCACCCCACCCAAGGGCCACTGTTCCTCCTTCTTCTGGGGAGAATGGAGTCTTAATGCATTTTGGTAGCAAGAGTTTACCTAGCTGCTAAGAAGGTGAACTCAGTTTGGGGGCTCCATACTACACAGGTACAATACAGGTGGACCCCAGGGTGTCCCAGCACTTGGCAGGGCTGCCTAATAACTGGCCCTACCCTGGCTTGGGGCCTGGAGGCAGGTGGGTTGCTGGTGAGACAAGTATTGATCCTGAGTCTAGCCTGAGAAGGCCCCACACCGTTCCTTAGATGTCACTGTGTGGACAGGTGGCTGCTAAGGGAACCTGGAGCACTTGTAGGAAAAGCCTGAGAAAGCCCTCACTGATCAGGCTCTCGTTCTGCCACGGATGGAAGTCTGCTCTTGTTCTAGGCTGTGTGGCTCCTGGCTAAGCTTGGTGTGCAGAGCCCTGCCTCCCCAGTCACTGGCTCTGTCTGCCAGTGCAACGTGGAGGTGAGTGCACGGGCCAACGGCGTGGCAGCTCCGTCAGGGCAGGGGAAGGTGACCCTATGCAAGCACGCCCCTGCTCCTTGTAACCCTGGTGCCACCGCTCGGAGCCCTCCTTACCTGGGGTGGTTAGGAAAGGTGCTGTCCAGCTGAGCAAGCTGTTAGGGTGCAGGAACCCTGAGACCTGGCCTCAGTCTTTGCCCTCTCCCTAGGTGGTCAGAGCACTCACAGTGATGCTGCACAGACAGTGGCTGACAGTGCGGAGGGCGGGGGAGCCCCCGAGGACTGAGCAGCAGAAGCGGACTGTGCGGTGTCTGCGGGACACGGTGTTGCTGCTGCACAGCCTCTCCCAGAAGGACAAGCTCTTCACTGTGCACTGTGTGGAGGTCCTACATCAGTATGACCAGGTGATGCCAGGGGTCAGCATGCTGATTCGAGGGCTTCCTGATGTGACAGACTGTGAAGGTAAGCCGGCAGGAGGACCCCTGCCTGCCCCAGCCCACATGCGGGGGTTTCCCTGAAGTTCACGGACAAGTCAGACTTCCTGGCCTTAAGTCAGCAATCCTCTCTCCACGCAGCCTTTGCTGGCACTGGGGTCGCACTTGTCTTACTGCTCTGGGTCTTCTCTGAGCTTATCAGGCTGCCTTTTGCTTGTATTTGTTGAGTTGGCCTAGCAGAGCCACAGTTTTTCCAGAAACATCGCTGTCTGAATTGCCTTTGTATCACTTTGCTTGCAGTAGCTGAGGGAGCAAGGCCTGGGCGTGGAAGGGACTGGTTAGTTCCTGCGGGCGTGGGGGAGGAGCGGTGGGTCTCCCCCCAGTGCCCAGCACCTCCAGGCCTTCACCACACATCCCTCTTCTCTTGGCTCAGAGGCAGCCCTGGATGACCTGTGTGCCACTGAAACGGATGCGGACGACCCTGAGATGGACTGTAGCTGAGGCCAGTGAGCATGGAGCCACATAGTGGCACCAGAACCACTACTTTCCTCACCGCAGCAACTGATTAAAAGCAGTGACAGGCTGTTTGAGAACACACCAGCCTTTTGATGTTTCCTGAGTCTGATCTGTGTCGGCTGAATGGGAGGGATGGTGCAGGAGCCAGACCCAGGGAAGGCTAGGATCCTTCTTCCCGTCCCTGGCTAGAGCTGAGAGCCTGTCCCCATAGTAACAAATCTGCCCTGAGGAAGGAGCCCTGCCCTGCCTGTGGAATTGTCCTGAGTCATCGCTTTGGGCTGAGGACATGGGAAGAAACCATCCTGTGGCAGGGGAGGAGAGAGCCGTCAGCCCTGGCCTATACCAGGGAGACCTGAGAAAGTGGGGCCAAGGAGTGGGTGCAAAGTAGCCACAGCAGGGGTTCCCGGCAGGCGTGAGTCCTGGAGCTAGCCTTCCCTGATGGCCTGGGCACACTGCCCTCATCCTCTGGGCTGGTTCTCAAGGTATGAGGGCTCTGGCACATTGTGCCAGCCAGCAGGCCCACAGCTGTAGGTCTGAGGCCTTCAGGGAGTCACGAGGGGGGAGGCTGGGGAGGGGCAGACCTGGCAGGCTGACAAGCAGGGCGGGCCTCGATCAGGACAGCCCATAGGCGGGCTCACGCTAAGTTTCGCTTCCCGCCACTGCTGCCAGCAGCAAGAACCAGCCAGACTGCACCCCGAGTCATTGCTGCCTGCCTGCTACTCGGTAAGTGAGGACCCCTAACGGGGATGGGGCAGGGTGGGAAGACCCCACCCCCCCACCCAGGCCCAGACTAGGTGGGCACTAGGGGAGGAGCCAAGCCTTCCCCCAGACAGTTGAATGTGCTGGTCCCCCTTAGGAAGCCACCCCACCTTCTCTGGCTTCCTGCTCTGGAAACGGGTCTTAGAGCTCACCGACAGTGCTTGCCTGAGCAGAGAAGGCCAAAGATGTGTTCCTGCCCGCCCCACCCCCACCCGCCTCAGCTCTTTCCACTGGGCACTCATATAGCCCCACCCCACCCCATGCTCCTCCCCAGGCTCGGCAGCAGGTACCCACCATGGGCTCGCAGGCCCCACCGCCGGGTCCCGTGCAGACCCTTATCTTCTTGGACCTGGAGGCCACTGGCCTGCCTTCCTCCCGGCCCAAGGTCACGGAGCTGTGCCTGCTAGCCGTCCACAGATGTGCCCTGGAGAGCCCACCCACCCCTCAGGGGCAGCCTCCCACAGTGCCCTCGCCGCCCCGGGTGGTGGACAAGCTCTCTCTGTGCGTGGCTCCAGGGAAGGCCTGCAGCCCAGAAGCCAGTAAGATCACGGGCCTCAGCACAGCTGTGCTGGCAGCACATGGGCGTCAACGCTTCGATGCCGACCTGGCCAACCTGCTCCAAGCCTTCCTGCAGCGCCAGCCACAGCCCTGGTGCCTCGTGGCGCACAACGGCGACCGCTATGACTTCCCCTTGCTCCAAGCAGAGCTGGCTTTACTAGGTCTTGCCAGTGTTCTGGACGGTGCCTTCTGTGTGGATAGCATTGCTGCCTTGAAGGCCCTGGAGCAGGCCGGCAGCCACTCGGAGCACGGCCCAAGGAAGAGCTACAGCCTGACCAGCATCTACACACGCCTGTATGGGCAGGCCCCGCCGGACTCCCACATGGCTGAGGGGGACGTCCTAGCCCTGCTCAGCATCTGTCAGTGGAGGCCACAGGCCCTGCTGCGCTGGGTGGATGCTCACGCCAGACCCTTCAGCACTGTCAAGCCCATGTATGGGGTCGTAGCCTCTGCTGGAACCAAACCAGGACCATCTGCCACCGCAGCCACTGTATCCCTGACTAGAGCCAGGGACACTAGTCCTAAGCTTGGCAGGGGCAGGAAGCCCAAAGCCCTTCTTCCAATGGAGGGCCCTGGAGCCTCACCCAGGGAGGGCTTGCTGGCCCCACTGGGCATGCTGGCCTTCCTGACCTTGGCAATAGCCACACTGTATGGGCTGTCCCTGGCCACACCTGGGCAGTAGGCCAAGAAGGAAAGTCTGACTAATAAAGACGCCCCCGCAGCACTGAGTGACCACTCACGTCTACCCTCCTTGGCAGCCTTAGAGCCTCCTGCACCTCTGCCCACACACTCAGGCACCTGGGGAGGGGGACACGGAGGGTGCCACAGTCTTTGCCTTCACCCTCTCTAGCAGGATGGCCAGACGTCTGAGCCCAGGGAAGGCAGAGAAAGCATGGAAATCCAAGAGGTGGATGAAAATGGTACATGGCCTAATGCCCTGTCCCAGTAGCCAAGGCTCTGAAGAAAGTAGGCAGCAGCCCCAAATGTTTGCATTTATTATAAACAAAGGTGCAGACCCTAGGCTCTCAAACACATCAACAGGCACAAAGCTAAGACAGATCTGGTGAGATATTAACAGAGGAATGGGGAACACCGAGGTATTCGTGTCTGGGCCAGAGCAGCCACCGAGGCCCCCCCGCACCTTTGGTCCAGACAGCCCCTTGGCCCAGGTGTCCCAGGTGCCAAGACACACTGTGGACTCGGGTTTGGGAGCTGGATGTTCTGTTGAAGCTGGTGACGGGAGAAGCAGGGACTATCAGAGGTCAGACTGTGGGCCAGTTTTCCTCCAGGACTCAGGGGTCTCAGCCTCACAACAACTATCATACACACTTTGAAACAGAAAACAGGCAAAATGTTTGGCTAAAAAGGAAATAACACTGCAGGGAGGACACCTGAGTGTGCCGGTGGACAGAGGCTACCCTGCCTACCTGTGATGGGGGTCATGGCCAGCCAGGGCAGCCAGAACTGTGGGTGGATGTAGCCCTCTGGGCAGTGCCAGGAAGAATGCAGGGACCATCCAGTCAGACAGTGGTCGGGGACGGGTGGGGCTCTGCCTGAAGTGTTTTGATCTCAGGAGGCTGCCCACCCTCCACTGGGCACAGCACAGGATCTGGGGACTATGGGACATCTGCTGAAAGGATTAAAACCCAACTTAGCCAGGTCCCAAACCTCACCCACAGGCCTGCATCATAGCTCTGGTTCTCTGAAGAGTCCCCCACGCCCTGGGGAACAGGCCATGGCCTCAAGCAGTGGCTAGCCGCTCCACCGAAACTGGAACATATATGCACGCTGCCCACGGAAAGCTGTGCTATCCTAGCATGACACAAGCCCCACCTGGTCTCCCTGGGGTGGTATGGAAAAGAACTCACCCCAGTCTTTGAATTTTGTTTGAGATTTCAAAAGAGCACGATTTCAAGTGAGGAAGAGAACAAAGTAGGGTCCCAGCAACTCTGGCAAGGACTGCTTCCCACCACGTCAGCATCACAAGAAGTCTCGTGTACAAACAGGACTCACGCACCACGCACGGGGAGAAAAGGACCATGCCTGCGTACCCAGTCTCACACGCGCGCGCACACACACGTACACACACATGGTGGCAGCCCCAGATGCAGGGACATGCTCAGGGGGCTGCCTTTGGGGGATCCATGTAGGCTGGGTTGTAAGGAGGCTGGGTGGCAGGGTAGGGCATGGCCGCACCTCCTGAAAATAGAGAGGACACTGGTTGGTTATGAGCACAGGGGCTGCAGTGTGAGGGGGCAGAGGCAGGAGATTTAGGGGGTTCAGGAAGGGTCAGAGCTGGCAGAGCTGGTACTCACCGGCCAATGTCTCATGGTAAGCCGGGGGGCCCAACGGCTGGGCGGGGTAAGGTGGTGGGTACTGTGTCGGGTAGGGTGCCGCTGGCATCCCTGGCTGCGGGGGCATGGGGTGATAGCCCTGGTACGTCGGTCCGGGGTAGCTGGGCGGCACACTTGGAGGCTGAGGGTAAGGGGTGTGTACCACGGTGGTGGCCGTGGTGGTGGTCACAACCGCTGCAAAGAGAATCCCAGTCAGGACCACTGCCACCCCTCACTCGGGCTTAACCAAGCCAGGGTGCCGCTCAGCTCCCCTTGCCGCCTGGGGTCTGCACCCCATACACCAAGGGTCACGGCGGGGTGGGGAGGGGGCGGGCGTGCTTACGACGTGGCCGGCGGCACATCTTGTAGAGATAGCAGCAGGAGCAGGTGAAACAGATGATGACGGTGACGACGGAGAGCACAAAGATGGTCAGGCCGATGGCTACGGTTGCCCCAAACCTGCCAAAGAGCCGATCATGACCCAGGGCCTCTCGCCCCTGCCCAGGACAGAGTCCACACCCCACCATTCCCAGGGGCACCCCTCTTGCCAGAGGAGACTCTGGGCGACACAGAGCAACATCTAGGTTGTGTAGCTTGAACCTCTTTCAGAATCCGTTTCCTCACGTGTAAAATGGGGTTTGTCTTATGAGTCTGTATAAAGCACCCAAGGTCTACCCCTCTTGCCCCGCCCGAGGAGCACGGCAGGGAGTTCTTCCGGTGCCTCCCCACCATACACCCGTCTTGGCCACCTCCGCCTAGTCAGCAGACGGTTATCGAGCACATGCCACAAACCAGAAACTCAGCAGTGGGTGAGACAGACCCGCCCTTGGCCTCCGGAAGCCCACAGCCCAGTGCAGGAGGCAGATGTTGAAGGTAAAATGACTGTGGAAGCACAAGGGACAAAGATGGGGAGAAATTCCAGGAGAGCCGAGGTCAGTATGGCCAGAAGCGTGAGGAGAGGCATGCAGAGAACACAGACTCAGCACTGGCCCCGGAGTAGGGCTGCTGGCCTCCCGGAGTGACAGTGAGCCTGCTGGATGCCAAGCACTGTACCAGTGGGTGGGCTCCTGCACTCTGGCCAGTATTGCAGGCCGGTGAACAATGAAACAGGTAGACGATATGGGCGTGCTGGAGGTAATCTTGCCTTCCGGAAGGGCCTGATGCCGGGCCCTCAGCAAGGACCACAACAGAGTGGAGGGGCTTTAAGAAAGAAGAGTTTTGGGCAGGAAGGTCACTAAAATTGACTTTCAAGGGCAGACAGAGACCCTTGTTCTCCTCCACAGGTGCCAAGGGACCAAGCTCTATTCTAAGAAAATGTACATGCTTGCTGACTGCACGTAAAACATGGAAGGAGCAGGGTGCCTGGGTGGCTCAGTCGGTTGAGCGTCCAACTCCTGATTTCAGCTCAGGTTATGATCCCAGGGTTGTGAGATCGAGCCTTATGTCAGGCTCCATGCTGAGCATGGATCCTGGTTCAGATTCTCTCTCTCTCCGCCCCCCACCCCGTCCCCTCCCCTCTACCTCACTCGCACTCTCTCTCTAAAATTAAAAATTAAAAAACATGGAAGGAGGGGCACCTGACTGGCTCAGTTGGTAGAGCATGAGACTCTTGATCTCAAGCCGCACACTGGGCATGGAGACTACTTCAAAAACAATTTTTTTTAATTAAAAAATAAAACTTGGAAGAAGCTTGGTGAGCTGTTAGGGCCTCTGCCTCTACCGAAGACCCAGGGGAAGGCTGTGACTCCACCCCGCCCTGCCCGGACCTGGGGGGAGAAGCTGCCCCTCACAGTCCGGAGGGGCAGCACCACCTCAGCAGGGCCCCTCACAGCCCAGGGACAGGTGAAGAACAGACCTTTCATGCTCTGGACTCCAAAATACACAACCGCATTTGCAAAGCAGGAACCACTGGCCACTGTGCCGGCCCCTCACCTTCCCCTGACTCACAAGCTCCTCCCAGGCCCTCTGCTGCCCCCAAGGAATGGAGAGAAAGAAACACACACACACACACACACACACAGTATGGCGCCCAAGCTCACCCCATGTTAGCCTCTGCCTTCACTCCAGGGCAGCCAGGAGCCCTGGACTTCCCCTCTTTCCATCATGGGCCACTCAGTTTCAATCTCCTCCCCTTTCGAGGAAAAGGAAAGCAGATCTTGGCCCTCCCCTATCCCTGACGTCAGTGGCAGGAAGAGCAACACAGAGCTCTTAAAGACACAGCAAGGCCCAGCTGCACCAGAGGGGCCAGGAGCAGGCAGGGAAGCCAAGTGTTCAGGTGGGTCCTCCCAGAGTTGTGTCCCCAGCCTCACGTGCCCCGACCTGGCCTCTCACCAAGGCTATCCATCCGTCCTCCTGCCGAGACGCTGCCATGGGATCTGAGATGCCCTGAGTGCCCAAGCCACACTCCTGCTTGGCCCCAACTCAGCCCACCAGCCCCGTTCCAGCTGTCCTCCTTGATGGGTACCTTCAGTGATCTAGGCCCACCAGCAACCCCCAGGGCCTCCTGGATGACACACGAATCCCCTCAGCACCCCCTCTCCCACCAGCACATGTTCCAAGCCAGTAGCCTACCTTGCCAGGATGATGTAAGTGCCTCCTCAAGTGCCCCTGGCCAACCTGCCAGGTCTGATCATGTCACTCCTGCTCAAAACCCTGCTATGGCTCCTATAGCTCTCAGGATCACACAGGAATTCGCTTTATAATCTACTTGTTAAACTGTATCTGGGGCACCTGGCTGGCTCAGTCAGTATAGCACATGACTCTTGATCTTGGGTTGTGAGTTTGAGCTCCACATTGCGTGTAGAGATTACTTAAAAGTAAAAAAATTGGCGTGCCTGGGTGGCTTAGTCAGTGAAGAATCTGACTCTTGATTTCGGCTCAGGTCATAATCTCACAGTTTGTGAGATTTAGCCTGGCCCAGGGCCCCATGCGGACAGCACGAAGCCTACCTGGGATTCTCTCTCTCCTTTCTGCCCCGCCCCTGTTTGCACGTGCTCATGCATGCACGTTTCTTCTCTTAAATAAACTTAAAAAAAAAAAAAAAAGCTCAGATATTTTAATAGATATAAATAAATAAAATATTTTTTAAAATTTTATTTTAAAAAAATTTGGGGGCACCTGGGTGGCTCAGTCGGTCAAGCATCCAACTTCAGCTCAGGTCATGATCTCATGGCTCATGGGTTCGAGCCGCACATCGGGCTTTGTGCTGACAGCTCAGATTCTGTGTCTCCCTCTTTCTTTTTTTTTTTTTTAATTTTTTTTTCAACGTTTATTTATTTTTGGGACAGAGAGAGACAGAGCATGAACGGGGGAGGAGCAGAGAGAGAGGGAGACACAGAATCGGAAACAGGCTCCAGGCTCTGAGCCATCAGCCCAGAGCCTGATGCTGGGCTCAAACTCACGGACCGCGAGATCGTGACCTGGCTGAAGTCGGACGCTTAACCGACTGCGCCACCCAGGCGCCCCTGTGTCTCCCTCTTTCTCTGCAACTCCTCCACTTGCACTCTGTCTCTCTCTCTCTCTCAAAAATAAATGAACATTAAAAAACATTTTTTTTTGAGAGAGAGAGAGCGCATAAGTGGGGGAGGGGCAGAGAGGGAGGGTGACAGAGGATTTGAAGCAGGGTCTATGCTGACAGCAGAGAGCCTGATGTGGGGCTCAAACTCACAAATGGTGAGACCATGACCTGAGCTGAAGTAGAATGCTTAACTGAGTCATCCAGGCACCCCTAAATTTTCTTTTAGAGAGAGAGAGCATGGACAGGGGAGAGGGGCAGAAGGGGTGAGAGAGAGACAGAGAGAGAGAGAGAGAATCCTAAGGAGGCTCCACGTTCTGCACTGAGCCCAACACAGGGCTCGATCCCACAATCCTGGGATCATGACCTGAGCTGAAATTAAGAGCCAGATGCTGAAATGACAGCCAGCCAGGTGCCCCCCCCCACCAAAAAAAAAAGTCTTAAAAATTTTTTTTAATTAAAAAGAGATAAATTATGTGTATCTATTTGTACTTATCTGTACATATATTATAGTTTACAAAAAAGGGGGGTATCTAGGATTTGTCTCATCAGATAGTAAAACTTACAATAAGACAAATTTTAATCTTTAATTAATAAAGTCTAAATAAAATAAAACTTGTGTGGTCTGGGGCTCCCACCTTACCTTGTTCTCTGTGCTCTGGCCACATCACCTTCCTTTCAGCTTTGCAAAGCCCCATACTGTATCTTACCTCAGGGCCTTTGCACATGCAGTGCCTCCTGCCTGGTCCACTCTTCTCTTTGTCTCACCTCCATGTAATTAATTTCTGTTCACCTTTCAGAACTCAGCTCAAAATATTATTTCATCAGGAACACTTCCCCTGACCATGCAGATAAGTTCAGGTAAGAACTTCCTGTCTACCTCAGTTTATAAACACTCAGTGTGAGCATTTGATTAACATGTACCTTGCCTCCAGCCCGTGGATTCACAGAGGTACAGACTGCACCTGTTTTGGGCCATCACTGTAACTCCAGTGACTAGCATACAATAAGTGTTCAATAAGTATCTAATGAATGAAAAACTAACTCAGGGACCCAGGGGCAGCACCTCGTAGGACAGCAAGGCATGATGTTCTGGGGAAGGGTAATATTTGAGGGGTGGTTGCAGTGTGGCAGGGGTCTGTGGTACCAATGGCCACAGTTCCAGTTGAACCATGCCTCTGAGAGGAAGGAATGATATTCCCAAGGTTGGGGCTACCTCCCAGATCAAAGACACCCAAGGGCAAGTTCAAAAAATAGAGTCAGCCCAGGCAGGGAGCAGGTGGGGCTGAACTGGGGGGTCCCAGAAGGCCAAAGACTCCCAATGTTCAGATTGGGGAAAGGCCATCTCTGGAGCAGGGACACCAGCACTTTCACCATGATGCTGGCAAGACAGGGGACTGGCCATGACACAGTGGGTGTGAGAGCTGCAGAAAGGATGCTGGGAGGGCCAGGACAGGTGCACCACTGCCTCATCTCACCTCAAGGACCTGTATGCCTTTCCCACAAACTGTCACAGCAGAGTCAGGATGGAGGGTCAGCAGCAGCCTGCCTGGGGTCTGAAGCCATGCATCCTACCAGTCAGGTGCCTAAAAACATGCCAATCCTGCCTGACCATCCCATGAGTAGCAAGGGACTGGGAAGGGACAATGAAATCAGGATCCAAAAGAACCATGACAGAGGAGCAAGGAAGCTTTGGGGAGGGAACAAGCCAAAAAGGGACACAGCCACTGACCATTCAATAGGGCAGGATGGGGCTCACCTACCAAAGGTGGGGAGCAGGCAGAAGACTTGGGCCAACTCCAGGCCCATGGATAACATGGCCACACCATAGGGAGCACAGTGCCACATTCAGGGAAGATATCACCCATCCAGGTTGTGACAGGCAGAAATAGTCTCATCTGGGTCCCTGTGCTCTGGGCTGGTGCCTCATTCTTGGGGAACCCAAGGAGTCACTCACAGAGGCAGACAAGGGGTTTTTCCTTCTATCGAGGCTTCCCTGGAGCTCGCAGCCATGGCCTGGGCAGTAGGTGCCGGACCCACCAAGGAGCCCACACTCCAGTGGATAAACAGCACCCTTGGCCGAGGGGGCAGCACACAGATGCCCACCTGAGAGAATGGACAGGCAGCCACCTGAGGGCATTCACAGAAGTGTCGTTGGTGACCGTGCCCTTTTACCTGCCCAGTACCTGCTTCCCAAGCCCTAAACCTTTATTAAGACAGGTGTCATGTGAGACACAGGGGCTCTGGTAAGAAAGCAGAGAAGAGACGGGGCAGAGCAGGGTGGGGGCAAGTCAACAGCATTACTGTCAGCACTTCTCAGTGGGCAGCACATCCGGGGCAGGAGGCATGAAGGGCACAGGCAGGGCAGGAGGCACAGGCACCCCCACCAGGCAAGTGATGTGCACGCTGCAGCGTGTGGCCCTGCTCACCAGTTCCGTGACTGGTGCACACCTCAAGGAGCGACAGGTGCTCTTGGGCTCGTCCCAGTCACCTCCCTAACTGCCTGCCACAAGCCCCAGCAGTCATTCCTCCCATGCCCCTCAGGGACCTTGTTCTGCAGCGTCCCCTCTGTCCCCTTTCCCAGCCTAAGTCTCCACCAGCACCGAAGAAGCCCTTCTTCACCCTGACTCCTCCTCCAACTCCTGTCTTACTCCTCACTGGTTCACAGCCAGATATCTCCCTGAAGCTGTCTACACTCACTTCACCCTACCCATTTCCAACTCACTCTTCAATCCACTGCACTGAACGGCTCCTGCCACAGGTGCCATGGCCTCTGTGGTATGGCATCCACATTTCTCAATACCCCACGGACCGGGCGTCTTCCTCTTTCCTCCCACTTTTCTGAACCCTCCCGCTTAGCTCCTCCTGAGGCCATTCTTCAAACGTTGCTGACCCTCAGATTCAGTCCTCAACACACTCCTGCCACCCAACCTGAGCCCTTCACCCCAAACCCACTCCTTGTCCCACATCCTCTCACAGGGCCAGACCTCTGGCCCTGTCAACAGAGACCAGCTTCCCCCACCCCTCCCTAGCGCAGCTGCTGAATGCCCGTCTCCAGCCTCATAGCACCCCACCAAAGCCAGTCTCCCTCTGGCCTCCCAACACCTTGGACTGGGAAGCCATGGCTGCCTCCCACTAGCCACCCGCCACCCCGTCCCTGCCTGCTGCCTTCATCCTCCATAGAGCAGCCAGAGTGGTCTTCCTAAAACACCATTCAGACGAGCACTGCCCAGAACCCCATGCTGCCTGCTGTCCTCAGGACAAGGCCCACCCCTGGGCTGCCCCCGGCCCACACTGGCTAGACATCAGAACATCCTGTGGGGCCATCTGAAAGCCCACAGTTCTGGGACTCAACAGTGGAAGGGCATTTCCTGGATGTGGAGGGAGGGGCTCATCGAGGCGTCAGTCCCCAGTCAGCCAAGGGGGCAGGATCAGCCAGCAGACGGGAGTACAGAGGCCAGGCCCTGGGCACTGAGGAGGGACCACAGGCTGCACTTCTCCCCTCCCCACTCCCAGGTGCCCCGTCTGATTCCACATCCACCCAGGTCCACAGGGCAGGATGGGGCAGGCAAGCACCTGGACCCCCGTGTAAGCCCTGAGCCCAAAGTCTCTTCCTCCTAAGGGGCAACCAGGCCTGGGCAGATCTTCTCCCAAAAGGGGCTTCTAGATCCACCAGGGCAGGGGCAGGCGGCACGTGGAACAGTCCCCACCAGGAAAACGCACCAGTGGCTGCACGCTTACTCCATCTGCATGAAACGTGTGTCACAACACCTGGTCATGGTGGCAACAAGACATAGCAGGAAACTGGCCGAGGGAACTGAGCTTTCAAAGATTGGGTTGTTCCCTGGCCCCCTGACAGAAGGGCCCTGACACAGCAACCATAACTCACAAGCCCAGACATGGGGACTGGGTGTCATCGGTTGTCCCAGCATCTTCACCGCACTCCATCATTACCTCACCACCGTGCACCTGCACCACCATCGCCCACCGCCATCACCCCGTCACCTCTTCACCCATCACTGTCGCCCCGTCACCACCATTGCCCTGAGACCATCACCACCATCACTGTATCACCATCGCCACCAAAGCCCCACCGCGTCACCACCATTGCCCCGTCACCGTCACGATCACACCATCCCTGTCACCACCGTCACCATCATGCTCTCCCTATCACCTAGGTCAACATGGACCCCTACCCTTGGCCTTTCAACTGCCAACCATAGTCCTCCCATTCCTAAGTACGATGATTGAGGACACAACTTTCCAACATGAGGAGCAAGGGACCTGGTGGTCAGTCTCTGGGGCTAGTCACTACAATGACTCTGTGGCATCCCAGTCCCCCCAGCCCTCACTCTAGCCCGCTAAGCCCCTTGTCATCTTGGCCAGGAAGATGCACGCAGCCTGCAGGTTCTATTTACCCTGACATGGGGTCGCTGTCCAAGCTGGAACGGAACCTCAGCGCCGAGCCCAGCTGCTCCAGTGGCTCTATATCAGTGGACACGCTGCAAAGAGGAAAACTCACAGTTAATACATCCGAGCCCCACCCAGCATACCAGGAACAAATGCTACCTTAGTGCACACACACAACATGCACGAAAGCCAGTCCTGTACGGGGCCAGCGAGTAGCCCTAATGGCCTCCTGAGCATGACTATCACACACACCAGGATCTCAGGCTAGAATGCCACACATTCTTCTTTTTTTTTATTTTTTTAATGTTTATTTTATTTTTGAGACAGAGAGAGAGAGAGAGAAAGAGAGAGAGAGAGAGAGTGGGGGAGGGGCAGAGAGAGAGGGAGACAGAATCTGAAGCAGGCTCCAGGCTCTGAGTTGTCAGCACAGAGCCTGACACAGGGCTCAAACCCATCAACCATGAGATCATAACCCGACACTTAACTGACTGAGCCACCCAGGCGCCCCCACACATTTTTCTCAAGTGCACATGGAAACGTTCTCCAGTACAGACCACAGGTAAGGCCTGGCAGGCTCAATAGATTTGAAAAGATTGGTATCATACAAAGTATCTTTTCGAACCACAATGCTACTAAGCTAGAAATCAGCAAAGGAAGATTACCATGTCACAAAGTTAAAAAAGAAATGGTAGGGGCTCAGTAAAGCATCCAACTCCCGATTTCGGCTCAGGTCACCATCTCACAGTTTCGTGAGTTTGAGCCCTGCGTCAGGATCTGCACTGACAGTGTGGAGCTTACTTGTGATTCTCTCTCTCCCTCTCTCTCTGCCCCTCCCCTGCTCGTGCTCTGTCTCTCTCAAAATAAAAAAAAAATTTTTAAGAAAATTATTAATGAATTACTGTTAATTGTGCTAAATGTACTATTGATACAGTGATTATATTTCTTTACAAAGGACTCATTTGTATAGATAAAAACTAACATTTGAGGAGAAATTTTTATGATGGTTTAATTTTTATTTTGTTTTAAAATAATGAGGAAAAGGGGCACCTGAATGGCTCAGTTGGTTGAGCGTCCGACTTCAGCTCAGGTCATGATCTCACAGTCTGTGAGTTTGAGCCCCGCGTTGGGCTCTGTGCTGACAGTTCAGAGCCTGGAGCCTACTTCGGATTCTGTGTCTCCCTCTCTCTCTGCCCCTCCCCCACTCGCACTCTGTCTCTATCAAAAAATGAATAAACGTTAAAAAATTAAGTAATTAATTAATTAATGAGAAAAAAAGTGGTGGAAAGTGTATGATCAGAGTGTGGGTAACTATGGAAGCAGGTCATGGATGTGGAGTTATTATTCTCTTGTTTTTGTATATATTGAAACTTTCCAAAATTAAATGTAGAACAAAATTCAAAAGCATGAGGAACAACTACACCCTAAATTTGAAGGAAAACTGAAGCTGAGGAGAAAATACTTTTAAAAAATCAGAGAGCAAGGGCTCCTGGCTGGCTCAGTCAAAAAAGCATGCAACTCTTGATCTCCAGGTCATGGGCTCAAGCCCCAGGTCGGGTATAGAGATTACTCAAATAAATAAAACTTAAAAAAAAGAATCAGTATGTAGGCTTTGGTGAGCAATAACAGAGCAGAGGATGCCAAGCTGGTGTGTGGGAGGCTGGAAAGAGAGACCCAGGGAAGCTAACCCGGCATCTGAGGCCCTGTTGCTCCCGAGGGCACTAGCCAACTTCAGAGGGGCAGCTGAGGGGCTGAATGGAGATTGGACTCAGAGCCCACCAAGTGACGATGATTCTCTGATGATTCCCACCAACTGGGGATGAGACCTAAAAAGCTGCACCCCAAGAATAAGGGAGAAAGTGAGCAGAGAGCTGAGCTCCTAATCCTCTTGGCCTCTGCAGTTAGGCCAAGGTGGTCTGAGAGTGCCGTGTCCCTGCAAAAGCAAGACTTCTCCTCAGAAGTCCTGAGCTCCAAATTTCTACAGTCAATTTTGCAAATGTAATGTTAGGCACACATTACAAAGTTTTCAGAAACACTAGGACACTAGACAACATGAATACAAGACCAAAGAGAAAGGGACACGTGGGTGGCTCAGCTAAGTGTCCGACTTTGGCTCAGGTCACGATCTCATGGTTCGTGGGTTTGAGCCCTGCATTGGGCTCTGTGCTGACAGCTCAGAGCCTGGAGCCTGCTTCAGGTTCTGTGTCTCCTTCTCTTTCTGTCCCTCAGCTGCTCACGCTCTGTCTCTCTTTGTCTGTCTCTGTCTCTGTGTCTGTCTCTCTCTGTCTCTCTCTCTCTCTCTCTCAAAAATAAACAAACAGGAGCACCTGGGTGGCTCAGTTGGTTGACTGTCTGACTTTGGCTCGGGCCATGATCTCCTGGTTCGTGGCTCTGAGCCCCACATCAGGCTCTGTGCTGACAGCTTGGAGCCTGGAGCCTGCCTCAGATTCTGTGTCTCTGTCTCTCTCTGCTCATGCTTTCTCTCTCTCAAAAATAAATAAACATTAGGGGCACCTGGGTGGCGCAGTCGGTTAAGCGTCCGACTTCAGCCAGGTCACGATCTCGCGGTCCGTGAGTTCGAGCCCCACGTCGGGCTCTGGGCTGATGGCTCAGAGCCTGGAGCCTGTTTCCGATTCTGAGTCTCCCTCTCTCTCTGACCCTCTCCCGTTCATGCTCTGTCTCTCTCTGTCCCAAAAATAAATAAACGTTGAAAAAAAAAAAAAACTTAAAAAAAATAAATAAATAAACATTAAAAAAATTAAAAAATAAATAAAAATAAAAAATAAATGGGGCGCCTGGGTGGCTCAGTCGGTTAAGCATTTGACTTCGGCTCAGGTCATGATCACGCAGTCTGTGAGTTCAAGCCCCGCATCAGGCTCTGTGCTGACCGCTCAGAGCCTGGAGCCTGTTTCAGATTCTGTGTCTCCCTCTCTCTCTGACCCTCCGTTCATGCTTTGTCTCTCTCTGTCTCAAAAATAAACGTTAAGAAAAATTTTTTAAAAATAAATAAATACTTAGCTTCTTTAAAAATATATATATATAAAATAAAATAAAAAATAAATAAACAATCATTGGGGCACCTGGGTGGCTCAGTTGGTTAAGTGTCTGACTTCAGCTCAGGTCATGATCTCATGGTTCATGAGTTTGAGCCCCATGCTGAGCTATGTGCTGACAGCTCAGAGCCTGGAGCTGCTTCGGATTCTTCTGTGTCTCCTCTCTCTCTGTCCCTCCCCTGCTCGTACTCTGTCTCTCTCTCTCTCTCTCTCAAAAATAAACAGGGGCGCCTAGGTGGCTCAGTTGGTTGAGTGTCCAACTTTGGCTCAGGTCATGATCTTGCAGTTCATGGGTTCAAGCCCCACATCAGGCTCTGTGCTGACAACTTGGAGCCTGGAGCCTGCTTCAGATTCTGTCTCCCAGTCCTGCCACTCCTCTGTCTCTCTCTCAAAAATAAACATTAAAAAAAAAAATTTTTTTTTAAGTAGTCAGAAAAACCATATTGCTTGCAAAGGAGCAATCATTAAACTGTCAACTGGTTTCTCAACAGAAATAATAGACAACAGAAGACAATGGAATGGGGTGCCTGGCTGGCTCAGTCGGAGGGGTATGCAATGACTCTTAGTGTTGTTTTGTTTTTTTTTTTAATGTTTATTTATTTTTGAAAGAGAGAGGGAGAGTGCGAGTGGGGGAGGGGGAGAAAAGTGAGGGGGACCCAGAATCCGAAGCAGGCTCCAGGCTCTGAGCTGTCAGCACAGAGCCCAATGCGGGGCTCTAACTCACAAACTGTGAGATCATGACTTGAGCCAAAGTCAGACACTTAACCGACTGAGCTACCCAGGTGCCCCAGTATGCAATGACTCTTGACCTCAGGGTCATAAGTTTGATCCCCATGATGGGTGTAGAGATTGCTAAAAAAGTAAATAAACGTAAAAAAAAAAAAAAAAAAAAGAATGGAATGAAAGCTTTAAAGTGCTGAGAGAAGTTAGTAGCTGCCAACCTAGAAATCTATAACCAGGAAAAATATACTTTGAGGAGGAAGGTGAAATAACGACATTTTCAGAGAAACAAAAACCAAGAAAATTTGACACCAGCATACCTGCATGAAGGCAGAAGGAACATGATCTCAGTTGAGGCTTAAAGATGCAGGAAGCAATAAGAAGCAGCGAGAAGATAAAGATATGGATAAATGTAAATAAATATTCACTGTCTTGTATGGAAACCAATTTGACAATAAATTTCATATTGAAATAAATAAATATTCACTGTCAAAAACAATTAAAATACTGTCTTTGAGGCTTACAATGGTTATACAAGAGATAAAGAGGGACATTACATATGATAAGATGAACAATTCATCAGAAAGTCAAACCAACCCTAAATATGTATGCACCTAATAACAAAGCATCAGAACTCATGAAGCAAATATTGACAGAACTCAAACAACAAACATATCTGTGGTCTCCAGTAATCAATAAAGCAAGCAGACAAAACCAAAAGGCAGAAAAGAACTAAACACTATTATCAACCAACTTGACATGACACTTATAAAGCACTATACCCAACAACTGCAGAATATACCATTTTTCAGGTTCATATGAAACATTTACCAAGGTACAGTATAGGTTGGGTCATAAAATGAGTCACAATAAATCTCAAAAGACTTAAATCTTAAAAGAAAACAACTCAATGAGGTATCACCACACATTCACCAAAATTACTGAAATTAAAACCTAGGCAATAGCAATGATCTAGATCTTGACTGAGATATTATATGTGAGAAGTATACATTTATTAAAACTCATCAAACTGAAACATTCAGACCTGTGCATTTTGCTGTACGTGATTATAGCTCAATTTTTAAAAATGACTTACAATGCCAAGTTTAGAGAGGATGTATAGAAAACTGGGACTCTCATACATGGCTGGCAAGAGTGTAAATGGTACAGTGTTAGAAAACTGGAAGTATCTGCCAGTATCTGGAAGCTGAACACATGCACCAATGACTCAGCAATTTTACTCCAAGATATTTACCCAAAAGAAATATGTTCCTTCGAAATTTTTATTTATTTAAATAATCTCTGTCCCCAATGTGGGGCTCAAACTCATGACCCTAAGATCAACAGTCACATGCTCCTCCAACTGAGCCAGCCAGGCACCCCAGAAATAGGTTCCTTTTTTTTTTTTTTATGTTTTATTTATTTTTGAGGGAGAGAGAGACAGAGTACGAACAGGGGAGGGGCAGAGAGAGAGGGAGACACAGAACCTGTAAAGCAGGCTCTAGGCTCTGAGCCATCAGCACAGAGCCCGATGTGGGACTTGAACTCCTGAACCATGAGATCATGACTTGAGCCAAGTCAGAAGCTCAACCAACTGAGCCACTCAGGCGCCCTGAAATATGTTCCTTTTAAAAGGCACCAAAGAGGGGCACCTGGGTGGCTCAGTCGGTTAAGCATCTGACTTCAGCTCAGGTCATGATCTCACAGTTCTTGGGTTCAAACCCCGCATCATGCTGAGAGTTCAGAGCCTGGAGAATGCTTCCGATTCTGTATCTCCCTCTCTTTCTGTCCCTCCCCTGTTTGTGCTCTGTCTCTGTCTCTCAAAAGTGAATAAATGTTAAAAAAAAAAAAAAACAACTTAAAAAAATAAACAATAAATAAATAAATGGCGCCAAATATTTGCCTGGGTGGCCCAATTGGTTGGGTGTCTGACTTCAGCTCAGTTCATGATCTCAAGGTCCATGGGTTCAAGCCCGCGCCAGGCTCTGTGCTTTAGATTCTGTGTCTCCCTCTCTCTCTGCCCCTCCCCCACTCACACTCTGTTTCTCTCTCTCAAAAATAAATAAACGGGGTGCCTGGGTGGCTCAGTCGGTTAAGTGTCCGACTTTGGCTCAGGTCATGATCTCGTGGTCTGTGAGTTCAAGCCCCGCATCGGGCTCTGTGCTGACAGCTCAGAGCCTGGAGCCTGCTTCGGATTCTGTGTCTCCCTCTCTCTCTGACCATCCCCCGTTCATGCTTTGTCTCTCTCTGTCTCAAAAATAAATAAACGTTTAATAAATAAATAAATAAATAAATAAACAAACGTTGGAAACAGAATTTTTTTAAGGCACCAAAGGTTTGTGAAAAAGAGCCTGTTTCCGATTCTGTGTCTCCCTCTCTCTCTGCTCCTCCCCCGTTCATGCTCTGTCTCTCTCTGTCCCAAAAATAAATAAACGTTGAAAAAAAAATGAAAAAAAAAAAAGGTTTGTGAAAAAGAGTTCTTAATATCACTATTAGAATGGGGAGTGGGGGGGAGGGAAGAATAGCAGAAGCCTAGTCTAATAAAAGGTGTCTTAAAAAAAAAAAAAAAAAAAAAAAAACTACAGCAGGAGAGCCTGGGTGGCTCAGTCAGTTGAGCATCCATCTTTGGCTCAGGTCATGATCTCGCAGTTTGTGAGTTTGAGCCTCGCGTCAGGCTCGTTGCTGTCAGCAGAAAGGCTGCTTCAGATCTTCCGTTCCCCAACTTCCCGCCCCCAGCTCTGCCCCTCCCCCACTAACACTCTCTCTTCTCAAAAATAAATAAACATTAAAAACCACACACTTACAAAACTACAGCAAACATTTTTTAACCAGGAAATGATGAAAGCTTTCCCTCTGGAACCAGAAACAAGAATGCTACCTATCACCACTTTCAATCATCATTGTACTGGAGATCCTAGCCAGTGTAATAAAACAAGAAAAATTAATTAAAAGTATAAGAATTGGAATGGAAAAAATAAGACATTAACTGTACATGATGTGACTATTTTTGTAGAAAATTCTAAAGAAATTTCTATTAAAATCACTCAAATTAATAAGTAAATTTAGTAAAGTTTCTGGATACAAGGTCAATTTATTAAAATTTATTACCTTTCTCTGTATCAATACATAATGAGAATTTTAAACTATACTACTTACAGTACTATGAAAAAGACTGAGGCACCTGGATGGCTCAGTTGGTTAAGCATCCGACTTTGGTTCAGATCATGATCCCACAGTTTGTGGGTTCAAGCCCCATGTGGGGCTCTATGCTGACAGCTCAGAGCCTGGAGCCTGCTTTGAATTCTGTGTCTCCTTCTCTCTCTCTGTCCCTCTCCCACTTGTGCAATCTCTCTCTCTCTCTCTCTCTCTCTCTCTCTCTCTCTCTCTCTTTCTCTCTCTCTCTCTCTCTCTCTCTCAAAAATAAATAAATGAACTTAAAAGATTTTTTTTTTAAAGAGTAATTACCTAGGAGAAAGTACAGATGCAGGAAAACTATTTGACAAAATTCAAGATCCCTTCATGACTAAAAGTCCAAGCAAACTAGAAATAGAAAGCAACTTCCTCATTCTGATAAGAGACACCAATGAAAAAGCTACAGCTAGCATCATACTTAATACTGAATGTTTTCTTCCTAAATTGAGACCCAGAAAGAGATATCTGCTCTCATCACTTCTATTCAACATTGCACTGGAGGTCCCAGCCTGTGCAATGAGGCAAGAAGGAGCAAAAGCAATACAGAGTATAAAAGAAATAAACAGTAGAAGAAAAAAATGGAATAAAAACAAACCAAAACAATACGGTAAGTTAAAAAGAAAGAAGTACAGAATGAATAGGAGAGAGACCAATAAAAAGCACAAAATAAGATGGCAAATATAGTCCCAGTACAATATTACACTAAATTTAAATGAAATGCTCCTGTATTTTAAAAAATTACTGGAATGGATTTCTTTAAAAAAGACACATGCATAAATGTAAGGACACCAAAAGGTTGGAAGTAATCTTCAGGTGTGGCTGGCAGTGTATGCAGCCTGGTGTCGCCATTCCCAAGAGCACTTTCTTATTCAGTAATTACATACATCTCACTAACCTGGCAATTTGCTCCCATGCACACTTCCAAAAAATTCTCACATGGTTCCATAAAAGGAGATAGGAAGTACAGGAGGATGCCCATCACAATTATCTAGGATAGCAAGCTTAGGACTCAAAGAGAACGACACCACAGGGGTGGGCACAGGCCGGATGTACACAATGCAACATGGATGGGTCTTACAGACGCTGTGCTGAATGCAAAAGGTAAAAGAGTTCATTGTACCCACAAAACAATGTACATTTTGCAAAGCACAAAGTGGCTCTCTGCCCCTCTCTCCCACTTGTACTCTCTCTCTCTCAAATAAAATTAAAAAAAAATAGGGGCGTCTGGGTAGTTCAGTCATTTAAAGCATGTGACTTTGACTCAGGTCATGATCGCACAATTTGTGAATTTGAGCCCTCATCAGGCTTTCTGCTGTCAGCACAGAGCCTGTTTTGGATCCTCTGTTTCCCTCTCTCTGCCCCTTCCATGCTGGCACACACATGCACATGCACACAGGCACGCACGCGCTCTCTCTCTCTCAAAATAAATAAATAAACTTAAAAACAAATGGGTGGGAGGGGCTCAGTGGCTCAGGGGCTCAGCCCCTGAGTGGCTCAGTCAGTTAAGGTTAAGCTCCGACTTCGGTTCAGGTCATGATCTCATGGTTGGTGGGTTTGAGCCCTGTGTCAGGCTCCGTGCTGACAGCTAAGAGCTTGGGAGCCTGCTTTGGATTCTGTGTCTCCCTCTCTTTCTCTGCCCCTCCCCTGCTTGCACTCTGTCTCTCTCACTCTTTCTCTCAAAAATAAATTAACATAAAAAAAAATTTTTTTTTAAATAAATAGGGGCACCTGGGTGGCTCGTCAGTTAAAGGTCCGACTTCAGCTCAGGTAATGATCTCAAGGTTTGTGAGTTCGAGTCCCATGTCGGGCTCTTTGCTGTCAGCCAGAGCTTCCGATCCACTGTCCCTGTCTCTCTCTGACCCTCCCCCACTTGCGCAAGCGTGCATGTGCATGCACTCGGTCTCTCTCAAAAATAAATAAACGTGGGGTGCCTGGGTGGCTCAGTCGGTTGGGCAACCAACTTCACTCAGGTCATGATCTCACAGATTGTGAGTTTGAGCCCTGCATCGGGCTCTATGCTAACAGCTCAGAGCCTGGAACCTGCTTCAGATTCTGTGTCTCCCTCTCTCTCTGCCCCTCCCCCACTCACGTTCTCTCTCTCTCTCTCTCTCTCTCTCTCTCTCTCTCCAAGAGTAAATAAACATTAAAAAAT
The DNA here is from genome assembly GCF_014898765.1 of Herpailurus yagouaroundi. Taxonomy (NCBI): domain Eukaryota; kingdom Metazoa; phylum Chordata; class Mammalia; order Carnivora; family Felidae; genus Herpailurus; species Herpailurus yagouaroundi. Next base: position 6,616,318 of record NW_024412424.1, read on the forward strand.
TTTTTTAATTAAAAAAACATAAAAAAATAAAAATACAAATAAATGAATAAACTTTTAAAAATAAAAAATAAATTAAAAAATTAATTTAATTTAATTTAATTTAATTTATAAATAAATAAATAAATAAAACCCAAACCATGAAAAGGACATACACACTGGTAGCCTATGGAGTGAGAGGGAAATGGAATGGTCATGTGAGATTAAAGTAAATATGTAAGATGATCTGCGACCAAACATAAAACACAGATGTGGCAAAGGGAGACCTTGGGACCAGCCCATGAAACAGCCTAAACCGAGATGCAATGCAAATCCAGGGGCCAGACCAAGAGGACACAGGCACGGTGCAGTGAGACGTGCCTTCCAGGGCCCACAGGATGATACCTACACAAATCACATACAATCCTCCACCAGGTGCATGCACGCACTGTGGGGTACACTCACACCAAGGCATGCACCTTGCTGGTACAGGTACACATCCAGGTACATACCCGGGGTGAGCCACAGGGCCAGCTGAGGCCACCAGCCCCGAGAAACCTGCTCAGCCCAAGGCTGAGTGAGGTGGGTGAGCTGCAGTCCTCTAGGGTCGCAGGGAAAGGGGCAAGGGGCTAAGTGAGCAAGCTCTGGGGAGCTCAGCCCAGAACAGGGGCACCCCACCCCCACCCCCACCCCCACCCCTGGTCCAGTGCTCTACCACCTCGAGGGGGCTGAGAGGCCGGAGGGGCAGGGCTATTTCCCTTTCATGTACACTCCTGCTCGGGGCAGGCTCAGGCCTCCCCCACTGCGACCACCAGGCACCCACCTGGCCTCAGGCACAGAACACTTTTCCTCATCCCACACAAATTTCTTCAGCACATCAGAGCAGCAGTATTGTTTGTAACAGGTGCCACAGCAGAAATCAGGACAGGACTCAGGGAAGAGGATGCGTCCACGGGAAGCCACACACACTTCACTGTGGACTGGAGCAGAGAAACACACTTGTTAATCTGTGGCCACAGGGCCAGGCCTCATGCCAGATCTCAGCCATGTCCTGGCTAAAACAGCCCCTTTCCCAGCACTGCCAGCAGGCACAAGCATCTGGGCCATCTGTGAACCATCCTAGTCATTGGCCACCTCTAGCCGAAGCCCCTGTCAGCCTTGCCCTCTTCCCTGTCCCATAGCAGAGCACCTAACCAGCCCCCTTCCCTCCCCCACCGGCCACTTGCCTTCTGATAGAAGATTGACCTTTCTAAGTGGGAGTTTGGGCTACTTCCTGCTCTCAGACCATCCCTGGTCTCTACTGCCTCAGGATCAAGTCCAGAGTCCACAAAACAGGGTTTGGACTGCAAAAGGCCTTGACGGTCACTCCAGCTTTCCAACTCTACCCACATTCTGACTATATTCTTCATGCCTGCTTCCCATTCCCCACCTTCAAATCTACTCATCCTACAAGGCCTCACTCCAGGCCCCCTCCTCCAGAAACTGCCCAAGCCCAGCAATCACAGAGCTGAACAGTAATACCCCCAACTAGCTGCTGGGGCCCAGGCACTGGACCAACTAGTTCTCAATCCTTATTCCCTCTCCTCACCTGGGCCTGGGCCCCTGCTAGACACTGGACTGCAGGGGCCTGGCCCTCACAGACCACACGACAGGCTGTCTCCAGACCAACTCCCCATTGGCTACAGTTACACCCACCATATAAGAGTCTGTGAAACAATTAGCCCTGGGCTAGGGCTGCAGCGGGTGCCTAGAAAATGTTTATGCTCTCAGTGGCCAGGGCTCCGAGGCAGTGGCACCACTAGGAGTCCCAGAACCATTACAAGGCTCCCAAGCAAAACTGGGATCTAAGGATATTCCCCCAGGCTGGGGTATAGACAACACTTCACTGTACCAGGCCATGCTGAGAGGACCTGGCTGACAAGTGTGGGAAGTGACCAGGGCTTTGAGAGACCACAAGCCTTGCAAACTTCCAGGAAGATGCTACAGCCAAATGTTCCCATGCATCCTGAGGCTATATTAGCAGAGACCTAGTGTCCACCAGCAGGAGGGGGCAGTCCCGGATCGTGCCTGGGCAGACCCCCACTTAGAACACCCAATCCAGTAAGGCCCAGATGACTGTGGTAGCTGATAAACCATGAAGTGTGGCTACTTCACCTGGAAACAGTGCTGACACAGCACCTGGAACCCAGAGACCCAGAGTGGCCAGGGCCCCGGGGCAGCGTGCAGTGTCTGGAGACCATGTACAGAGCAAGGCCCACAGAAAGAGGCACTGAGTGGCCTCCCTGAGAAGAGATAACTAGGAATGGGATGGGGGCGGGGGAGGGGTGCTCTGCTCTTGGCAGGTTCAGGCAGAACCCTGCTCTGGGCAAAGCTGCAGGCCAGAGGAGCTGACCACTACCAGGCTCACCCTGGTAGTAGGTAGGATAGTAGGTATGGTCAGCATGGCCCATGCTACTGGGTTACTCGGGTGAGCCACCTCCAGCAGGGTCTTTACAGCCTTTACAGTCACGGCCCAGCCTCCAAGCTGGGACTGAAGACACAACGCTGACGCTGTCTGGGCCAAGAGCCCATGACACAAATGCTCTTCTGGGCCCCAGACACTTCCCAGTGGAGGAGGCTTCCCAGATCTCACTGGACCAGGGACCTGGGCTCCATCTTCTCACTTTCCCACCTCAGGTCCCCACATTCATCTCAGCCCCCAGGAAATAAAGCCCTTCTCCTGGAGGAAGCCACTCACCCCAGAGGGATCATCCGCTTCCTCTGGCTGGGCAAGGGGTTGTTCCAATTCCTACCCCTAAAAGGCCCCCAGCCTGGCCTCCTCCGCCTGTGAATCATCCGTCTACCGTCAACACACACACAGTGATGTTTCCTCCAACCCCGGGGAGACCGGCCTCAACCGGGCAGGGGCTTCCACCCAGTAAACAGAGCCCAAGGGAAAGCCTCTGATGGAGGGGCCAGCCCTCCCTGCTGCCACCACCCTAGGCTAAGGACTGGCGGGGACTCCTACCCCAGCCCCTGGGGACCCAATCCCTTGTAACACGTGAGGGAGCACAGACCCCACCACCACCACCACCATTCCCGGGCAGAGCCATGGTGGCAACTTCCTAGGGTCTGGGCAGTGTCAGTTCAGACTGGGAGGGGTGCTGCGGTGGAGGTCAGGTCAGTCCTGAGGGTTGGCTGACTGCCTCGCAGTTAATGGGGTGCGGGACACTGTGGGGATGGTGTTGCCTGGGCTCACGCCAGGGGCGCACGGACGTGGCTGCCCCGCTCCCCTACACACTGTCCCCGCCCGGGACAAACTCCCCCCACCCCCAAAGGCTCACCACCTGGAGGCGGCGGGAGCAGCAGCAGCAGCAGGAGGATCCGTGGCCCGGGGACACGCGCAGCCATAGCTGGGTGGCGGACGGACAGAAGAACAGACGGACAGAAGAAACAGGGGTCGAGGTGCAGCCGCAGCCTCAGCGACCCGTGCGGCCACCGCTTCCTCGCCCCGCCCCGGCGGCCTGTTCCGGGAACCCCGCCCGGAGGAGGGAGCGGAGGGGAGGAGGGCGAGGCGAGGGAAGGGGAGAGGACGCCCCTCCCAGCCTGCCGGCCAGGCCCACGTCCGGGGGCCAAGCAAAAACTATGGCCCGGGGCCGTTTAGGACGCTGACAGGCGCCTGGCGACCACCGACGTTGACTTCTGTGCACGGGATACTTTCCGCTCCCTGCCTCGCTCCCCCTCCACCCCAGCCCCAGTTCCTAGCCCTTGACCCCAAGGGGGTCTCCACTGGAATCTGTATCCTAACACTTGGGAGGCTGGACACAGCCCCTCCCCTCCCCGTGGCCCTGGGCCCTCCCATGCCCCTCATTCTGCATTGGAGGACCAGGTGAGGTGGTGGGGACAGTGCCCAGAGCAGACCTGGGCACACAGTAGGTACTCAATAAATGCCAGTCCCTTCTGCAAGCCTAGCCCATCACCTCACCCACTGGGTGGATACCTCTATCCCTTCAGGCATCCTACCCGCCCCACCCCGGCCCGAGTGGGGACCCCCTTGGGGTCAAGGGCTAGGAACTGGGGCTGGGGTGGAGGGG
>NW_024412424.1:6620466-6687150 GCF_014898765.1 Herpailurus yagouaroundi
CCCCCCCCCCCCCCCCCCCCCCGCCCCACACCCCTCCCAGCTCAGGGCAAGCCTGCTTCAGATGGCCTGGTCTGAGGATGGGAACTGGGAGCTCCCAGGCACACCAGGCCACCTCCTGGCTCAGGGGGAGTCTGTCTGGGCTTCATCCGTGTCTGCTCCAGACCATATGCTCACACAAGACACCTTGAGATGGGGCAATGGCTAACGGTGGCTCTGCCACCCACTGTGGAGCAGGGGTCTGGGCAGAGCCAGGGAAATCGAGAAGTCTGTTCCAGCTGCTATAACAAAACATCATAGATTTGGGGGCTTGTAAACAACAGTTCTGCCCACTGAGAAGTCCAAGATCAGGCTGCCGGCAGATTCTATGTCTGATGAGAGTTTCCTGGTTCATAGATGATTGTCCTTTCCCTTTGTTTTCACTTGGCAGAAGGGCTCAGGGACCTCTCTGGGGCCTCTTTTATAAGGGCACTAACCCCCATTCATGAGGGCTCCACCCTCAAGATCTAATCACCTCCCAAAGGCCCCACCTCCAAATACCATCACCTTGAGGTTAGAATTTCAACATATGAATTTTACGAGGACACAAGTGTTCAATATATAGTGAGCATTTTTTTTACCCAGGGTTTCTGACCTGCCTCCCACCTGCACCAGGCATATCTAGTACATTATACTCAAGGCAGAAAACATGAAAGGTCACGCTAACGGGGCCCTGGAGCCAGGGCATACATCCTGTGCACCACACCACATGTTTCTCACCTGAGGACAGAGTGAGACCTGAGAGGGCAACCGGGGTTGTCCTCAGTGCAGTTCCCCAGGCCAGCGTGTGAGAGGAGGGAGGAGAGGGCTTGGCCACCACCTGGCCGGGAAGGGCTCCGGGCTCAGCACACGGGTCAGAAGCTGACTATCCCTGGTTAGAATGAGGAGCCCTCCCTGTCCTGCCACACTGCCTCTGCCCCTCAGCAGCACGGCCTGAAGCTGGACACAGCCCAGGTCCCCCTTCCCCATGCACAACAGACACCACGTGCTCACCTCCACGTCACTGTCCAGCTGTCCTCTGACCCCCCACCCCGTTCCACTCCCTGGGTGTCCAGCCTCTACCTCCCACAGACTTGTCTCTCTTCATAACCCAGTCCTTATCCCCAGCAAACTCCCAAGAGTTGTCCTTTCTTACCTCCTGTCACTTGTCTTTGGCTTTCCTGCTCTGACACCTCCCCCCAATTTCTTCTAGGTGCCTTTCCCCTGGCCTCATCCTCCCTGACATTTTCAGGATTGGGATCCCCGTGCTTGCTCATCCTCCCACACGTCACAGACAAATGCGTGAAACCTTCATGGTGGAGGATGGTGGCGGCTCCATGACCCACCCCGAGCTGTGCATGGATAGGAGGGGCTGGAGGCCAGGAACACCCAGTGGCTGGAAAACCACAGCCATGCATCTGACAGGCATATGCCCATGATGGGGGCAGAGGACACCAAGCCTGTGAAGCTGGGAAATGGTAACTTCCACAGCTGCCCAGGGAAATCAGCCCCTCCAAAGCAGAAATCAAACTCCCTGTGCCAAACATGAGGGTCTCAACAAGATTGAGTGTCCTCCATCAGCAAAACTAAAAGGCAACCAACAGAATGGGAGAAGATATTTGCAAATGGCATATCAGATAAAGGGTTAGTATCCGAAATCCATAAAGAACTTATCAAACTCCACACCCAAAAAACAAATAATCCAGTGAAGAAATGGGCAGAAGACATGAATAGACACTTCTCCAAAGAAGACATCCAGATGGCTGACACATGAAAAAATGCTCTACATCACTCATCATCAGGGAAATACAAATCAAAACCACAATGAGATACCGCCTCACACCTGTCAGAATGGCTAACATTAACAACTCAGGCAACGACAGATGTTGGCAAGGATGCAGAGAGAGAGGATCTCTTTTGCATTGTTGGTGGGAATGCAAACTGGTGCAGCCACTCTGGAAAACAGGAGGGAGGTTCCTCAAAAAACTAAAAACAGAACCACCCTACGACCCAGAAATTACACTACTAGGTATTTACCCAAGGAATAGAGGTATGCTGTTTCGAAGGGACACATGCACCCTTATGTTTATAGCAGCACTATCAACAATAGCCAAAGTATGGAAAGAGCCCAGATGTCCATCGATGGATGAATGGATAAAGAAGATGTGGTATATATAGACAATGGAGTATTACTCGGCAATCAAAAAGAATGAAATCTTGCCATTTGCAACAATGTGGATGGAACTGGAGGGTATTATGCTAAGCAAAATTAGTCAGAGAAAGACAAATATCATATGAATTCATTCATATGTGGGTGGAATTTAAGATACAAAACAGATTTATCATAAGGGAAGGGAAGCAAAAATTATATAAAAACAGGGAGAGGGACAAAACATAAGAGACTCAAATATAGAGAACAAACTGAGGGTTGCTGGAGGCATTGTGGGTGGTGGGATGGGCTAAATGGGCAAGAGGCATTAAGGAAGACACTTGTTGGGATGAGCACTGGGTGTTATACATAGGGGATGAAACACTGGAATCTACTCCTGAAATCATTATTGCACTATATGCTAACTAACTTGGATGTAAATTTAAAAATTTAAAAACTAAAAAGAAAAAAGATTGAGGGTCCTCCAATGACACTCTTGATCTCAGGGTCATGAGTTCAAGCCCCACCTTGGGTGTAGAGTTTACATTTAAAAAAAAAAAAAAAGTGTACTCAACAAGATTGAGGGTCCTCCAGACAAGACACATGATGTGAGGACCCAGACCAGCTAGACTAGCTCAGCAAAAAAAAATGCCAGGCACAGGTATGGGGTAGAAGGGCAGGGAAGCTAGGGCTGTTCTCAGAACCACCCCTCTGACAGCCTTTCTCCTCAGGCCTCCCCCACCCCCCCCTTTCATTCCAGCAGGTGCCCTTCCGTGCTTAGAGGCAGGCCCTACCTCAAATTATGCCTCTTTCCCATGTGGTCTACACCTCATCGCAGGGCACCCCCCCACACACACCTGCTCCCCCCCTGTTCCAGGCCAGTGGCACCACAGTGTCCTCCCCTATGACCTCACCCTCTCCCTCTGCATTCTGCCTTGCACTGCCTGCTGGTGTCCTGGACCACCTGACTGTCACCTTCCTCACCTTCCTCCCACAACTCCTCTCTTGCCCCCTACCCACTGTGCTCACAGTGGCCCCTGCCCTGACCTCTCACCCAGCGCATTGGACTCTGAGATTTCCTGCCCATCCGCCGCCATCCAGGCCCTGAGGACTCCCAGAACACCACCTCCAAAGACCTTCTGGACCTCCACAGACAACTCACACCTGTATCCCCAGTTCCACCTGATCACCCAGGCTGGTGCTCAACTTCCCCCCCACTCTGCCACTCTCATCTCCAGAACATTATTTAAAAAAAATTTTTTTTTCAACGTTTATTTATTTTTGAGACAGAGAGAGACAGAGCATGAACAGGGGAGGGGCAGAGACAGAGGGAGACACAGAATCTGAAACAGGCTGCAGGCTCTGAGCGGTCAGCACAGAGCCCGACGCGGGGCTCGAACTCACGGGCCGTGAGATCATGACCTGAGCTAAAGTCCCGAAGTCGGACGCTCAACCGACCAAGCCACCCAGGCGCCCCTCCAGAACATTCTTTTACTCACCTCTGACTCAGCTCTGGTCTCACCACCTCTCTCCATGCTTCCAGTCTTGATCTTCCTAAAGAACAAATCAGTAGCCCTCCCGACTCTAAACCCTGCAAGGGTTCCCCAAAATTCTTTTTTTTAAGTTTATTAATTTTGAGAAAGAAAGAGACAGAGAGAGAAAGCATGAGCGGGGAGGGGCAGAGAGAGGAAGAGAGAGAATACCAAGCAAGCTCTGCATTGTCAGCGCAGAGCCCAACTTGGGGCTCGATCCCACAACCATGGGATCACCACCTGAGTCAATATCAAGAGTCGGATGCTTAACCAACTGAGCTACCCAGGCACCCATGGCTCTTAAGATAAAGTTCCAACTTCAGTCCCAGCAATAAATGGGGCTCTTCGTGCTTCCTGGCTCTGTAGACACCACACACATTTCCCACCCCTCCCTCAACATTTATATTCCAGTTGAAATACCACCTCCTCCAGGAAGCCTCCCAAGATGTCAAGTCTGAGTTAGGGCTCCCCTCTGTGATGCCCCCAACCCAACACAAACAACCCCCTGGGTCATATGGGTGTCTTCTGCTACTCTGGGGGCTCTATGAGTCTGGGCTAGTGTCTGTCTTCTGTATCCAGCACAAGGGCCATGCATGCACATAGTAGGTGCCAGATAATTGAAAAAGGAAAGACAAGATCCCCTTCAGCCCACTGACCTCTTTCCCCTGAGTTCCAGTCCTGAAATCACTCCCCCTGGGGGCGGGCTGCCTCAGTGCCCCCAGTCCTCGGTGCCACCCATAGGAGGGGCCTGTGGCAGCTGGCTGTCTTCTACTTTCCCCTCCAGTCCCGCCCTCCACCCTACCCTGTCCTGGGGCTCCCTTTTCCTGGGCTTCTTTCTAGGCTTGGCAAATAAAAGGCAAAGTGGGTGGTCAGGTGGGAGAGGAGAGTGCAGGGGTGGGGCTGCTCCCCCCTACTCCTTCCCCAACCTCCTGCCTGCAGTCAATATGTGCCACCCCATAGCCACTCCTCTCTCCTCCTTCTCTTTCAGGGCCATAGTGCTCAGAAACGGAGACTTATCTAGAGGGCCACAGGAGTGAGTGACTTCAGAGATCCCTCTGGTGGACAGATTACAGGAACTGAAACTGGAGGTGTGGGGACCAGTACGTGGCTAAGGGATGGTCCCACACCAGGTTCCGGTAACCCTTCCCCACTTTGCCCCTGTAGGCCTGTGGACTGAAAGTTCTCCTGATGTTAGCCCCTGGTGCTGCCCTGACCTAAATGGCCACTTGAACCTGTCTATAGCTCTGTAAATGGCCCCTATATTGAGCGCTGACCTCAAATGCCCAGCCCCCAGTGTGTGGCCAACCTGTAGTGACAATTCTGCATGGGGAGCACCCAGTGATGCCCAGAAAGCCCAGTCCCTGACAGGGGGTGGGCGCAACCTGTCAGCCCAGGACTGAGACTCTGGGCCAGGAGAGGTGAGTGCTGTAAAAAAAAAAAAAAAAAAAAAACCAAAAAAAAAACACGGGGGGGGGGGGGGGGGGGTGCAGGCTTGCCTGGGTGTCTCAGTCGGTTAAGCGTCGGCCTTTGGCTTAGGTCTTGATCTCACGGTTTGTGAGTTCGAGCCCCGCGTCAGGCTCTGCTGACAGCTCAGAGCTTGGAGTCTGCTTCCGATTCTGTCTCCCTCTCTCTTTTGCCCCTCTTCTGCTCTCTCTCTCTCACACACACAAAAATAACATTAAAAAATTAGAACAAAACAAAACAAAAATCACGGGCCCCAAATGACGTCCCTCAGACCAAGTTCCCAAACCAGGCCTTGATACCTGATCTAATTGCAGTTTCAACCTCTCCCAGAAATGTAGTCTTAACCGGTCAGTCAGGAATTTTTCAATCAGCGCCACTGAGTCGGCCTCTTGCTCCTCTCCCACCCCTCAAAGAAAGATGGGGTCGTCTGCATGATAAGACACCTTGCTTCGCCCCCCAGAAAGAGGCCAGGTCTGGAACAATCCTTTTCTTTTGCTAATAACCTTCCTGCTCCCACCCTCCTTCTATAGAAACCTTCCATCTGGTCCCACTCCTCAGAGCTCCCCTCCACGGGTAAGATGAGATGCTGCCCACTTCAGGAATCACTTAAGAAAGCCAATTAGATCTTTAAATTTTACTCAGTCGAATTTTTGTTAATTAGCAATGCTAAAGTAGAGGCCCCTGCCATTCCTCTTCACCCAGCACCTGGGCCCCTTTCTTCCACTCGAGAAGGCAGAAATGCCAGAGACTCACTGGCTCGCTGTCCTTCGCCCCAGGGCAAGGGCCTTTGTCCAGGCCCAGCCAATCAGACGTACCCTCCCAGGAGTTCGCTGGGGGGCTGGCTGCCACGTCTGGACAACAGAGAGCCTCCTTCGAGGCTCAGGGCTCGAAGTGTCTGGGCTATGTGAGGATCCTGCAGTGTCTGGGCTACGGTGAGGATCCTGCGGTGGCAGTGGTGGTGGCTTGCTCAGCAGGCCAGAGCAGGACGGAGGTTTGGACTGGAAACGAGCTGTCCGGCTCTGAGTCTTGTCCTCCGGCCCCCTCGGTGGCTCTGGAAGCTACACAAGTTCCTTTTCACAAATTCTGTTTCTGATTAGGTCGGGCAGAGTCCGTTTCCTGCAAGTGATAGAGATGTTGTCACCAGGAATGGCAGAAGGTGCTGCGGGGAAATAGAGGTGGGTCCGGACTGGACATTTGTCTGGTAGGAGCTGAAGGCAGTGGAAACCCAGCTAGGATGAAGGCTCTAGCGAACCTGGCAGCCTGAAGCCACCGCTGGGGGTGTGGTGTAATAAAAAATACGTGTTCTTAGTCCCTGCTTCCTGGCACCAGAGCTCCTAAAAATACTTGGATTTGCTGTCTTTCGTATGCTAATAAGACTCCCGGCCGGGGAAAGCCAAACCCTTTAGAAAGGTTCTGGATGGGGGCAGGTCACCATAAAGACCAAGCCATGAATAGAGGGTAGGAACTTTCAGCCCGAACCGGGGAGGTGGGGGTTGGAGATTCACTTCTATCAACCAGGGGCCAATGGTTTTTTGTTTTTTTTTTTTTATAATCAACACCAGCAATATCAAATTTTCTTTCCTTTCAAATATAAAGTTTTAGGGGCGCCTGGGTGGCTCGGTTGGTTAAGCATCTCTTCATTTGGCTCTTGACTCTTGGTTTCAGCTCAGGTCATGATCTCGCAGTTTGTGAGTTCAAGCCCTGTGTCGGGCTCTGTGCTGACAGTGCAGAGCCAGCTCGGGATTTCTCTCTCTCTCTCTCTCTGCCCCTCCCCGGCTTGCTCTCTAAATAAATAAACAAACAAACATAAAATTTTTTTTAAATAAAGTTTTAAAGTCAAGACATTATTTTTAAAATTCTAATCCAAGTATTTTATGATCTATGTAACTTGGTTTCTAGGGTTTTTGAAGGTAAGGTCTCCCAGTACCCCACTTCTACACTTGTCCTTAAACTTGGAAAGGCCGGTGATTTAATTAATGGTGCTTCTGTAATGAAACCTCCGTAAAACCCCCTACATAGTGGAGTTCTGGGAATTTCCAGATTAGTGAACGCACTGATGTGCTAGGAAGGCAACAGCCCTGGTTATCCTGGAAACTCCACGCCACCCTCTCCCTCTCCCCAGTACCTCATTCTATACATTTCTTCCTTTTGGTGGTTCCTGAATTGCATCTTTTTTAAATGTAAATAAAGTGTTTCCCTGAGTTCTAGGAGTCATTCCAGCAAGTTATTGAATCTGAGGAGGGGGCTTAGACCTGATTTATAGCCAGTTGATCAGAAGTTATGGGTGGCCCTCTTGGGACTTGGGACCAGCACCTGAAGTAGGGTCAGTCTTGTGGGACTGAGCCCTTAACCTGTGGGGTCTGCACTAATTCAAGGGTTGGTGTCCAAATTGGATTGAATTGTTGGACACCTAGTTGGTGTGGGAGAATCAGAGAATTAGTTATTGGTGTGAAAAACCCCACAAAATTTAGTGTCCCAAGTGGCATCAGAAAACAAGACACCACGGGTAGCCCCTCAGGTGAGGAATCCATTGATACTCGGGCTTTGGAAGGCCAAGGGCTTCACCTTAAAACATGAAGGTCCTGAGAAATGCACTGACTGCTGCCAGGTGGTTGCTTTTAACAGCATCTAAGCAGCTTAAAGAGAACAACAGGGTCAGATTCCCAGCTGCTGTGTGTCCAAGCACAAATGGAAAACTTTCTCCAGGTGCCTGGGGGGTGCTCAGTCAGTTAAGCATTCAAGTCATGATCTCGTGGTTCATGAGTTCGAGCCCTGTGTCAGGTTCTCTGCTGTCAACACAGAGCCTGCTTCAAATCCTCTGTCTCCCTCTCTCTCTGCCCCACCCCTGCTCAGGCTCACGCGCACTCTCTCTCTCTCTCTCTCAAAAATAAATAAACATTTACATTAAAAAAATTTTTTTAAACTTTCTCTGCTTTGCAAAGGAGTCTCCTATCTCTTGCAGCCATGGGGCTGAGACAGCCCATTATCAAACCCATAGGCAGATTCTATGGCTTCCAGGTGAAATGCTGAGGGAATTCACAGCCTCCCTAAATCTTTAATGTGAAAGCCAGGCACTGCTCAGGACAGAGCACCGAGAGTGTGCAGCAACACTGGGAAATACTTCGCAGGCCCACATCCACTGGCCTTCTTACCTTCCTTGACCCATGAGCATCACCTGACACAGTGGGCCACTCCCGGCTCCCCCACGCTCCCCACACTGCTCCTTCTCACACCGTCTGCTGGCTCTTCATGTCACGCTCGTAATGTGGAGTCCCTAGGGCTTGGTCCTCAGGTGCCATTTCTTCTCTATTTATATTCCCCTTGAGAGCTCATCCAGTGTCACGGCTCTAAGCACCGTCTACACACGGATGATGTCATTTCTTATCTCCAGCCCAGGCCTCAACTCCAGACTTCAAGATCCAACTCCTGTCACACCTCCACTTAGATCTCCAGCTGGCATTTAATCTGAATGCGCCTTCAGCTGAACTGCCCCATGCAGACTTCCATATGTCCACAGTGGTGACCCCACCCCTGGGCACCATATCTTTCTCATAGGCCTTCATCCACACCAGCAGCCAATCCTGGCTCTACCTTCACAATTTAGGCAGAATCCGACTACTTCTCAGCAGCCCCAATGCCAGCATCAAGGTCTCTCACCCGGATTGTCACAGTGGCTCCAGACAGGTCTCTTGACCTCCACTCTGCCCCACTGAAGTCTATTCTAGAGGCAGCAGCAGCCAGAGGGACCCTTTAAAAATGTTCATTGATGGGGCGCCTGAGTGGCCTCAGTCGGTTGAGAGTCTGACTTCAGCTCAGGTCATGATCTCACAGTCTGTGAGTTCGAGCCCCGCATCGGGCTCTGTGCTGACAGCTCAGAGCCTGGAGCCTGCTTCGGATTCTGTCTCCCTCTCTCTCTGTCCCTCCCTCACTCATGCTCTGTCTCTCTCTCTCTCTCTCTCAAAAATAAATAAACATTAAAAAAAAAATGTTCATCGGATCAAGTCACTTGGCTCAAAGGCCTTCAAGGGCCTCCTATTTCCAAGGCCCCATATCACCTGTACCCCATGACCTCTGACCTGGCCTTCCTCTTTTTCACTCTGGCTTCTGTAGCCATCCACTCCACGGCTTCATCCAGGCCTTTTGGCCACCTTCTCAGTGAGGCCTTCTTACATGCCCTCCCACACCCTCCCCTCTGTCCCAGCGCCCTGGGAGGAATTACATCCTTATGTATTTCTGTACTGTGTCTCCCACAGCAGTTCTGTGACATCAGGAGTTTGCCTGTCGGGCTTACTGCTCTGTCTCCACAGCTTAGCCCACAGTAGGCACTTCACCTGTTAACAAATTACACAGGATGAAGATCTATGAATGAACTCAGAGGAAACATTATCGTTTGCAAGGGGAAGCCAACTCTTCTCCTTCCCCTCTTCCCAAACTCCTCAATAACCCCAGTGCCTTAAACTAAAGATGCATTCCAGTGGGGTGCCAGGTGGGTTCAGTCGGTGGAGCATGTGACTCTTGATCTCAGGGTTGTGTGTTTGAACTCCAAATTGGGTACAGAGATTACTGAAAAATAAAATATTAAGGAAAAAATAATAAAATATTAAAAAAAAAAAAGATGGATTCCAGCATGTCTGGAGATCTTATTACAAAGTAAAACGCAGAGGGGAAGGCTTATGTATCAAAGGAACTGTAAGACTTTTGTTAAGTTACCTTGGTCACAATGTGGAGAATATGTGTGAGGAAAGATTGAGGTCCTAGACCCAGGAGATAAGAACATAAGTTTATTTTATTTATTTTTTTTTCAACGTTTATTTATTTTTGGGACAGAGAGAGACAGAGCATGAACGGGGGAGGGGCAGAGAGAGAGGGAGACTCAGAATCGGAAACAGGCTCCAGGCTCTGAGCCATCAGCCCAGAGCCTGACGCGGGGCTCGAACTCACAGACCGCGAGATCGTGACCTGGCTGAAGTCGGACGCTTAACCGACTGCGCCACCCAGGCGCCCCAAGAACCTAAGTTTAGATTGGGCTGAATTTATTGGTACAGGTACACTGGACAGAAATTTTGGATTCAGTGTGCTGGCTTAAGCCACTAAGGCTTGTTCTGTGTGTCTATCCAGTTGGCTGGAAGACAGCAGAGTCTCCCTAAATGCAACAGAGATGTCCAAAGCCCCCTGGTATAATGTAGAAGAAAGAATCCAAAACCTTTGGAAGATTCATTCATTCACTGAAATCCAATGTTGGGCTGAGTTCATCAGACAACTCACTCAGAGATACTCCCTTTACCATCATTTAGAAGTTCACTGCCAAGGACATCATCTTTGAAAAGTGATGCTATTTCTATATAAGGTCACATTGTGAGGTACAAGGCTTAGGTCTTCAGTGTATGAATTGTTTTGTGGGGGGACACAATTCAACCTTTACTTAACAAGCACCGTAGTCACTGTCCTCCATGGGTCAGGGATTCTGACTGGAGACACCGTAATTGAGATGACTCCTTGATTTCAATGCAGATACCAGGACCCTGGGCACTGAGAGACAAGTAGCAGCCTTGAGCTGCCAGAGGAGAGAGAGGTACAGAGACCATGACATGCAGGAGACTTAGTGGTCATCTGAAAGACCTGGCCTGAAAGGATCTTTGCCAGGATTACCAGGCCTCTAGGACCAAAACCGACAGGGAGGCCCATAGAGTCCTCCTTGATGTGTGTAATAAAAGGACCAGAGGTCAGACCAACAGAGACCTGCCTGCAACAGAGAGGATTTTTTTTTCTCCAACGTTCTAGGTAAAATCAGTTCATAAACTCAGGGGTCCCTGAAGGAAGTAGGGTGGGTGCCCTTTAAGGAAGGAGGGCCCTGTGCAAATGTTACAGGTTCATGCTGGCACTTTCTTCACAGTCCTTCCCAAAGGGACTTGTGGCCATTAACTAGGGTGTGGCCGACATGAGTTCTAGTCTACCCCAAAGCCATGTTTCTTTTCTTTTCTTTTCTCTTTCTTTTATTTTTGAGAGTGAGAGAGAGAAGGGGAGGGGCAGAGAAAGGGAGATAGAGAATCCCAAGCAGGTTCTGCGCTGTTGGCGAAGAGCCCGACTTGGGGCTTGATCTCACAAACTGTGAGATCATGACCTGAGCTGAAATCAAGAGTCGATGTTTAACCCACTGAGCCACGTAGGTGCCCCCATTTTCTTTTTTTTAAAGTAATCTCTATGCTCCATGTGGAGCTTGAACTCATGACCCCAAGGTCAAGAGCCATATGCTCCCCATCTTTCACTTTTAATAAATAGTTTTGTTCAGGGGCGCCTGGGTGGCGCAGTCGGTTAAGCGTCCGACTTCAACCAGGTCACGATCTCACGGTCCGTGAGTTCGAGCCCCGCGTCGGGCTCTGGGCTGACGGCTCAGAGCCTGGAGCCTGTTTCCGATTCTGTGTCTCCCTCTCTCTCTGCTCCTCCCCCGTTCATGCTCTGTCTCTCTCTGTCCCAAAAATAAATAAACGTTGAAAAAAAAAAAATTAAAAAAAAAAAAATAAATAAATAAATAGTTTTGTTCAGTGGTGCCGGATGGCTCAGTCAGTTAAGCATCTAACTCTTGATTTCAGTTTAGGTCATGATCTCACAATTTGTGAGATCAGGACCTACATGAGCTTTGCACTGACAGCACAGAGCCTGCTTGGGATTCTCGTTCTCTCCCTCTCTCTCTCTGCCCCTCCTCCACTCATGCTCTCTCTCTCCCTCTCAAAATAAATAAATAAATGAATGAATAAATTACTTAAAGAAAAAAGGTTTTGCTCAAACAACAATGTGCCCCGCCCCACACATGATTGGTTTAAGCCATACATGCCAACACTCCCCTTTGCTGATGATAATTGTATTTTAATTTATTAATATATAGTATATGATTATTATATTATAAATATAATTCAAATATTGCTGAAACCTATATCTTTGCAACATTTCTTTCTATCCAAATACGCTTGATCTTAACATCCAATCATGGTCATTGTTTTCTAGCAATCCAAAATGCTACAAAATTTCTCAACATGACAATATATAATTGCTCTTTCTAGGTTGTGGTAGAACACTGGACCAGAAGAAAAATTCTCATAGTGTTAAATCTCATTCCTTCTGCTGTTGCTTTGTTGCTAAAAATCTTTAACACCTTCTTCCAGAAGTGCTGAGGCCTCTCAGGTCAGGTGTCCACCCAGGAACTCAGTGCCCAGAGACAGGGTGAGGACCATCAAGCTGTCTCCTAATTTCACCTACCAGGAGGACCGTTGCAGCTGGAATCCCTCTGAACTCGGGGATGATGCCCAGGGGGTTTTGTCATCCATCATGACACAGCTGGGTAAGGCACAGCCATAGCCACTGGCAACACCAAACCACTCAGAAACAGCCCAGCCACAGCCACCTCCAACCTGACACACCGAGAGAGGTGCAGATGGGCACCCAGCCATGTCCAGCCCCATCATGTCCACTGAAGAGCAGCCCTGCCCTCCCAACAGCCCAGCCCCAGGGCGAGAGGTATGGAAAGTCCAGTGATTTTCTGGGGCACAAGAAAGGGAAAACCCTGCCCCTCATCTCATCTTCCCCAATCCAGAGGTAGGTGACAAAGAAAACACAACAGAACTAGCCAACACGCCCCCACCCACAGCCTCATGCAGACCTTCCGTCCATCCTCCATCCGGCCCCTGGTTCCCCTCTCCAGGGATGCCAACATTTGAGATCCATAATTTCCCCTCATTGGTGCTCTGCTCCAAATGCTCCCTCACACATCTGCTTCCTGCTCGGGGATGAGCACCCAGAACCCTAGGTTGGCCCAGAGAAAACTCGGCCCTGTCCCTGCCCATGTGCACCAGGCCCAGGGCACACTCCAGGGCAAGACAGTTTCCTCTCCAGAGAGGGGTAGGCATGGAGGTAGGAGCTGGACCAAGGACCCCAACACAGACCTACGAGAGACTACAACATGGGAGTGTGCAGAGCCAGCCAGAAATACCTCACAAATGGAGAGATGGTCACAAGATACAACCTTAGATTCTTATATATTTTATTTTTTTTTAAAGTAAGCTCTAGGCCCAACATGGGGCTCGAATTCACGGCCCCGAGATACAGCTGCACACTCTACCAACTGAGCCAGTCAGGTGCCCAATTTTTTTAGAGAAAGTATTTATTGCAAAGAATGCTAGACACAGTGTAATGTGTGGCTGAGATCCAACAACCTCCATTCTGAAAAGAACGGGAAAGTGTCTTCAACACAAGCACATCCACCATCATGGATAGAACCAGTGGCCAACCCAGTGGGTTGCTGACCATGCAGAGACCACTCCAGGGCAGAGGCAGAGAGGAAAGGCCCCAACCCACACCATGCCCCCAGGCTTCCTTCTGCCTTATCCCAGGCCCTGTGACACTTTGGGCCCGGCAGCTCCTGACTGCCCTCTGGGCACAGAGAAAAGGCCTCACTGGTCATGCCTCAGCCAGTTCGAGGTCCTGGCGAAGTGGGGACATCCAGACGTAGGTGCCACCAACAAAAGAGACCCATTATGGCCAAAAAGTGAGTGTGTCCAAGTGACCGAGTCACCCAAGACTCTGGGGACACAGAAACAAAGGCTGTGGTCCTCATGTCCCAAAGGCAGTGGCATGGTCCCCTGGTCCTGAGTCTAGGGCTTGGGGCTCTGGCAGGAGGTAAGTCCAGAAGATCTTGCCCCAGCCCTCCACCGTGTCTGTCCACAGCCACTGCAGCACCCAAGGCTGACAGACCGCCAGCTGGGGCAGGGACATGAACTTCCCTCAGGGACAGGTGGCACCTGCAGGCTGCAAAGCCCCGGAAGGCTGGGAAACGTGGGTTGTTCTGCCAAGGAAGGTTCCAGGTACAAGGTGGGCTCGGGATCCTGGGTCCTGTGGACGGTGGGGCGTCCGACTACAGGTCCAGACACCTCCTCACCCAGCCTTGTGACTTGCTGGACAGGTCTCCTGCTCAGCTATAAAATGGAGCCCAAACCCACTGCCCAGCCTGCCTCTCTGGGCTCAAAAGAACTCAGGGGCGTGACAGATGGTAGCCTTCTGAGGTCGTTTTCTGCCATGCTCCCATACACGTGAATCAAAAGCTACGATATGGCTGAGCAAATCCTCCCCTGGACAGGGTGCCTCAGGAGTCCGCCCTTTCCCCGGCTCAGTCCCACGGGCAGAGGTCAATGAATGCCAGGACAGGCTTTTTTTTCTCTGAATCGTTCACAGCAAATGCATGTCTCGGCCACCGGGGTACACTCCCGTGTGGACACAGGCGGCAACAGGCAAGAGGTAGCCTAGCAGGCAGGGCCAGGAGGGGAGGGGGACAGCAGCCCCTCCCTCAAGCACCTGGGTGTACACTGGGAAGAACTCACACAACCACCCTGTCTTTACGTGCTTTCACTGTGCAGCAGGTGGGCAGGGGTGGCCTTGGCCATCAGCTCTCGCCAATGTTCCAGTGTGTGCACAATTGAGAAGCGGTGACCACAAAGGCTGTGTTCCCTGCGTGTTCTGTACATCATGTCGTGGTGAAGTGAGCACACTGCTCATACAAGTGGCCTGGCCAGTGGAGGTACCTGCCTTGGTGGCTCTACGGGTCCTGGCAGGGCAGGATGGGAAGGGCTCTTTCTCACCCAAGGCAGTGGAGCTCAGGCTGCCATGAAGACCTTGCCTCAGGCTCAGGAAGTGGCCACAGAGGAGACGGCGGAGCCCCTGCAGGGGCCCCCCCCTGTCCACCTCAGACAGCTCGGCCGTGGTGGGATCGTCACAGCAAGTGCTTTCTGTTCACATGTTTAGGGCTTCACACTTCACAAAGCCAACCGACCGGTGAGAGGACACCTCACAGCTGCAACAGAAGGACCGGGTTGCTAGGAAACCTCTCACCAGCCCAGGGCAGACGCAGTCTGGCCAAATGATTCTTAGCAGCAGGTCAGGCACCACGTATAACCCTGTCGCCATTAACAAGGAAGCAGGTGGGCTGGTGCGGGGGCTCTGGGTGCCACCAACCAGGTGTGGCGTTGAGGATGATCCAGCATAGAAACTGTCACATGGAGCAGGGGCCTGTAATGATCTCATTTGCAGAGATCAGTACCTGCCTGGGGGTCGCAGTGGATGAGACATGGTCACTGGTGAGCAGGGACCGTGACGAGGGCTTCCTCTGGAGGCCTCGAGATATCTACATTCTGCAAAACAAACAACACAGAAGATTCACGCTGTGGTGAGAATAGACAGACACCCACTGTCCTGCTGCCTACTTTCCTCATCACTGTGCACCTCTGGGTTCACATACTCACCCCCCAGGAGCCCTGGCTGCAGGACTCCGTTCCCCAAATTTCCCTAAGAGCAAGGGCCCAAGAGCCTCTCAACATATGGTGGGCGGACGAACACAAGGGTTCAAAGGCAGGGGTGGAAGATGCCCCCAGTTCCTGCTTGCTCCTTGCACACAGGCCGGGCATCACCCAAAGTAAGGCTATCTCCACCTCCTGCCCCAGGCCTGAGTCAACCAGGAGGAAACAGCTGGCTTGCATCCTTGCCAGTGGGGGGCAGGGAAGGGAACTGGCTCCTGGGGGCGACCTCCTCCTGGCTCGAAGTGTCGGTGGACAGGTGTCAGATGTAGCCCCAGCAGCTTGTGGACATCTCGTAGTCTGTGGCGTGCTTTGTCCTCTCAGACCTGGGGTGGGGCACTCTGGACCTCCTGAAGCCCTCAGCTACAGATGGGCCCTGTCAAACCACAAAGTCCACTTCCTTCCACAGCTTGCTGAGCTGTGGCCTAAGGGATTGAGAGCCTGACACCTTCCTCAGCTCCCTGAGATGGTCCTATGGGACCCCCAAATCCTGGTGGCCCATCTTCTTGATTGGGGGCCCTTGCAACCATCACCTGCTGAAGCAGGTCACGTTGGGCCACAGCCCCATGTGATGTGATGTGCCCGGATCTGCAGGGAGGAAGACACTGCCCCCACGGGCACACCTGTGCGTGCCCTGAACCAGCCACTGGAATTGGAGGGGCAGGTGCAATTCTCATGGTGGGTGGGGCAGGCTTCCCGAGGGCCCCCTTTCCCATCACATTCCCAAGAATGGGCTAGGACCCAGGGATCCCGCCACCTGAAAGGAAACCAGCCAGGAACCTATGGCCAGCAGAAGTTTGCCTCTCAGAAGCCACCACGCAGAGGTGGGCAAGGTGGCTGCGACCTACCCCATGGTCATGCCGGCTCCTGTCCCGTTGATGCGGGCATCAGCCCCCAATGACTGCTGGCTCCAGGGGCTTCTCTTACCATCACCAACCATCACCCTGTCAGTCAGTACTGGGGCCCAGTGCCTTCTGGGCTTTCTTCCGCACAAAGGGTGCCTGTTAGGACATGCCTTCTCCTGTGACCTGTGGGTGCCAGGCTAGGCCTGGGGCAGACTCTCAGGACAAATAGAGAAGTGGCCTACACGGTAGATGGTCCCAGTGATGGGCAGCAGTCTTAAGAACATGCACATATCTCTGCCAGTGGGGTTCAAGGTCAAGGGGTGGCAGGTGAGCAGCCCAAGGCTTGCACCTTTGATAGGGACCCAGAGCCCCCCATGCTCCACTGTAGGTGGCAGCAGGCACAACAGAGGCCCCAGAGGCCTTCTTGCTGCAGTAGACCTTGTGAATGAGGTCCAGAAGGGCAACTCCGGCCCTTGGCCTCAGTGAAAGAGAGACCTCACGTGGACATAGAAAGTGGTTCTGGGCAAAACTTTGAGGAGCTTCTATCTTAAACAAGGCACTGGGGGAACACAGGATAGTGAACTGCTCTTCTGCATGACAGTCTCTGTCCAGTGCCAACACCCTCTCAGTACCTGCACGGCCCTTTCTGCAACAAAGCACAATACCACTTTAATTGTTAAAGGTGTGCTCAAGTTGGAAAAGATGCTCGTGAGGCCTGAGCTTGTAGGGGAACATGGAACGATCCCCACATGCCCCCTAGTAGGGCCTCTTGCTTCTTTCCCAGCTGGGATCCCCCACCCCCTGGCTCAGACCGCTATGGTAGGTCTGCTGGGAAGAAGCCACCACACCCAGACTCAGGCACTGCCTAGCCTGGGGACCCAGCTCCAGGGATTTCTCCACCCCCAGGCCAGCATCCTCGGGAAGGCCTAGCCCAGAGCCATGACCTCGCCCTGGTGATAAGACAGCAGCTTTGGCAGAGAACTCCAGCTCACTCTGGCAGGCACCCCAGTTGGCTCTGGGCCTTGAAGATGCTGTGCCTGGATACCCCCAGGAATGTGCTCGCCCCCACAGCAGTGACCCCGTTGCTACCTGAGGCCTGTCCCGGTGCGTATTCACAGCCATCACGTTCAGGAATATCGACTCCACTTTACAACCTGCCAAAGGGAAGATGGAAATCCATTTCCCCTCCTGGAAGGCCGCTGGAGCCACAGAGGGTAGAAACGTCTCTCAGATCGAGGCCTGGGGTATGATAGACTAGACAGCCATCCTCTGCCTCGTCCTGGTCCTCTCACATTAGGCAGCTCTGCAGAGCATGTGAGGAAGGATGAGGTACCCAGTCAGGCCCACATTTATCACGTGCCACAGCGCAGCCTTGGTGAGGAGCCCAAACACCCAGGCAGAGCTACACCGAGGACCCAAGCTGCCCACTGGCGGGGCGGAGGGCAGTCTGAGTGGCGGGCCTGAGCTCGGCATAGAGTCATTCTGTGAGTCTTCAGAGCCGCCAAACCACTTACAGCCCAAGCACACTACAAACACAAGCCCGATAGGCCAGGCGTTCAATGCAATGGGGGTGAGGGGATGAGCACACACGGGAATGACATCAGCTGCCACTAGGCTTTACGGTCATTCTCCGGAGGACACGACCACCTGAGGGGTGCCTCATGGCCTGTGTTGAAAGTGAGGAGCTGAGACCCAGGAGCTCAGGCCCTGCACCCAGAATATTTTAAGGCCCAGGTCCTAGAGGCTTTGGGGCTTTACGGGGGTTTCAGAAAAACCAGTAGAAAAGCCCCTCATGTGGGTTGGTGATGGTTGAGGATCACTGGAAAGGCACCAGTGGCCACAGAAGTTAAAAACAAACAAACAAACAAACAAACAGAAAATAAAAAAACAACAACTAAAAATTATAAATTGGGAGGGGTGCCTCTCTGACTGGCTCAGTTGGTAGAGCATGTGACTCTTGATCTCGGGGTTGTGAGTTTGAGCCCCACACTGGGTATAGAGCTTCCTTAAAAAAAAAAAAAAAAAGGTAAGTTGGGAAAGGTAGTGGAGTGGGCAGAGGAAGAATGAGTCCCTAAAGGAATTTTCAAGGGATCTGCAGCAAAATCGTGGAACCCTGTGGAAAGCCAGCATCTGGCAACCATGTCAGTGTGCAAGAAGCTTCCTTACCGTAAGCCACAGGGGTCAGCTTCAGGACGGTGTGCAGTGGACACTTGAGGTAGGGCAGCTGTTCTGTGGACACAGATGGGGAGGGCTGGCATGCCAGGGACGCCCACACGACAGTCCCACTGTCTCTCTCACATACACACATCCCACCTCCCTGGGGGCCCGGCCCGCACCTGCGGCCTTATCCAGGAAGTAGGCCAGGAGGCAGCGCATCACAGCCTGGTGGCAGATGACCAGCACATTCTCTTGCCTCTCCAGCTCCA
This sequence comes from Herpailurus yagouaroundi, assembly GCF_014898765.1. NCBI lineage: Eukaryota > Metazoa > Chordata > Mammalia > Carnivora > Felidae > Herpailurus > Herpailurus yagouaroundi. The sequence continues at coordinate 6,639,235 of NW_024412424.1, forward strand.
TGATGACAGGCTCGAGCCGCTGGACCAGGTCCTCGTAAGACTGCAAGTGCAAGTGGGAAGGGTCCCTCAGGCCCTGCTCCAGGGGTAAGTGATGGAGACATCCTGGGTACCAGCTACCTCCTCGCTCCTAGGATGCTCACCATTCTGGGAGGTTGCAGCCTGGTATCCTCTAGCCTGGCCCCTGGGGACCCTCTAGGACAGTGAGATGTCCAGTTTGAGAGGGGAGCTGGGAGGGGAGAAAGATGGGCAGCCTGGGAAAGGGATTGCGTCCTCCACCCCAGGCCAGGTCCCCGGAGGACTAGAGGGCAGGGCTGGGCCTCAGGCTGCCATCCTAAGGGGCCACCTCTGTGCTCACCTACAGGGCCCTTGGCTGAACCCTCCACTGCTGGAACTCACATGCTGGCAACTGAGGACTGGTAGGAGGCACTGTGCCCTTCCAGCCCACAGTAGGTGGAGTGCACAGAAAGAGCTGTGGGGGCAGGGGCAATAATGGCTCCCCAAACTTCCTGGAACAAGACCTGTCTGCATGCCTAAGGGGCCAGGAACAATGATCCTGGCAGTCTCCCTGCCCTGTGCCTCCCCTGGGTGCTGGGAGGTAGCTGACAAGGGACACCTTAGACCAATCCCTCAGCCATGAGGTTTAGAGATTTCCACCAGGAGACCGAGTCCTCTTTGCACACAACCAGCAAAACAAATGTCTCCAGCTGGGAGCTGAATGTGCCTCCACGCTCTGACTGAGAGCAATGCCTTGTAGTTCTGGAGGAATCCTAGATCAGTCCTTTTGGTAACTGCTATTTTCCTGTATTCTCAAGTCTGAACAGCCAGCTGCTTTACTCCTTTTTACTGTTATCTGGGTTAGTTTTAAATCTGAGCTCTGCCTCATAGTACAACAGGAAAAAAGTAATGCTACCCAGAGCTGTGCTTTTCCCGAAGACAGTACAGCAAAGGGGCCCAGAGTCTGGACTCTGGGGTGGGGATGGGGACTTCCGCATGTGTACGTGTAAGTATGCATACACTTGTGTGTCTGTAGTGGTATCTTTATTTGGCCACCGCCCTAGGCCACCTCTGGAAGTAGGAGATACTGGAGTCAAAGGCCACCTATTTCTGACCTGGGGCCTGGGCTGAAGCAGGAGCCAGCCTGAGGGAAGGAGATGAGAGCACATGGCTTGTAGTGGTCACGACTCAACTGGGGAAGGTCTCCCTATGTCTGCATTCGGGGGCCTGTGTCTGGAGTCACAGGGAGGACACAATCCCTGTGATACCCTGGGGAAGGGAAAAAGGCAAAGGTAGGGAACACTGGGAAGCAGGGATCCAGAGTCTGAGAGGTGGGAGTCCCGTGCAGCACTGTCCATCCACTGTCCAAGGCGGGCAGGGACTGCGTGGCCTGGACCCCATGGCTGGGAGGTGATGAGATGACATGCACACCCAGCCTGGCCAAGCTCTGAGGTCAGACCCCACCTACCGCCCACACAGCCTCCACAGAGCACCCCCCAGTGGTCCTGGGGCAGACGGCAGGTGGCTACGCCCCCAAATCCCACCTACCTCCCCCTTGGGGTACCGGTACCGGTACTTGTCCTGGTCCCGCAGGGCAAACTCCAGTGGATAATGATCCTGAATTTCCTCGTAAGTCATTTCCTCACAGACGCCCTAGGGAGACACCGCGGTCATCACACCTCCCATGCCAGGCCCGGGGATCAGCCCTGTGTCGGGGGGAGGGCAGGCAGAGGGGATCAGGTTTACAGGGTATTTCCTGGGTCATGGGGGCCCTCCCAGCCCGGAACTTAGAATGCATCTGGGAAGACTAGGTCCGTGGGACCACTGAGCAAAGGGGGCAGCTTCTGGTTTGTAAAGAGCTACCAGGACAGTCTTTTCCATCCATCCAGTTTATGCCATAAAAATAAATACAGAGGGATGCTTAGGTGGCTCAGTCAGCTGAGCGTCAGACTTCGGCTCAGGTCATGATCTCATGGCTAGTGAGTTCGAGCCCCACATCAGGCTCTGTGCTGACAGCTCAGAGCCTGGAGCCTGCTTCAGATTCTGTGTCTCTGTCTCTCTCTGTCCCTCCCCAACTCATGTTCTGTCTCTGTCTCTGTCTCTCTCAAAAATAAATAAACATTAAAATAAATTAAAATAAAAAAATAAACATTGAAATCAAATAAATAAATAACACAGAATGTTAACTATGTGTCTTTTCTTGTGTCTTTTGTTTTCTGTGCTATAGAAATACTCTAAGTATGGATTGTTGTACAAGTTATAAAGCAACTTGTGTCTCTTCAGGATACACACACACTCACACGTAGCATAGATTACCTTATACAAATGCTATTTTTCTTTTAATGTTTATTTTTGAGAGAGAGAGAGACAGAGTGTGAGTGGGGGAGGGGCAGAGAGTGAAGGAAACAGAATCCAAAGCAGGCTCCAGGCTCCGAGCTGTCAGCACAGAGCCTGACATGGGGCTAACCATGAGATCATGACCTGAGCTGAAGTCAGACGCATAACTGACTGAGCCACCCAGGCACCCCTACAAATGCTATTTTTTAAAAATCCATCAAAGAAGAACACTGGTTGAGAACACCAAAGTGTGATTTAAGGGTACTGAGAGAGGAAGTAATAAAATGCCCTAATAAAAAGCTACTGAGGGGCGCCTGAGTGGCTTAGTCAGTTGAGTGTCCAACTTCAGCTCAGGTCATGATCTCATAGTTCATGGGTTCGAGACTCGAGATGGGCTCTGTGCTGACCACTTGGGGCCTGGAGCCTGCTTCAGATTCTGTGTCTCCTCTCTGCCCCTCCCCTCACTTGTGCTCTTTCTCTCTCTCAAAAATAAATAAACATTAAAAAAAAAAAAAAAAAAGAGCTGCTGATCTCTGCCTTTGTTCTAAGTTGTCTATTAAAAAAGTACAGACCGGGGTGCCTGGGTGGCTCAGTCGGTTGGGCGTCCAACTTTGGCTCAGGTCATGATCTCGCGGTCCGTGAGTTCGAGCCCCACGTCGGGCTCTGTGCTGACAGCTCAGAGCCTGGAGCCTGTTTCAGATTCTGTGTCTCCCTCTCTCTCTGACCTTCCCCCATTCATGCTCTGTCTCTCTCTGTCTCAAAAATGAATAAACGTTAAAAAATTAAAAAAAATAAAATAAAAAAATAAAAAAGTACAGAGCAAGAGGAAAATTTACAGTTGTAAACATCTGTATCAAGGGGTGCCTGGGTGGCTCAGTAGATTGAGCGTCCAACTCTTGATATTAGCTCAGGTCGTGATCTTGCAGTCATGGGATCAAGCCCTACATGGGGCTCTGCACTGAGCATGGAGTCTGCTTGGGATTCTCTCTCCTTCTCTGCCCCCTCCCCTTTTGCATGCGTGCGCTCTTTGTCTCTCTCCCCAAATAATAAGTAAACATTTAAAAATAAAAAATAAATGTCTGTATCAAAAAAGAAGAAAGATCTTGAGGTACCTGGGTGGCTCAGTCGGTTGAACATCAATCTCTTGATTTCAACTCAGGTCATGATCTCACTGTTTGTGGGATTGAGCCCCATGTTGGGCTCCATGCTGACAGCACTGAGCCTGCTTGGGATTTTCTCTCACCCCCTCTCTCTCTGCCCCTCCCCTGCTCTCTCTCAAAATAAATAAGCTTTTTTTTTTTTTTAAAGAATAAAGATCTCAAATCAATAATCTGATCTCCCATCTAAAGAGACTGGAAAAAGGAAGAGCAAAGTAAACCCAAAGCAAACAGAAGGAAGGAAGTAACAAAGATCACAGCAGGGCACCCGGTGGCTCAGCTGGCTAAACGTCCATTCAGCTCAGGTCATGATCTCATGGTTTGAGTTCAAGCCCCATGCTGGGCTCCACAGTGGCAGCTTGGAGTCTGCTTGGGGTTCTCTCTCTCTCTCTCTCTCTCTCTCTCTCTCTCTCTCTCTCTCCCTGCCTCTTCCCTACTCTCCCTCTCTCTTTCAAAATAAATAAACATTTTTTTTAAAAAAGACCAGAGCAGAAATTAATTAACTAGAAAACAGAAGATGGAGAAAAGCAATGAAATTAGAAATTGGTTCTTTGATGGGGCGCCTGGGTGGCTCAGTCGGTTGAGCGTCCAACTTCGGCTCAGGTCATGATCTCACAGTTTGTGAGTTCGAGCCCTGCATCGGGGTCTGTGCTGACAGCTCAGAGCCTGGAGCCTGCTTCAGATTCTGTGTCTCCCTCTTTCTCTGCCCCTCCCCCACTCATGCTCTGTCTCTGTCTCAGAAATAAATAAACATTAAAAAATTTAAAAAAAAAAGAAAGAAATTGGTTCTTTGAAAAGATCAAAAGAATTCACAAGCCTTTAGCTAGAATGACAAGAGAAAAAGCTCAAATTACTACAATCGGGAATGAAAGAAGAACATTACTATCAAGCTTACAGAAAGAAAAAAAAGCTCTGAAGGACTATTAACCAACAACTCTGTGCCAACAAATTAGATAACTTGCATGAAATAAGAAAATTCCTAGAAAGACAAACCGGCTTTTGTTGTTGAGTCGAATGTGTCCCCACTGAAAGATATGCTGAAGGCCTAACTCCTGGTGCCAGACAGTGTGATCTTACTTAGAAATAGGGCTTGTGCAGATGTAACCAAATAGATGAGGTCACCAGGGTGGGTCTCAATGCACTTACTAATGTCCTTTCAAGAAGACCATGTGAAGACACAGAGACACACACACAGGCAAGAAGGCCATGTGAGGACAGAGATTGGGATGACTCAGCTGGAAGTTAAGGAACGCCAAGGATTGTTGGCAACCATGAGACTCTTGGTAAAAATACGGGCATTAAGAGCAATTCTGGGGGTGCTTGGGTGGCTCAGTCAGTTAAGCATCTGACTACGGCTCAGGTCGTGATCTCTCGGTTAGTGAGTTCAAACCCCCCATCCCGTGCCGCCCCAGTGCAGAGCCTGGAGCCTGCTTTGGATTCTGTGTCTCCCTCTCTCTCTGCCCCTCCCCCGCTCACCTTCACCCTCTGTCTCTGTCTCTCAAAAAATGAGTAAAACATTTTACTTATTTTTAATTTTTAATTTTTTTAATGTTTATTTATGAGAGAGAGAGGCCACATATTTACATGAAATATCCCCACAAGGCCAGTCCACAGAGACACAAAATAGATGAGTGGTAGTCTAGGTCTGAAGGGAGGAGTTGGAAGAAAATGCAGGGACAGGGGGTCAGGGTTACTTTTTGGAGTAATGAATGTTGAAATTGATTGCAATTGGTGATGGTTGCACAACTGGGTGAATACACTAAAAATCACTGAACTACTTTAGGTAGATGAACAGTATGGTATGTGAATTAATTCTCTATAAAGCTGGTATTTTTTTTTTTAATTTTCTTTTTAGTTTTATTTATTTGAGAGAGAGAGAGAACATGAGCACGGGAGGGGCAGAGAGAGGGAGTGAGAGAACCCCAAGCAGGCTTTGTGCTGTCAGCTTGGAGCCCAATGTGGGGCTCGAACTCACCCAGGCACCCCTATAAAGCTGGTATTTGTTAAAAAGGAAAAATAAGGCCGTGAATTGTGGATTGAACTAAGAAAAAAATCCCAATGTTGAAATAGAAGACTAGCCCAGGGCTGTTTACCAGAACCCACAAAAAGAACAAAGATAAACATAGAAAGATGATGAACAGATCACACAGATATTGGAACAGTCTCAAAATTCGAAAGAAAAAGAAGAGAATCCACCAGCATCTAGGAAAATAATCAGATTAACTACAATGGAAAAAAAACTGGGGTGGCCCAGGGCTTCTCTGCAAAACCCAATGTTGGAGCCACATCCGTGTCCCTGGAGGGCAGACACTGGCACCTAAGCTGCATCAGGGGGACAAAGACAGCGATGGCTGTGGGCCTCCCAGGACTCCCAGCAGCCACCAGTGATGGAAGCCTACAGAATGGTTAAGGGAGCTCCCAGATAGGTTACAAAAAGTGCTTACTCTTTTAAAGAGATCACCCGCTAATTCTCCCCCAAATTTTCTCCTTTCACTCAGTACATATTTTTTGAGCACCTACCCTGTAGTGAACAAAGTAGGCACAGCTCCTGTCCTCCTGTGACCCAGAACCCTTCCCAGTGGCCAGGAACCCGGAACTGTCCTGGATGCCTGTCTTCTTCTCACCTCACCACTCAGTTGTCACTTTTTGTTGTTGTTAACAATGTTTATTTTTGAGAGAAAGAGAGTGAGCGTGGAAGGACCAGAGACAGAGGGGGACAGAGGATCAAAGTGAGCTCTGTGCTGACAGCAGAGAGCCTGTTGCGGAGCTCGAACTCACGAACTGTGAGATTATGACCTGAGCCGAGGTCAGACACTCAACCGACTGAGCCACCCAGGCGCCCCATCAGTTATCGCTTCTATCACTTCACCACATGTCAGTCCCCAGCACCTGTCCCAGTTCTTACCACAGGGTAGGCCTGCATAAATATGTGAATAACTGAATAAACATCCTGCAAATCCATCCACTTCTCTCTCTTGCACTGCTGCCAGCCAAGTTCCAGATGTCATCACCTAACCAGGCCACCGTAAGCACCTTTAACCGGTCTCGCTTCTCCAGCTTGTCCCCTTTACCTCACCCCAACAACAAAACCATTCTCTACACCCACTGGGGTGACCCTTCTACAATTCAAATCTGATCTCATTACCAACTTGCACTTCAGGCAATAGTGGACTAGCTTGTTTAGACCAACCCTCCAGGGAGAGCAACTAGAAAACCCAGATAGAAAAAAATTTATATTTGTTTGATATTATCATAGAGCTCCAGGCAGAGGGGCCATGAGGGGCCAAGGTCTTGGAGAACAGGGAAGCCCAAAGAGGCAAACCTGCTAACGGCATCATTTTGTTGCTTTGAAAATGGCAGTTAGGGGCGCCTGGGTGGCTCGGTCGGTTAAGCGTCCGGCTTTGCCTCAGGTCATGATCTCGAGGTTCGTGGGTTCAAGCCCTGCCATCAGGCTCAATGCTGACAGCTCAGAGCCTGGAGCCTGCTTCAGATTCTGTATCTCCCTCTCTCTCTGTCTCTCCCCCGCTCACACTCTGTCTCTCTCTCTCTCAAAAATAAATAATAAAACATTTTTAAAAATTAAAAAAAAAGAAAAGAAAGTGGCAGTTAAAAGGATGAGAAGCTGGGGGGTGGGGGAGATGGGTGAAGGTAGTAAAAAGGTACAAACTTCCAGTGATAAGATAATTAAGTCTTGGGGAATATAATGTACACCACGGTGACTATAGTTAACAATAGTCTATTGTCTATTTGTAAGTTGTTGACAGATTAGATCTTAAAAGTTATCATCACAAGAAAAAAATGTGTAACTATGGGAGATGACAGATGTTAACTTATTTTAGTAATCCTTTGAAACATACACATATACCAAATCATCATGTTGTACACCTAAAACTACTACAATGTTATATGCCAATTATATCTCAATAAAACCAGGGATAGTGGGGAGAAGGAGAAGCCAAGCAGGAAGTATAGGGACTGAGTGGACACAAGCCTGGCAGAACTGGCAGCAATCTTGGGCTGAAGGGACAAAAAAAAAGGTTGGGCCCACAAGTCTTTCCATCAGAATCTTAAAGGCTATGTTATAGGAGAAGGAGGAAGACCTGGGAGTTGAGTGGCCTCCACAAAGATCAAAATACAGCTTTGGGGGTGCCTGGGTGGCTCAGTCAGTTAAGCGTCCCACTCTTGATTTTGGCTCTGGTCATGATCTCACAGTTTGTGAGTTCAAGCCCCAGGTCGGGTTCCACACTGACAGCGTGGAGCCTGCCTAGGATTCTCTATGTCTCCCTCTCTCTCTGTCCCTCTCCTGCTTGCGCGCGCGCGCACGCACACACACACACACACACACACACACACACACACACACACTATCTCTCTCAAAAATAAATAAATAAACTTAAAAAAAAAGCATCTTTGAAACTGCTCTATTCCTGAGCAGACTAAGGTAACCCACCCCAACTGCCTGCCCCAAGTAAAAGTTTATCCTCTAGAGAGAGATAACATTAACTTGAGCCTAACTTATCTCCAACACTGTTCATCCAAAATGTCCAGCTCCCAATCAAAAATCACCAGGTCGGGGCGCCTGGGTGGCTCAGTCGGTTGGGCATCCGACTTCAGCTCAGGTCACGATCTTGCGGTCTGTGAGTTCGAGCCCCGCGTCGGGCTCTGGGCTGACGGCTCAGAGCCTGGAGCCTGCTTCCGATTCTGTGTCTCCCTCTCTCTCTGCCCCTCCCCCGTTCATGCTCTGTCTCTCTCTGTCTCAAACATAAATAAACATTAAAAAAAAAAAATTTTTTTTTAAAAATCACCAGGTAGGCACTGTATCCAAAATACATGAAGAACTCCTAAAAGTTAATAAGAAAAAGGCAGACAATCCTATAGGGGGAGAAAAAGAGCAGAAGACCTCACAAAAGATATTCAAATGGCCAAGAAACCTAGTAAAAACTGTCATAATTAAAATAGTGTGCTATCGGTACATGAACAGATATGTAAATCATACCTAATATAAAAGTAGGTGAAATAAATCAACAGGACAAGGATAGACAGATAGTTACAGGTAAGTGAGTTAACTGGGGAAAAATCAGATTTAAGGCCTATGTTAGAACATCAAAATAAATCCTAGTTGGTCTACATAGTTAAATTGAAAAGAAGGGAAGGAAGGAAAGAGGGAGGGAGTGAGGAATCAAAACCCTAAGAAATGAAGAAAAGTTAAGGAGAAAGCTCTCCCTGACCCTCAACACTGTCAACCTGGCTGAGCGCAGCCATGCCCAGGAGACCCAGGCAACGGAAGAGAGAGATGGGGATTACCGCATCAATCTCGTTGAGGACCTTCCACTGTTCATAAGGCACACCCAGGGCCTCAGCTGTCTGGATTGTCCTCTTCATCTGGCTCGTCCACACCTTCAAGTCCTTGATGTTCTGATCACTGATGAACTGGGCCAGACTCTTGGCAAACTGAAATGCATCATAAGCAAATTCAGACTCACAGATTCCAGGCTGCCCTCCAAGGACCATGAAGCCACAGGGCACATGGCATTGTGCCCAGCCTCCAAGAACACAGAGAACTAATCTCTTAAGAATACCCATGTCCTTAAGTGCTGTTCTTATGCATTCTTTCCAGAACCCTCTGTGTAGTTCCCGTTGTGGATCATTACGTCCCCTGCCATTGCCCACCTCCTGACCATGTGTCCTAGTCCTTATAACCCCCAACTGTGGCCTCAATATCTCCCCTAGACTGTGGTGCAGCCATCAGCTGCACTGTAGGAATTTGGATCACTCCCAAAATGGCATGCCTTTCCAGAGAAAGGGGCTCAGCTGGTGACAACTTGCATGGAAGCCAGAAATACAAGCTTGGTGCTTGGTGACTTTCCCTAAATGACAGGAACATTCCAGACTGAATGAAGGTCATCCACCTTGATGACACATTAGCTACAAGAGCTGGAGCACCACCAACCTAATATGGGAGCATGTACACACTGACCCACCCGCCCCTCCCTCCTCCACACACACACTGACCTCCCTGCCCCGAGGGGACAGTCCTGGGTCCCCGCCAATCCGACCCTTGAGGTTGAGCTCACTCTCCCCATGTCGGCAGAGGTAGATGGAGCGGGGGGTCACATGGATGTTCATGAGGTAATATACAATACGGCTCTGGATGTGGTCAGCCACACGGTTCACCACGTAGCTCTGTCCCACGTCCATGATCTTGATGTAGGACAGATCCCTTTCCAGAGAGAAGGTAGAGAGAGCCCTGTGAGTGCTACTAGGGCCCTCGAGGGTCCGTCCCGCCAGCCACAGGAACTGGCCGCAGAGTGGTGCCTTCCTGACCACGAGGCTTCAGGTTACAACACACAGGACCGTCAGCTGGTGTATAAGTGATGGGGGTGAGGGGGGAGCAACACAACACGTGTGACATCCAGACAAACCCTGTGAGAGGTGCTCAACACTTGTCGTGTTTCCAAAAGGTGACATCCAAAGCACAGGGTCAGTCATACACATTGTGACTCTCGCCACTGCTCTGTGTCCCCCGGACCCCGCTTGCCTACCTCTGAGCTCTCAACGCATAGTCTGTAAGGTGAATAAGAGATAGTTTTTTCCAGGACTGACCTAAAAGAAGCTGGCAAGCACTCCTCCTCCACTCCCCTGGCCAGCCACCCCTGCACCTGCCGTTCCCTCCCCCAGTGAGCCCTCCTGTTGAAACCCAGCTCGGCCACTTCCCTCGTTCTGGCTGGGAAGTGCTGCAGCTGGGAGAACATTCTCTGCTGATATGTCTGCTGGGTGTTGGGGAGGCACCAGGAGGAGAGGTGGGGTTTCTCAGGCATCGTGCTCTGGACTGGCCAGGAGCTCCCTGCATGCTCGCATCTGAGCTCTCACTGTCTGGCCCGGGAGCCTGGCTTTAGGTTTAGGGTTGTTACATGGACACCAATAAAAATAGCAGCAATGCAGTCGCTTAACCGTCCGCCTTCGGCTCAGGCCATGATCTCACGGTTCATGAGTTCCAGCCCCGCGTCGGGCTCTGTGCTGACAGCTCAGGGCCTAGACCCCGCTTTGGATTCTCTGTCTCCCTCTCTCTCTGCCCCTCCCCCATTTGTGCTCTGTCTCTCTCTCAAAAATAAATACATGTCAAAAAAAAAAAATTTGAAAAACCAAAAAACAGCAGCACGTTAACTGAGGAATCCAACAGGAGCTGCTCCAGTTAAGCGTCTCGCACGGTCACATCACAGAACCATGAGGAAAACCGCTGAGCTGGAGTGACTGGAGAAACACAAAAAACCACAGAGGGGGCCCAGGCAATGAGTGTTGTTTAGTGCAACTGCCTTAGGCTGGCCAAGGAGACTCAGCCAGTGCTCTGCAAAGAACCCCAGAAACCATCCCTCTTATAGTGGCTAGTTCTCCTTAGTTTGAATACATCAGATGTTCTCATGTCATTATAAGTGACCCACGCCCAAGTTTATATTCCAGTCTTTCACTTAATACTACATAACTGACACCTTCCCATGCATTGTCGGTATGATCTGTGACTATACAACACTTTACCAAGGGGCCACACTGTCACTTACTTAACCACTGCCCCCACTTTTGCTGTTAGACAGAAACCGATGAACTATGGCCAATAAGTCAAATTCAGCCTACGACCTGTTTTTGTAAATAAAGTTTTATTGGACCACAGCCATTTATTGACACATTGTCTGTTTCCTTTGCACCACAATGGCAGAGTTAAATAGCTCAACAGAGACTATATGTCCCCAAAGCCTAAAATATTTGCTACCTGACTCTTTACAGAAAAAGTTTGCTACTGTAAGAGCCTCAGCTGAACGCCCCTTGTGGGCCTAAAGGCTCCTCCCCACCTGACACTAATTCCTAGTGCCTGCTGGGTCTGCCATTCCAGAAAGAGGCAGTGGAATTAATCAGCACAGGCCACTGCCAGCTGTTTGTAGGCAGCATCTGGGCACTCCTTCCTGCCTGCTCAAAATGCAGACCGAGCACTTAAAGGGCAGCATGTAATGTTTGCAAATGCCTGGCAGGAAGATCCGCTGAACAGAAATCAGGCTTGATTTTATAACAGAATAGCAAAAATTCTTTTCTTCCTTCTTTTCTTCCTTCCTTCCTTCCTTTTCTTTCTTTCCTTCTTTCTTTTTTTTAAGTAAGCTCTACACCCACCACAGGGCTTGAACTTACAACCCTGAGATCAAGAACTGTATGGAATAACAGAAAATTCTGACTTGCAGAGCCCCAATAAGGTAATGGGGTTCTGCAAGTCATTTCTGGTCCTCAATTTCTGCTTGAAGGAAAGAAACAAGGCCAGACCATCTCTGCCTGTTGGAGTGGCCCATCAGCCACCACCACAGGGAGTCACAAGGAGGCAGCTCAGGGGGATCCCCCCCACCCACCTATCATAGCTGCAGGACATACTGCTCTCCTCACTCACCTGTCCAGGTCCTCATCCAATGACTCATATGAATTCTCATAGCATTCAATGCGCCTCATGAAATCTTCCGTGGCCTTATCACTATCATGGTTCACATAATCGGGGCTGCCGAGTTTCACTTGCTGCCGGACCAAGCACAGACATCACATCAGGGCTGGAGGCCAGGCAGGGCCAGAGACCAAGGAGAATGCCGGGCAGGGGGAAGGGGGAGGCAGGGCCAGAGGCCAAGGCCAAGGCTTCGGGCATGAGGCTGGAGGCCAATCCCAGAAGACGGGTCCCGTTAGGAAGAGCTCAACAGTTCCCTGGTCTTAGTTCCCACACCAGTGCCACAGAGTATTAGTGGGCACCCTAAGATCAGAGTCCCTCATTTTTGTGGCACTGGGGGAGGTGAGGCCATCTGAACCATCCTCCCAACCCCAGATATTCATTCCTTGTAAAACAGGGGGTAGGAGAGAGATCAAATCTCTTTCTCTTTCCAAATATAACCACCTCCTACCACACTCTCTACCTCCAGAGGCTGAAGCTCCTCTCCCACTGTCCAGGGAATTATGAGGGGGAAAGGGAGGGGAAGGGAAGGGAAGAGGAGGGAGCAAGAATGAATGCCCCCAGCTACGTGGCCCTCCACACAAGTGGCCCTTGGGCATCTATGATCACCCCACCCCCAGTGTTCAAGAAGACCAAATTAAGGCTGGCCCAGGCACCAGCCCAGACCTGGAGAGGACCTCACTGTCCCATGCTACCTCAGTTGTACTATTGCCCCACAAGGTCAGATACACCACTCACCACGATGTTAGCGGCTATGACCTCAGGATCCACACAGATGGACTCCACAAAAAAGGTCTGCAGCAAGGACCAGGGCAGGCAGGAGAAAAGGAACCAGACACTCTCAGGGCCCTGGGCCTGGCTCCAGGGAGCCCCTACCCCACTGAGGGCCACGCTGACCCAAGGGATTTCTGCATTTGAGGGAAAGGTCAAGAAGCCCCAGACCAAAGAAGATGCCACCCTATCCAGGATTCTCCCATCAAGACACCCACCTCCCCAAACAGAAAATTCCAGGTGGAGAGAAAATAGCAACGCTTCTATCCCAAATCGACTCTGGAACCCACCTGCCTGATGCCCAGCACATGTCACCAGGCTATGAAAGGGGCTCCAGGGGGTCCGACTATGCCACAGCCCAACCAAGAAGGTAAACCAAAGAGGCCTCACCTTATAGCCATTCTGTTCCCCAAAATTAAAGATGGTCGCTCTCCGTTCTCGGGTGGTATTTGTTGCATCAAAAACCTAGGACCAAACTAGGGTTAACTCAGCCTCTGGCCTGGAGAAGAGGGGAAGTCAGCCAACAGCTGCAGTACGGGGACCGGATTTCTCACAGGGACCTTCTGTTGCCCAGGCCACCCTCTTGGCCAGTGTTCTTTAGACCTGCAAGGGCTGGGTTGGTACTCCCCTTCCTTGAGGAACACACCTCAAGGAAGCTGGAAGGAGTGGGTGGCTCTGCTCCTGGCAGGGCAGCAAACTCTTGGCACAAAGGACACACTCAGCACTGCCCTGCATGCAGCAGGCACTCAGTTTACGCTTGACTCAGTTCATGCTTCCTGTAAAACCAGTTACACATGGAGAGCAGAACCCCTGTTTATTTCTGTGCCATCCTCAGACTCTACTAAAATGGGAAAAGAAGAGTAAAGAGAACAGGAGAGGAGATGTTAACAAAATTTGTGTGAATGACTCACAAGAAATGGAGAAAACCAAATACAAGCCCTCACCCACCAGAGCACACCCACTTGTACAGAACCAGGATAGTCGGAATCGGGACACAGGTGTCTCTGAGCAAAGAGACATGTGTGCAGAGGAAGAGGGAGGACTGCCTGGTGGTGCAGCAAAGACCAGGTGGAACCCTAGGCCTTCTCCCCACCACATCCAGCCAGGCTGACCCGCCTGGAACTCCTTATGAACTGCCTGGGGCCTGTCCACACACCCTCAGGGGTAACCCACTTATATGCATGTCCAAGCAGCTTTTAGAACAGGACTTAAAAAAAAATTTTTTTTAAATATTTATTTTTGAGAGAGAGAGACAGAGCATGAGCAGGGGAGGGGCAGAGAGAGAGGGAGACACAGAATCTGAAGCAGGCTCCAGGCTCTGAGCTGTCAGCACAGAACCTGATGCGGGGCTCAAACTCATGAACTGTGAGATCAGGACCTGAGCCGAAGTCGGATGCTTAACTGACTGAGCCACCCAGGCGCCCTAGAGCAGGACTTTTTTTTTAAAAGGGCACTTAATCAGGGCTCACTGGATGCTCCAGCAAAACCTCTAACATGAAAAACAGACTAGATAAAAAAAGAATAAAAAGAACTTTCAGCAAAAGAAGACGGGGTATAGAATATAAAGGAATGTAAGAAAACTTACAATTGTTATTTAAAGAGAGATACAAAATATTATAGTAACCACAAGACAGAGTTATAAAAAACTGGAACACTAGGAGAATAAGAAATTTAGAATTTAGAAATTAAAATATGATCATATGACTTTTTTTTAAATTCAACCCAATGCTCATAAGATAAAGTGCTTGTTGAGAAAGTCTCCCTGAAAATAGAACAAAAATGACAGACATAGAAAATAAGGAGAAAGGGGCGCCTGGGTGGCGCAGTCGGTTAAGCGGCCGACTTCAGCCAGGTCACGATCTCGCGGTCCGGGAGTTCGAGCCCCGCATCAGGCTCTGGGCTGATGGCTCAGAGCCTGGAGCCTGTTTCCGATTCTGTGTCTCCCTCTCTCTCTGCCCCTCCCCCGTTCATGCTCTGTCTCTCTCTGTCCCAAAAAAAATAAATAAACGTTAAAAAAAAAAAAAAGAAAAGAAGGAGAAAAAAGATAAAATTAGGGCCCAAGCCTAGCATGAAGCCACCAGGAGTTCTAGAAAAAACAGCTCAGGAAATGGGAGTGGAATGGCAAATCACTGTCAGAAAGTGGTCGGGTGGTTTATCAAAGTAATTAATAGACAACAATTTCCTGATCTGTTAAAGAAGAGTTTCCCATTGGAAAAGTCACCCCAGGACTCAGTGTGGAGGAGAGGACCCATGGCAAGGCCCTAAAGTTCTCCCCAGAGAAAAGGCCATGAGCATCTCCAGTTCCCTCCAAGAGATGAAACTGTTAGGAAGATCAACAAATCAGAATGCCATCTGACTTTTCCACAGCCATTCTAGAAGCCATAACACAACAGAGCAATGTTGTGGAAATTCTAAAGGAAAAATACCTCCCACCTACACCCAACCATCAACTATAAGGATAAAACAAGACATTACCAGACATGCAAGGTCTCATGTGATGTACTTCCTAAGTACCTTTCTCAGGAAGCTACTGGAGGATGTGCTCCAACAAAACAAGTCAGTAAACAAGGAAAAAGAAGACACGGGGTCCGAGAGCAGGGCATTCTACTCGGAGTCAGAAGGGAATTCCCAGGCTACCACAGACTGAGAAGGCTCCAGATGGAGCTGGAGGATGAAGAGCTGTGGGAGGCACGTCTCCGAGAGGAAAAGGGAAGGAAAAAGCAGCCCCTGTGTTTGACTGCATAGGGTTAGGGTAGGGCCCTTTCCAACAGACACCCTTGCTCAACTGTGTCCCACCCATCCACCTGACAGGAGGGGCCAACACACAGGGGAATCCCATTACCCAGGATTTGGCTGGCTCCCAGAACAGCCACTAAATACGGGCCAGGATTCTCCCCACCCCAGGAGAAATCACATTTGCTAAAGACTTGGTAACATGATCTACCACATGCGGTGGCCAATAATGTGAGTATTCAGAAGGAAGTCCTACTGGATCAAATGCAACCACAAGCCCAGAGGGAAATCCCCAGCACACATCCAGCCTCTAGCTTCCTCTTACATGGTGGCTGTAGATTTCCGCCCAAGGGCTGGAGCCCAGGGGCAGCTGGGGCCACACACACCCTGACTTCCCTTCTGGATTCCTGATGAGCAAAGGGCTAGATGTATATAGGCTCCCACATGTCACTCCCAGAAGTCACCAGGGTGTTACACTCACCGCCACATGTCCCCCCTCCTCACTAAGGAACCGCCGGACATCACGGAGGGCCGCCAGGGCACACTGCCTTCAGAAGAAAAAACACAGGGTCAGCCCAGCACCCGACCCTGGCTGCAGGAGGGCAACAGGTCAGGGATATGTTCTACCCCAGACCAGAGAGGGCACAGTCCCTGGGGTCCCTTCTCTTCTCAAGGTTTCTCTTTCCTTCGGGTAATTTTCAGCGCTTTTGTGAACTCTGCTCCTGTAAGTGAAAGGCTACGTGTTCCTGGCCACTGGGAATAGTTTTTAAAATACCACTTTTCTGTGCTTTCTCTTCTTATCTCATTGGGCGCAAATCCAGGCTGCCATTTTGCCATATGCATGACTTCCAAGTGTCATGCATTTCCCCTGATATCAAAATAAGCACTTTCAAAACCAGACATTTCCTCATATGTGACTGTTGGGGGCTGGCAGTGGGGAGACAAAAGACACTATCGCTGGTCCCCAGGGCAACATTACGTTTAATATTCAATTTTCTTTCCTGGGAGAGAAAACACGTGATACTATCCTTCCTGGAGGAGGACGCTGTGTCTCTGCCTCTTGCACCATGTCCACTGGCCCTGTGGAAGGTGAAACTTTCCCCATGACTGACCATTGGTTATACTGCCTTCAGAACATCTCAGCCTCTTGGTTTACTGCGGCTAAACATACTGCTATATATAAGGATCTTCCTAATTTTATCCGTTTCTCCCACAAGGTCTGCAGCTAGATAAATCATTTTAATCTTTTTCTTTCTTTTCTTTCTTTCTTTCCTTCTTTCTTTTTCTTTTTCTTTCTTTTTATCTTTTCTGATGTAAGAATAAAATTAGATCTTCTTCCATTTGTTTGATCTTCTGATTTTGCACATAAACCCCCAGTGCATCAAAGGGCTGTGCTGTCAGGGCCTCCACCGGGCCGGGCCACTGTGCCCGTGCATGGAGGCACGGGCCAAGCCAAGCAGGAGGCAGCCTGCTGGGGTCATGGGGAAACTGGTGGCAGAGCTGAGTCCAGGTCACTGGGAGGAGCTCTGTTCCTATGCCTCCTTGTGACCTTTCTGTGCCCCAGTGGGTCTTTTAGTTAACATTTCAAAAAGCTTTTGCACGCCCAGAAACCTGAATTCTGAGAGTCTGGGAAGTTGGCATTGCCGGAGCCATTTCTGGCCACCTGCATTCAGCACCATGCTCTGGGCTGAGATCTGTGGGCTGCTCTGGCTAAGGCAGCACCACGTACATCTCAGGGCTCCAGTGGAAATGTGGGAGGAACAGCCTGGGAGCCTGAGAGGATGGGGGTGTGAGTGTAAATTGGGGGCAGTCTGTGGGACTGAGCCCTTAACCTATGCAGACTGATGCTAACTCCAGATAGATAGTGTTAGAACTGAACTGAATTGGGGCGCCTGGGGGG
This sequence comes from Herpailurus yagouaroundi, assembly GCF_014898765.1. Lineage (NCBI taxonomy): Eukaryota > Metazoa > Chordata > Mammalia > Carnivora > Felidae > Herpailurus > Herpailurus yagouaroundi. Next base: position 6,656,597 of record NW_024412424.1, read on the forward strand.
CTCAGTCAGTTGAGCGTCCGACTTTGGCTCAGGTCATGATCTCATGGTTCATGAGTTTGAACCCCACATTGGGCTCTGTGCCGACAGCTTGGAGCCTGGTGCCTGTCTTTGGATTCTGTGTCTCCCTCTCTCTCTCTCTCTCTCTCTCAAAAATAAATAAAAACATTAAAAAAATTAAAAAAAAAAAAAAAAGAACTGAACTGAATTGTCAGACAAATGTGCATGCGCCCACGGCCGCCATATGGGCTCGTGTGTAGTAGGAGACCACTGTGCCCAGTGTTTGGGACAGACATCAATGCTGTAGAACTCCAGGGACCTCGAAGATATACAAGAACCTAGGCCTCTGGGAAATACAGTCTTCTCTTCTCAGGCTTCCCACTTTAAAAAGTCTGATTCTTCTATTTTGCCAGTTAGCTGTGGGACGTTCAGGGCTGGTTATTGGGAAATGGTCCGGTAGCACAGACCCAGGCTTTAGATCCAGAAGGGAGGGTTTCTAGGAATAGGCAGAGGGTGTGCCTGCAGAGAGGCCCATGTGAACCTGCCCCCAGCTGCTACCGCTGGGGCCTCTGTTCCAGCTGGGTGACTTTGGACTAGCTCCCCAACCACTCCGAGGCTGGGTTTCCCCATCTCAGTTAATCCCAATACGCCTACCTTCGACTGGCAGCCTGAGCAGAATTAGCGGTGAGCCCTAGGAGTGCCAGCTCTCTTATTGTTCCCGCAAATATTTTGGATTCAGACAGGCCTGGCTTCAAATTCAAACCCTGCGTGATCCTAAAATACCATCACTTTCAGACCTGGTCTCCACATCTGGGAGAGTAAGGTGCCAGCACCCACTGAAGGAAAGATCAGGCAAGCTAGTTAGTGCCCACGGCTTGAGGATGCTGTAGAATCTGCATTTGATATGATCTCTGACCTACTAATTGGGTAATACTAGAAGATGGACACAACAGTTTTTAGTGGTATATGGGCTTAGATTCAAGTCTGGGCTCTTTGAAGTAACTTGTTATCTTATATGAGACACCTGAGCCTCAGTTTCCTCATCTGTAAAATGGGAAGGGGCGGTGATAATGGGCAGCATGCACCCAATACACAGCAGGAGTTCAAATATCACTCCCCTCCCTATTGTCAGGGTCACCAAAGGGTCCAGTCTCATGTTTGACCCACAATTCAGCCACAGGCCTGAAATGTCAGATTCCCCCACCTTCTTGGTGCAGCAGCCTGGCCCAGCCCTACTGCCCCAAGAGCAAACCCTGGGGAGGGGCCAAGCGCCACAGCGAAGAGCTCTTGCCCCCTGGTGGCCAGAGACAGAGCAGGCAGCCTAGAATCCAGGCCTGGGCAACAACTCAGTAGCTTCTGGCCTGGACCCGTACTTGATTTGGAGAGGTCACTACAGCTGGGCAGACCTCCGCTAAATGCCCTACCACAATGGCTGGGTCCAGAGCAAGGGAAAGGAAGCTTCTTGAACCCTCAGCTGACATCTGCCGAAAAGAATGCAGCATAGCTCCTCAGACCACCAGCTGGTATTCTCAGTTCAAGTCTGAGTGTCACATGCAAATTCCCATCTCATGAATAAGAGCAAGAGTGTGAAGTTTGAGCCACATGAAAGCAAAGCCACGGCCTACCCTACACATGCCAAGAACATGCCAAGCACATGCCAAACATCCTCCAAGTATACAGTTTATTCTGGGGCAAGGGAAGGAAGGCCACGGTTCTGGGCTGATCCTTCTGGCTTTGTGAGAAGCTGCCTGGAGGTAGTCCCACTCCCACTCTGCCCCATCCCTGAGGCCTGTGTCCCTGCACCTACTCGGGCCTCCCTCCCTACTAGAGGTCATCCCCATGGAAGGCCTGGGGTAAGCAAGCTGAGAGGCTTCTATGCAGCCAGCCCTTGACTGACCCTGGCTAAGCCCCTTGCATCTCCCTGAAGCCCCCTCTTCCCCTCCCACAGGATGTCCTTACTAAGAGTTCATGAACCCCAGGGCAGGGCCAACTACCAAGAGGCCACACACCCTCTCCCACTGTCCCCAAATCCAACACATCCTCAGCTCCACCACATCCTGAGATGGTCAGGAGACCAGCCCTATCACAGCCCAGTGGGGGCAGGGCAAGGCCAGGGCTCAGGAGCAGCTTAGTCATGATCGGCACCTGGGCTCCAGGGCCTTCTCCATAAACACACACAATCACACATACACATCACACACACATACATACACTCACTTCCTGATTTTCAGGCCCTCTTCGTTGTCTGGAAGGAAAAACTCAAAAGACTTGTATGTCTTGACCATGTCCCGGCGGTACTGGCCAACGTTGAATTCTGGGGGAAAGAAAGGTTCATCTTTCACACAGCAGCAGCCCCAGCTCTTGCCCTTGACACATCCCAGACCAGACTTCTCTCCTCCTCTCCCCCCCCCCCTCACAAAGCCCCAAGGCCCCCTTGGAAGCCGAGGCCAAGTCTCACCGCGTGTTGGCACGCCAATCCAGTTCAGGTAGCGAGTCAGCTTCTTGGAGATGTAGGTCTTGCCCCTGGCAGGCAGGCCTACCATGACAATGAGCGTTGGGCAGTTGGTCATGCAAACTGAAAGGCAAGGAGCTGGTGTCAGACAAGAGCTGGGACCCCTCCCAGTGTGCCCCTCCCTCTGCTCCTGGCACAGGACTTCAGATGTGCCCTCCAGGCCTTCTGGCCTCATACCCTGGTCTCGAGCCACCACTGGCATGGCCCCACTGCCCAGGCCTGTCTGGGCTCCAGCGGATACAGCAGAATCTCACCAGCCCCTTATCCAGATGTGCACTGTGGATATAAAGCTGGATGTGCCACACCCCTGGATGAACATGCAGGACAGAGCCAAAGCCCAGAGGGTATTCAACGCGCCACCTGTCACCCAGGAATCCGCACCCCAGCCTAGCAGTCACTCAGCGTTCCCACTAGCGCATTCCCACTGCTTACCCTTCCTGCCTGCCTCATCGTACAAAGCCCAGCTCAAAAGCTGCTTCTTCAGTGAACCCTCCCTCCAAGACACCTCTGCACTGCCTTGGCACCCTCTCTCTCCCTCAGTCCTGGTCACCTCACCCACGAGTCCGCCCCCTGCATTTGATCACTTGAAACAAGAGCAGCCTTGCAGTATCTGAGCCATTCAGGACCATGGGGTCTGGCACAGGACTGATGCTCAAAAATTATGGGCGCAGGCTGGGGGGAGGGGCGGCTTCTCGAAATCCCCTGGGGTGAGAGCCATGAGGGGCTGAGACCAATGTCCACAAGGACTGACCCTCTGATAGCCCACCCCCCACCATCCCACGTGTCACCGGGTCAGTGTGGCAGCCAGAGAAGTTGCCAAGGCTGGAGGCAGGGACAGGTTTGGACACAGCACCCCCAAACCCTGGTCCACTAGGACAGACACCAAGACAGCAGAACCACCAGCCTCACGTGACCCATCTCAGCTTTCAGTGTAGCCTCACCTCAGAAACCTGAGGAAGCTTTCCTTTCATTGTCCTCAGCACCTGGGCCATGTGAAACCACAGCAGACAGACAGAGGGCCCGTGTGGGGACCTGTCACTGCCCCATGCTCTGCAAGTGCCTTCACCTGGTAGTCCTTGGACAGATCACTGGGCCCCACCCCTCAAGTTGTCTCCCTCACTGGAGCTGGAGTGCAGAGGCCCTAGGGGCAGCCCTGTCTAGGGGTCAGGAGTCAGACAGGTCTGGGTTCCTATACTGACTCTGACAATTACTGGCAACTTTGAGACTTGGTGTCCTCACCTGTAAAATGGGATGACAATCCCTCAGTGAGGTCTAGCACTATTCCATGTGAAAGCCAGAGCAGGTCTGGGAACCTGTGCCCTCTGCCCAGCCCTGGCAGCACACCTGGCTAAGGACACAAGTGCACCTTAGCACAGACTGCCCTTCAGACTTAGGGCACAGAAGCACCTGTCTGTCTCCAGGCAGGCCCTGCAGAGAAGTAAAGGGCTTTGCTTGTCAGTCGGGGCTCCAACGCTCTTGCACATGACCGTTGGGCAAATGTGACCCAAACTGTGAGCCTCAGGGGAGAGAAGGAGAGGATCCCATGGAACACAGGATGACAGTGAGCAAGAGTGAGCTTGCAGAAAAACCTCAGCATTGGCTAAGGAGAGAGAAAAGCAAGTTAAGCAAGACCCTGCATCCTGAGGCCCAGCGACACGATGGCCTGTGCTGTTTGCACAATTGCTGGCCAGGCTCTCAAGCAACCAAAGAACAGTGAATCAGCTACTAACTATGGGGGAAACCTGCAGCCAGCCTGCTCCACTCCTTCCCATTGCTCCCTGAAGGGCTCTCCCACCACCTCAGGATCCGTCTTCACATCTCCCACCCCAGAGAAACTCCTGGCCTCCTCTCCCAGTGTTTGGTAACAGCATCCCCTGACCCCATGCACAGCCATGGTGGGCAGGCAGGGCAGTAAACCAGGGCTGGGTGCAGAATAAGAGCAATAAATTACCTACCATCTCTGTTCCTCAAGATAAGCTCCCAAGGAAATGACCCAAAAAAAGATCAAGGTACAAGTGTATTCACAATAGCTCTGCTTACAACAGCAAAACATAAGCAAGTGCTAGCAGTAGAGAATCTGCAAACTGAGGCCCACAAGAGGGAACCCACTACCGCGCCTGAACAGAGAGCATACGCGCCAGGTGAGCTGGGTGCACAGCTGGAACTGCAGCTCTGGGCCCTCAAGAACCTCAGTCCCGAGCAACCAGACAACAGAACGCACCATTTAGAACACGAGGCGGGTGCAGAAGGAAATCTGCAGACATGTCAATTCGACTTACCTCACTGATTTCTTTTCCTATAAATTTGCTTAAGGCCCTAGGAGCCCCAGGAGTCAAGAGGTCCGACATAAGCCTAGTGCAACACAGGGATGACTTTCTGGCGGTGTCACCTCAGGGGCAGCCACAAGTCCTGAGTGGGTTCCAGAACTGATTCCTGAACTGCACGTGCTCCTACTTCCTTGAGGCAGGCTGGGGAAGGGAGTACTCTTTAAAATAAAGCAGCCTGGTATCACTGTCCTGTTCAGAGGGGACAGAAAGTCATCTTTCCTATCGTCCCGTGCATGCACCAATCGTGTCGTTAGCCCAGAAGTCTTGCTACCTGGGGTACCTGGGTGGCTCAGTCAGTTCAGCGTCCGACTTAGGCTCAGGTCATGATCTCATGGTTTGTGAGCTCGAGCCCCATGTCTGGCTCTGTGCTGACAGCTCAGACCCTGGAACCTGCTTGGGATTCTGTGTCTCCTTCTCTCTCTGCCCCTCCCCCGCTCATGCTCTGTCTCTCTCTCTCTCTCAAAAATAAATAAACATTAAAAAAAAAAAAGAAAAGTCTTGTTACCTTTTTGTTAATAAAAGCTATCATAGGGGCACTTGGGTAGCTCAGTCAGTTAAGCATCCAACGCTTGATTTAAGCTCAGGTCATGATCTCACAGTCCATGAGATTGAGCCCCCCTCCCCCCAATCAGGCTCCATGTTGGGCACGCCTCTCTGCCCCTTCCCCACTTATGTGTGCACGCTCGTGCTCTCTCTTAAAAAATAAAATAAAATAAAATAAATCTATCAAAAGTACTGTCCTTTCTGTTTTGATTCCTTTCTTCATTCCCTGCCCCACCTGCCCCCAGAACTCCTCCAAGTCTGAGCTGAGGGGTCAATGATGAAGAAGGTAACAACTTCCAGGCCTTCATGTGTAGCTCTGAATTTTTCCGAAGGAAGAAGAATTGCTAATGGGGAGTGGGGGTGGAGGAAGCACAGCCAACCAGCCTGTGGTGCCCTCAGGAGCCAGGGAGTATACACCAAAGCCAACCCACTACACAGCACAGATCAGCCGTAGGCCCTATATCCTCTTCTCCACAAAGCCCTGTGATCAAGTCAACTTCTACCCATCCCCCTCCCTCAGAGGGGGGCCTCCTGTGGTCTTCCATCAAGTTATAAGTCCACCATGTAGAGGGTACAGTGCCGCATGAACAGTCTCTAGGGACTGGAGGTGCTGCCCAGACAGGTTCCATGTTCACTCCTGGCTTACTCCCTGCTGTGAACTCAGGGACCCTTGCTTGGGGACCAAACCACCACACAATCTGCAGGTCTCATCTTTGGCTTCTTGGGTGCCTCCTCCTCCAGGAAGCTCTCCTGTTCTGGGACAGTCCAGAATCCCACCCGCTGCAACACCCTGAGACAGTGCCATGGCACAAGTTCCTCTGCTCAGACCAGAGCCACATTTTCATCGCATCCTTGGAGCGTGGAGAAACACAGATCCCTCCCCAACGGGTCGCAGCATCTTTGCCACCTGGAATGGGGGCTGGCTCAGGGCTGATGTTTCAATTCCTGACTCTGACACACAGAGAAGCAAAGTGGTGATGAAATGGCAGAGCCACCTGCTGCCTCTTATCAAGCGCCTCCTCCTGAGGGGGCTCCTGGCAGCTTCTGGGAGTAGGGAGATGGCTACCTCCATCCCACAGATGAGGAACCCATGGCCGAGAGAGTCAGCTTCGTGCCCAAGGTCACACAGCTGAGCTACCATGTGGCTGGAGTGTTCCTGCCTCCAAAAGCCCAGGTTGTGACTCCTTCGCCTTTATGTAGTAACAGCAGCCACCCCCTTGTTAGGACAAGACAGCCTAATGCAGACTGGCTAGAAGCACAAGAGCAAGAGGCCTTGGCCTCGGTCCAACCAGAAAAGTCTGGAAGAAAGGATGTCTAGGGTGTAGCCATAGACTCAGTACTGAGCCATAGCCAGTCAGACTGAGTACTGACTGGAAAGCCATGGCCCCCGGGCTAAGAGACTGACCACCACCTCAGCCTCCTACCAGGACCTACATCATGATTAGAGCCATGACCCACCAGAATGTCTGGTCAAAACCATGACCACCCCCTACCAGGACCCAGTACAGTAAGAGATACACACAGCCCATCTACAGGACTCACATCTTGGTCAAAGAGCCCCCAGGCTGGCCCAAAGCAAAACAAGCACAGGGCACTCTCCCCTCCCTTATTATGCCCAAGCAAACATCAAGGTGTACAAGGAGATCCTAGCACAACACACAATCTCCTGATCTCCATTTCTATATCTGTACCACGAGTTGGACTAGATGTTCTCTGAGGTCCTTGCCAATTTGCAAATTCATTATAATGTTTCGGTTATAAAAAAAAAAATCTTTGTTTTTCTTGGCAATAAGCGGTTGCAGACTCATGTAAGGGCAAATAGAAAGTCAAGTAAAGTGGATTAAACACCAGGATCCCAGGAAAGGCAGGCCCCGCCGTAACAATTCATTAACAATTCCACAGATTTCAGCATGTCTCCTGGATGTTTTCTCTTCCAACCTTACCATTCGCCCACAACCCCATCTGGATGCATATACAGCCATGAACACAAAGACAGGTCCATATGGGACAGTGTTCTCACCTTCTCCATTCTCAACACAACTGCACTTCCCTGAAATTCCTCTCAAAGCTCAGTTTTAGGCCCAGAAGTGGGTAGTTAAGTCCAAGGAGCACCCTTCCTCCCACTCGAGGAATGGCCCACCCTTGGGCGTTTGAAACTTCCGGGCTCAGAGAGGCCAAATGATTTCCATAAGGCCAACACAGCTCAGAACCGGTCTACACTCTCTGGCTTGCAGAGAGGGCAGGACGAAGCTCCGAATCCTCCCCTGCCCTGACCTAGTGAGTACCTGCCAGAGGTGATGGCGGCCAGACCTAGCCCCTAGCGAGCGTAGACGCGGCCATATACACGTCTCTTCCCCCTGCTCTGCCACACCTGTGCCCGGCTCCCGGCCTGTTCCTGCTCCTCTACCACCAGTCACGGCAGCCCCATCTGTCCCCGGTTTCCCACCTGTCCTTGGCCCCCTCTCCATGGGAGACCACTGCCCAGGCCGCCCTATCCACGCATCCCGATGCGCCGCCCTCCCCTTCCCCAAGGACCCCGCCTCACCACCGCGCTGGCAGGCGTGCAGAGCGGGTCGCCCATTGCTGTAGGGCATCCAGATCTTCTTCAAGGGGTTCTGAGTCAATTCCCGTGGGGACGCCATACCCGGGATGGGATGAGTCGGACTGCGCGGACCGCGACCCAGCAGCCAGGCCACCTCGGGCCACTCGAGGCCCCGCCCCTCGGCCCCGCCCCTCCTCGAGCCGTGCAGACGCCAATCCAACTCCTCCAGGCCCCTCCCCAGAACAAATAGGCCCTACCCCCCAACAGAAGAGGGCTGGCCTCCGACCACGCATGCCCAACTCGACTGCCAGCCGGTTTTGGACCCAGCAGGCTCGCCAGTCACGCCGGGATCGAGGACGCGCATGCCCAGCTCCCCACAGCTTCTAGCCCGGGATGTGCAGAGGCTCTAGCCCGGCACACCCAACCGTACACTCAGATACGCGTTAGTATTAGTCTCACCCACGGCCTCGCCTGCATAGATTGCCCCCTCCCCCCCTCCCCCTCCCCTCCCCCCCAGCACCCGGGTTCTGCTCACTGCTACCCTTGACCTCAGGTTCCCTAGGAGGAAGAGATTTGCATGCCCGGGAGCAGGGCCTGCTTGACCCTCAGGTCTCAGTTGTTCGGGACCTGTCTGGTGACTCCTGCGTAATCCCAGTTGTCAACTGCCACGCCCGCCAGCCCTGCGTTCGGTCCTCTCTCGACCCTCTCTCAAGCCCCAGGACTCTAACCTCGCCCACTGAAGCGACCGACTCAACCGCGCTGGAAAAGTTTCTTTACCTCATGGACAGGGGCACGGGACAAATCTCAAAATTGATCATGTTTCCTCTTTTTACCTTGGCTAGTGGGAAGCTCAGGCTAAAACTCTGGCCCACCTGGAACACATGAGCAGGACCTTTTAACCAAGCTCCCTGGCAGTATCTTACTTCTCCTGCCAGGATTTCATCTCTACCAATTAAATTTTAAATTGTAAATCTACATATTTTTTAAATGAATCTCTGTCTCTCCATCAGGAAAACAGAATGCGGGCATCATCAACCTACAAGATTCTGGTATTTATTAAATGTGTCAGTGTCTGAGAAATCCATTTTAAAGCACATCAGTGATATCATTTATATTATTTATCTCCCTCCCGTCTCTAAGAATGCAGTGGAAGCAGGGGGCAAGGGAGAAATCCAGAAGTTCAGGAACCCTGTGTCACTTTCCTTTGTCTCTTCAGCCCAATTTCTCAAAGTTTGGTACACTTTCTGTCCCGGGACCCCCACTGACACTGCTCAAACCTGGGTCACACTGCCCTCTAGCGATGTCCTCCACAAAACCCCCAGACAGGATCATGGCACTCTCAGGTTCTCTCTGCCCAAAGTGTGCCCAGCCAGGAGCCAGGTGCATCAGGGGAGCAGCATCCCCTCCCTCTGACCTCCCTGCCACCCACTTGTCTCCACCCAGCACTTCAGAGCCTGGCAAGGACCCTTAAGATAACTCTGATACAGATGTCTTGCCCACTTCACAGGAGATGGATGGGGAGGTGGAAGCCCACCTAGATCCTTCCTGAAACCAGCTTTAGCTGCCTACCCCCAGAGGAATGCCCTGCCCCAGACAGACTTGAGCACTTCCTCTTTCATCCTCTCTCTGCAGCGTCCACCTCCCACCTCCTTCCACCTCACACCAGGGCAGCTCTGAACACACTCATATGTGGCTCCTGATGCCCCTTGTGACCACCCACCTGCTTCCTACTTCTCCAAAGCCACTCACTGGTTCCTGGCACAGCCAATCTTCCGGTCTGTCTCTGAGCCGTTGCCAAGGCCATCCTGGGGTCACCTCGACCTCAGAGACCTTGTCACCACCCACCCACACCCTATCCAACCCCCAGCATTCACTGCAAAGGCTACATACTCTAGCACCCACAGACACCCAGCACCTCCTCTGCCTGCCATTCTCCTCCTTACCCCTCCTGGGATGCTAGTCAAAAGCTGGGGGTAGGGGGTAGGGGGTAGGGCAGGGCAGGATGCCAGGGCCATTTCGAGGAAGCTGTCCCCAAGGCCAGTCTGAGCCTGACTTCTCAGGAAGAGCAATGACTGTACCTCCCACTCTTCCCCAAACAGTCTGGCCCTGGGCTGACCCAGACACACCTTCCCAAGTCCCAACATCCAGTGGGAGGCCACAGGTCACCAGCAGGAGGAGCCTGGGGCCCCTCCCCAAGGTCAAAGTCTACCTCTGCTCTAAGAATGCTCCTCGTCTCCCCGCCCATTTCTCAGGTAGGAAACTGAGGGAGGAGAGCAGGGTCCGGCGTCACAGAGCCAGCCCACAGTGCAGGACAGACTGAGATGAACTCCCAGCCCTTTAAAACCTCACCTCCCACACCTTCCATATCACCACATTTCCTACCCCTACCCCTGGGCTCTGGCTTGTTCCTTCCATTGAAATGCTCTCTTGGCTTTCTGCTCCTACAGCATCAGTAGATTTCCAAGAGAACAGCTGGCCTTCATGGCTTTTCCTTCCTTGGAGCCATCCCAAAGTGACGGGGTGGAAAGTGTGCTGGGATGTCGGCGTGCACTCATGTGTGAATGTGTCCTGCTCAGTCTCCCCCCTCCTCTATGAACCTGCCTGGCCTGGTCCTGGCTGGCTCCCATGGTGCCCTCTGCACTGACCACTAGACCTCTCTCCAGTGTCCCAGGCTACAAGCTATAGGTTGGCTGAAGTCCTCGATCCTCAGTTGTTGCTGCTCAAACTCTTCCCCAAACCTGTATCTGTTGGTCAGTCCTGGCCAGACCGTCAAGCCACCCTTTGCAGCATAAAGGCCCAGGGACCTCAGTGAATGCCACACAGCCCCACATGCCAGTGCACGGAAGCATGAACACAGAGCCACACGTGCACACACACTAGCAAGCCCTGCACCCAGGCCTACACAGACAGGAAGGCTGCACAGCCCGCTGCTCTCTACTGCCTCCTTTCCCCTTTATTTCCCTCCTCCTCTTCCCTCTGTGCCACTGGAAGGTTCCCAGGAATTCCAGCTTCATCCAGCCAGTTCAAGCCCAAGATCATCCCCAGTGTCTCCCTGGGCCCAGAGCTCACAGACGGTGTGAGGTTCCAGCTTGTGGGTATGGAGCCATGTGACCAAGCAGCCTGTGAACTGTGGTCGGCACTTGCTGATTGCAGCTTGGCACAAGGCACACAGTAGGCACTCAGAGTGACTCATTGCCAGCCAAGGCACACAGTAAGGGCTAGAGAGGTACATGACCAGGATAGAGCACACAGTAGGTGCTTAGAACAGCTCAGGACCCACACAAGGCACACAGTAGGTGCCCTAGAAATCCTGGTTTAAGGGCTAAAGCCACTTCATACGAAAAATTTCCCAAATGAGCTTCTGGGCCTCCCCAAACTGACGTGTGACCCCTGAGGGGGACCTGGACAAACCTGACCCCCTGGGAGGCCAGCAAAGGGTAGAGCGGGAGGGCCTCAGGCAGCTCCAGCTGGCTGTCCCTCTCCCTGGGCTGCAGGAAGAAGCTATTTATAGTTCCCCCTTGGCCCAGCCCCTCCACTCCCCTGCACGGCAACAGGGTTCCCCCTCCTCCTTGCCACCGACAGGCTGATGCCCCCTCAGAACACCCCTACAGCTAGAGAGACACCCAACACTCTCGCACCCCTTCCAGCACCACCCCCACTGCGCCCTGGTCTTTCCCCAATCCCCCCACCCTCTCCCCGCCGCCGGTGCCTACCCCGCCTACTGCTCCCTGACCCGGGGTCCGTCAGGGCGCTGCCTCCCTCCGTGCCTCTCTCCATACTGAAAGCGAACTGGCCCCGGGCCGTTGCCCCCCTGCAGCCTGAAGCCAGGCAGCCCCGCCCTCCGGGTTCGTGAGGGAGCTTCGGTGTGCCCCGTGGCCCCGCCTCCCCGGCCACGCCCTGGGCCCGCCCCCCCCGAGGCCGCTCACAACTTGAGAGATCAACAGTGCCCCCACCCCAGGCAGCCAAACTCCTGCCCGTGTGGCCTCTCTCTCCAGGCAGAGCGGTCCATACTGCCCAGTGTCTGCCCTGGAGCTGTCTACACTACCCAGGGTATCTGCCCCATCTGCAGGCAAGCCTGTCCACACTGCTCAGAAGGTCAGCCCCATCTCCAGCCCAGCAATGGAGCTGGGGGTGTGAGATTAGGCAAAACCTACTCCTTCTACACCAAGGAACCGGGTGGGTGAAATGGGGCAGGGGTGGAGGGGAGTGGGCAGAGGGGCAACATAGTCAGCTATGACCAAACCCTTGACTATCCTTGCCTGGGTGCACATGACTGTGATTCTCACTCATCCCATTCTCCAGTCACTACATTTATTGAGCTCTTCCTGCGTGCTAGAACCTTCAAGTGCACTGTCACTGAATGTTTGCAAGAAGCTTGGTGGCATCATTCTGCTTTACAGAGGAAGAAACTAAGGCTTGGAAAGGTGAGCACATTTTAGTTTGCTTGGGACAATTCAACAAAGGAGGTATGGGGCTGGACCGGAGCCCCAGCAGCCCGAGCCTCCTCTCTCCTGAGTCATGTGTGTCCAAGGGCCGAGGCCAGGTGTGCAGGCTGTGGGTAGGACAGTGCCTGGCTGTGTGTTGAGTGTGCTTCATGTGGGTTTGGGGGACAAGTATCTGTTCTTCCCAGCCCCCTCGCATACCCTCCCCTCACCCCCACACACCCACAGCAGAGATGCACCCACTGATCACACGTACACCTAGCACAAGGCAAGGCTGTCACAACCACAGACTTTCCACGTACGGTCACCCATGCCTGGAGATGCCTGTGACGGCCCCATTCTTCTGGGGTGGGTGCTGCCTCATGAAGCACAAAACATGCATGTGACCCTCAGCCTGCACTCCCCTGTGTGGTGACCTGTTGGGGTCAGGGAAGACCTGCAGGTCTGGTCTTAGGTGGATGGGTCTGAGATGCAATACTGGGCTCCTATGTTGAGGTTCCTAAAACTGGCACAAGAGTGGCCACATTAGCAGTGTCCAGATTCTTGCTCTTTGACTGTGGGGCACCCAGACATGGCAAGACTCCACACGGTAGTCACATTCCACAGTAGTGTCCAAGCTGTCCAGACATATTGTAAGTCTGTGGGGCTCCAGGTATGGCAAGACTCCATTTGGCAGTCACCCGATATGGCAATGTCCGGGCTGTCCAAACAAACTGTGGCTCTGTGAGGCACTCAGCTGTGATATGACACCACATGGCAGTGACTGCACGGGGCTGTGGCCAGGCGCACTGTGCCCAGATGTAGTGCGTCCTGCTCTGCTGCTGCCTTCCAGGTCTCCTAATTCAGGGTGACCCCTGCCCTCAGGCTCAGCGGCGGCCAACATGGGCCAGGATGCGAGCGTTGGCAGCGGCCTGCTCCCTCACAGCTCTGGCTCGGGCTTGCTCCAGTAAGATCCGCAGGAGGCCAATGGGGACATCCAGTGAGAGAGTGATGCGGGGGCCTGGGCGGGGGCCAGGGCTGGGGTGGCCCCAAGCAGTGGAGGGGCCCACGGTGCTGGCTGAGGGGCTCTCTGAGGCCACAGGGCGGGGAGTGGCTTGGGGAGGGTTCTGAGGGAGGAGCTGGAAGGCTGGAATAGGGGTCATGGGGACAAGCAGGGCCCTGCCCGACGTCAGGATCATCAGCACCAGCAGAGCCCACCTGGTCATCGCGTGGTCAGGCTGCGAGGAGAAAAGAGGCTCAGGGCAGGGGTTCTGGGCAGCCGTGGCCCATGGACAGATGCAGACGGGGAAAGTAGACAGACAGAGAGAGGGAGACCAAGGGAAGGAGACAGAGAGGTAGAGATTAGAGAGGCCAGGCATGGGACGGAGATAAGAGAGACAGAGATGAAAGCACAAGACAGCCAGACAGAGCAGGGGCCAGGGAGACGGAGAGAGCAAGAAGGAGAGTGAAAGAGACAGAGAGCACAGCTAGGTCTGGATCTAGATGTAGAGATGGATACAGTTGGGGAGGGGAGGGAGAAGAGGGAAAAAGACGAGAGGGAGGACATGGAGGCAGAGCAAAAGAGGGAGACTGGAAGACAAAGAGGCTGGAGCCACCCCAGAGACAGACAGCATGATGAAAATAAGGACACCAAGGCATGGAGAGAACACAGAGGGACAAAAGGGGAGCCTCGGGTCTGAGGGAGCTTGCAGCAGATCGTGGACAAAGAAGGGCAGGAATGGGGTCGTCAAGGTAGAGAAGCAGCCAGAGACTCCACGTCCGGAGACCTCCAATAACCCATACCCGGATCGACTCAGCCCCCAAGGCCCTGCCCATCCCACCCAGAGCCATCCCAGTCCTACCAGCCGCAGCCTCTTCTGGAGCAAGGTGGGGCCGCTGGGGCTGCCTGCGGCTGGGACCAGGCGGTGCTGTGCTGTGGTCGGGCCTCTGCCCCCTTCTGGGCCCATTTATCTCTCGCCCCTGAGGTAGGAGCTGGGCACGGCTCCGGCATGAAGCAGCCCCCCACCTCTGACTCATCCCCTCCTGGGGGGCAGTGAGGACGTGTCCTCAGCCTCCACTCTGTCTACTCCTTTTTGGGGACAAGTTGGACACTGAGAGTCACAGAACAGTGACCAGGGCTGGACAGAGGGACTCTGCACCCGTGCAGGAGAGCACTGACCTCCCAGGGAAAACCGGACCCCCTGCCATCCCCATCTCCCCAAACAGTCACAACAGGGGCCTTTTAAAACAGCAGCTTTAATGCCCCCCAGAATCAGCACCATGTCATCACAGGCTTGGGTCAAGGGGCGGGTCAGATGCAGTCACATCCGCTCACTGCCCACAGCCACCCCCACACTGAGTCATCTACCAGGGAGGCAGGAGCCACAATGGGGGTTTGTCCACAGGGGGGAAGGCTAGACCCACGGGACCAAGTCACTGAAATAACGGACACGCTCATGCACGCTCACATGCACTCAGGCCTGTAGCACCAAGGGGAGGGACAGGAGTCCACCAGGGGATGCTGGACTTCAGCTCATCATCTGGGCCTCAGCTTCGGGCAGCACCTGGGTGGAACAGGTTGGGAGCTGACTTCAGGCATCTGGCCTCACCCAGCATGTAGGCCACAGAGAGGCAGTGCGCAGATCGTCAGTGGGGCAGCTGGGAGCACAAGAGTGAGGTTCTGACCTCAGAGAGGGGATCCTCACTCAGACCCTTGAGGAGGGAGCATGGAGGGGACTCCACAGCTAGGGTCCTCTGTTCAGCAACTTGGTCTGGGGAGGTCTGTCCCAGGCCTCCCAGTCTGAGGGGGGTCCTGACGTGGGACCCCGACCAAGACCTGATCTGGGTAGGCTCAGTGTCCAGGTCCCTCTCGGGGCGGAGGGGTAGGCCCATACCTGTTCCCTGGCTCTGGACCATGCGGGGCATGCAGCGGCGCTCACAGGCCTCACGGGTCCCAAAACGATTCGCATTCCCTCCACAGCCGCCATAGACAAAGGGGTGACAGGCATCTGTGCCACCTGCCACAGCTCGATGGTACCAGCGCAGGGTGTAGGCAGTGCAGGAGCCCTCATCCAGTGGAAGCAAGCAGGGGTCTAGGGCCAACGGGGGTCAGGAGGTCAGCAGGGGTGGCGGCAGTCAGGGACTGAGGGTCAGTGAGAGGTCAGCAGGGGTCACTACTGTCCCTCCCTGAGTCCCTCTGGGCCAACCCCCCTTCTCACCATCGCCATCCTGAAGAACTTCAGGGTCCTGGTATTCCTCCACAGAATACTCAGAATATTCATATTCATCGTCCTCTGGGGGCACCTCGCCTGCACACAGGGTGGGGTGCTATGAGTGAGGCTGCTGCTGGGCCATGTTCATGCTGCCCAACCCCGGCCCTGGGAGTGGGGCGGGTAGCGCTGGTCTCCCACGTGTGTGCCCAGTGTTCATGCTGTGCCCTCCATGTCGCCCCTATACACGTGGCATGTGCCCTGCATGCATGAGCAACCCCGCATGTGTCTGTGCCCCACCACACATGCCCCATGGTTCCCCTGTCCTCACCTTCCTCCTCTGCATGAGAGACCCGGAGCACAGGCACAGGGTGGAGCTGGGGGCTGGCAGTGTCTGCAGCATAACTAGGGAGGGGTCCTGGAGCAAGGAGCAGGGGCACAGGGCCTTGGGGTCATGATGGCAGCCACCCCAGCCAAGTCCCTGCTGAGCAAACCCAGGTAATGGACACAGTGGGACCTGGCATGAGGAAAGTCCCAGGAGCAGAAAATACCAGAAAACTACTCACGTGATCCAGATGCAATAAACTGGCCCTGGCAGGCTGGAGGGGGCAGAGAAGGGCAGGGAGAGAGAAAAGAACAGAGAGAAAGAGACAACGATGGAAAGGGGCAGAGAAAGAGAGACAGAGGGACACACACAGCGGGGCAGAGAAAGACAGCAGGAGAGAGTGACAGAGAGACCGACGGGACAGAAAGAGAGAGAGGGTGGGAAGCAGAGAAAGAGGAAGGAAGAAAGAGGAAGAAAGGCAGAGGAGAAACAGACAAAGGACGAAAGAGAAGTTGGGAACAGGCCAACAAAGGGCAAGAGAGGGAGCGTCAGAAACAGGCATGGAGAGGGAACGGAAGCAGAGACAGGAGGAGACGGAGCTTCACTCTCTGATACCCCTCAGGGCCATCAGAGCCCCACTGGGCTGCTCCCGCCTCCACCCCTCCACACACGGCCACACTGGGCTTCTAGGAACACTGTGTGTCCACCCACACTTGCTGCGTGTCACCGTTTGGGGAAAGTCCTCATAGTATGTCTGTCCTGAGCATACATGCCCTCCTGTGTATCTATCCATCTCCACCCATCTGTGACTGCTGGTCCCCCATAAGTTCTGGGGACCCCACCTGCCCCTGTTTAGGGGTACTGGAGTAGAATGGGAATGAGACCCAAGAGGCTCTGGGCTGGGCCCCACTCACCACAATGCTGACTCATCTCCTGACGCACAAAGCCCCGAATGTCATCCTCCTGGGAGCACAAGACCACAAGGATCATGAAGAACCCAGGGATCACGGGAGGGACAAAGGGCATATGATGCAGGGATCACAGGGGGACAGCACTGAGTCAGGGGCCCAGCCCACGAAGGCCTACACTTACTGTTAACGCAGCTTCTCCCTTTTCCCCGCGGGGGCCAGCGGGCCCTGGCCGCCCCTGTGTGCAACAGATGGGACCAGACTGTGACCTCTGATCTTAGGGACACCAGAGGTCACCCCAGTCTCTGACCCCAACCCCAGGAATCCCCACTTACCTGCTCCCCTCTCTCTCCAGGGGCCCCAGGGGCCCCAGGGGCACCCACCACTCTCTCTCCAGGGGGACCTCGCTCACCCTGTCAGACACAAGGATGAGTGAGCAGTCAGAGTCAGTGGAGGTCAGAAGGAAGGAAAGTTGAGATCATAGGCTCAGGGGTATTGGCGATGGGTTGCAGGGTCAGAGGTCAGTGATATTGGAAGGGTCAGGGAGGTTCAGGGATCAGGAGTCAGGGTCAGAGCTGTTTACCTTCTGGCCCTGAAGTCCTTCAGGGCCTTTGGGACCAACACTGCCAGGTGGCCCAGGGGGGCCACTAGAGCCATCATTGCCCCTGGGACCTGGGAAGCCCCCAATTCCTGGGGGCCCCTGTGGAGAGACAGGTCAGAGTCAGTGATCAAAGTCCCCAAAGATGGACCCACTTCCAGAAAGTACAGTCCCTTTAGCTTGACCTTGGTCTCCACTTACCCGCTCCCCTTTCTCACCCTGGTCACCCTTGGATCCTGGCTGCCCATCAAAGCCTCGATCACCCTGGGAACAGAAAGAAGCATGAGAGACCATCTGTTTTGATGTCCTCAGTTCAACTGCCATGAGCCCCTTGGTCCAATGGCCACAATCTTCCATGACCCAAGCACCTGTGACCCTACCATCCCAGGACCTTCAATCTGCTGTGATCCTCACGACCCTGACCTGACTGTAATACCCCTTGCCCTGCTTCCACCTATTTCCTTTATATACACACACCAGCCTCCCCTACTGACCTCTTAGCCCTGACGCACCTCTCCCCACTGCTCCTCTTCTCATCCCTTAATCCAAAGTCCCCACTGTGACCCCAACTCGCCCTGAAACCTCAAAAGCAACCCTACTCTACCCCTCAGTGTCCCAACTTTCTACAACCCTCTTGACATGAAACCCCCATGACCCTACCATGACCTTCCCTGCCCCATTTTGACCCCCTTTTGTCCACTGTCGAGAGGGCCCATACCTTGGGACCAATCAGGCCCTCCTTTCCAGGGGTCCCCGACTGGCCCGGCATACCCGGCTCCCCCTGGAGAAGAGAAAACATGAGCTGGGCCTTGGCCCACCCATCCTCTCCCCATTCTGGGTGCCCCACACTCACCACATCTCCCTTGCGTCCTGCCAGCCCAGGGCGGCCAGGGGGACCAGCTTCTCCCTGCAGGGATCAATCAGGTAGAAGGGTCAGACAGGCCCCAGGCCCCACAGACGCCCATGTTCCCATCACCTCTGTACCTTATCTCCCTTCTCTCCGTCAAGGCCACAGGCCCCCTTTATCCCTCGTTCACCCTGGGAGGGGGGGGAGAAAGAAATGGAAAAGTGACTTCCAGACACCTAACCCCTTGACCAGACCATGTAACCACTCTCCAAACTGGCCTCAGACACTCTAATCTCTGACCTTCCAACCCCTAATCTAATGCCCCACATTCAATCCCATATACCCCAACATCTGACCCCAGACACCTGACCTTTGACCCCAGATACCTCGCCCTCCAACATCAGGCCTTCCTGACCAGGAAAAAAGCCCAGCCCCTTCCCACCTTGAGGCCCCGGGGACCCATGAAGCCAATATCTCCTTTGTCGCCTCGGATACCAGGGGTTCCATCCTTTCCTGGTGATCCCTGGTAGAGAGAGGGGTCAATATGGAGTCAAGGGAGGTCAGGAGGGATCCAGGGGAATCACTCTGGATGAAAGGAACAGGAAACACCACAGGGGTGAGAGTCACTATTGGAGGCCAGAGCCAATGGAAGGGCAGGATTTTCCATGGGCAGAGGTCACCATGCGGGTGGAGACATCATAGCAGTTACTGTGAAGGTGGGGGCACTGGGCAGCATGAGGACACCATGAGACCACTGGATCACTATAAGGTCAAAGGCCACCATAGGGAGATGGGGCCCTGTGGGGCAGGGGGTCTCTGAGGGAGCAGGGGCATCTTACCGGGTCACCTGGGATCCCTGCAGCACCAGGTTCACCCTGTAGGAAACACAGATGGGGGAGGGCCACCTTTCAGTGTAACTGTCCCCCGTGCCACTCAGTGACTCCCAGACTGCACACAAATCCCATGTAATCACATGGCCACGTGGCCAGCAGTGAGGGAGGCTGGAAACCCTCCAACGTTCAGAGGACACCCATGAGACAGATGTGTGTGATGGGTGGTTTGGGGTCTGTGCCTGGGGCAGGGCTGACCTTGGGTCCTGTGAGTCCACGAGCTCCCAGCAACCCGGTTGAGCCCTTGTCACCAGGCTCTCCCTTGGTGCCCTGTGGGTGTAACCAGGAGAGGGACATAATCAGGACCACACCAGGCTGGAGGCTTGAAGTATGACTGGAACCTGCCAGGTGGGGCAGCGCTCGCTCCCACCCATCACCCTCAGTGTGGCTCATTTCTCATCCCAGGCCCTCAGATCCCTGCCCCTTCTTCCTACCATGGGGCTCCTGAACTAACCTGGAGTACTCCTGACACCCAAGAAGCCCCTTGTCAGTTCCCAGAGGGCCTCTCTTCGAGCTACATTCCACAGAGCTCCCTGGCGACCTCACATGGAGGTCCTCGAGCCCACTGTAGAGCCCTCATCCTCTCAGCCACTCCACAGAGTTGCCACAGCCTGCTGAACCCCCTCCTTCTAACCCCCAGAAAGCCCCCATCTTCCCCTTTTTTCCTCACAGACCCTCAATAGAGCCCCCACAGCCCACAGTAACCCTCTCCTGACCCTATATAGAGTACCCCACCCTCTTCTCTGTACCTTCTCTCCAGGGTTCCCAGTGTCTCCTCGAGGTCCTTTGTCACCATCTATGCCCCGAGGCCCTCGTTCGCCCTGGGTCAGGGGTCAGAAGTGAGGGTCAGGGGCTGGTGGTCTCTCACCATCTGAGGGTTTGAGCTCTCAGATTCCCTGGCCCAGCCCCCACGGGAGCTCCTCCCACACCCAAGATAGACCCACTCTGTACATGAGCCAGACCTACTCACCATGTCCCCTTTGGCACCCCGTGGCCCTGGAGGCCCCACAGCCATGGCTGCATCACCCTGAGTGGACAGAGGGCAATCAGAGGACGCAGGACCACACTTAGCCCCTGCCTCTGCCCTCCCGCATGCCCATACTCACCTTGTCACCCTTTAGCCCTGTAGTTCCAGTGTCACCCTATTGGGTGGAAGAGTGTGAATCTCTCCAAACTGAGGAGTCCCAAGTCCTGAATTACAAGATCTGGCTCCACCCCCACCCACCCTGGGGCCTTTTCCCCATGTCCTTACCTTCTCCCCACGTTCCCCCCGGCTGCCTGGGGGCCCCTGTATGAGAAGACAACAGTGAGCTAAATAAACTTGGGGGCATTAGCGGGGAGACCACTCAGGGGGTAGGGGACGACCAAGGGGTCCAAGGGGAATGGGAGACATGAAGGACCAGAGAGTACATAAAAAGAACCAGAAGTCTACAGAGTGTGTCCCAACAGCACAGAGGGCACAGGCAGGGGACTGAAGTCACATCACTGGTGCTTTCCCCAAGAGGACCCACCGTGAGTCCTCGGGGTCCCTCCTGGCCGGGACGGCCATCTTCACCCTGGATGGTGACATTGAGTTCATTGACTCAGAAGTTGGAAATGAGAGGCAAGAGCTGTGGTAAAGGGAGCCATGGCTGCAGAGCAGGAAGTACATACCCGGACACCAGGTTCCCCACGCTCGCCTCGGGCCCCGGGCAGCCCTGCTCCAGGGTCTCCCTGGAGATCAACAGGACACCAGGGATATGAGAGGGGAATCAGTGGGGGACAGAGGGTCAAGGGAGGTCAGTGGAGGGTGGAGGGAGTGATGGATACAGGAGAGCCAGCAGCATTGTCCCATCTACCTTGTCTCCTTTGAGTCCAGAGGGCCCGGGCACTCCCTGTGGGCAGAGTAAGGTGAGTGTCCCATGCCCTCAAAAGCACATACACATACCCAGCCACACAGTGTGTCCCAGTTCCCACCTGGACAGACTCCAACACACAGGAATCAGATACCCGGGACAGAGAGCACTTCTACTCACCGCTGACCCTGGTGGTCCAGGTGGCCCCAAGGGACCTGGGGCTCCCTCTCTCCCCGGGAGACCTGCCAGACCCTACGGGAACAATAAAGCAAAAGAGGCAGAGAATGACTTGGAGACCTTCCTCCCCTATGGCCCCTCCAAGACTGGAGCCCCTGAGGCAGGGCCTGGGCCCCCTTCTCCTCACCCACTACCAAATTCAGAAGTCCTGAAGTCACCAAGTCCCTGCATGCTGCTCCCAGCACGCTTACCCGCTCTCCACTGGGGCCTGGCTGACCCATCTCTCCACGAAGGCCTGTCTGACCGGGGAATCCGACAACACCAGGAGCACCAGGGGGCCCAGGGGGGCCCGCATCTCCCTGGAACAGAGATAGCAAAGGGAGGAATGGCCCCAACAGGACTCCTTCCCAGAACCAGGCCCAGAATGCCTTCTTCCCACTTCCAGGCACCTCCCTGCCTGCTGCATACCACTGGTGATGGGGCATCGACTAACCTTCAGACCTGGAGGACCAGCTGGCCCAAGGGGGCCCTGGACCCCGATTCCTGGGTCACCCTTCAAGGGAAAGAGGGGTCAGATCAGCTCTCTGAGTCCCAGGAATATGACCCCCAGCAGGGATGCTTTAGGGTACACATACCTTATTACCCTTGAGTCCAGGAGCCCCTTTTTGACCCTAAAAAAGCAAAGTAAACAGTACTTGAGACGGGAGGAACATGAACCCAGAGCTTAGACACGGCCCAAGAATATTCCCAGGGTAGCTCACATGTGGAACTCAGACACGTAAGCAAGGATTGGCTCACAGGAGCCCAGAGGTGACCACAGATATGTGGGAGTTTAGGTGTGGCTACAGACACGGGGAGCCCACACAGAAGCACAGGCATAGGGACCTCCGGTGTGAGCACAGACACACAGGAGCTCCCAGGAGCACACAAATGTCACCCCATCCTGGGGAGCTAAGACAGGCCCACAAGCATGCATTCAGATACATGGAACGCAGAGGTGGCAGGGGAAAGGGGTACATTAACAGGAGACCTAGAGCATCAGACAGGGACACACACATGTGTGCTCAGACACAGTGAGGAGCAGAAGACCTAGGATAGGCACAAGGAAGCAAAGACACACCCCCGCTCCCACCCAGGAGTGAGGAAGCCAAGAGGCTGGATCCCTGTGTACTCCCTGGAGCAGGATCCTGAATGCTGGAGGGTGCACAGGCCTGGGAATGGTCCCTCATGTCCACACCTGCACTCCTCACTCCCAGCTGACTTGCCCAGACCCCAGACTCACATCTTCCCCAGGGTCTCCAGGCTCCCCTGCACGGCCAGCTTCACCCTGCACAGAAAGGGTAGTAAGGGGATCTAGCCACCCAGCCTGGCCCCCCTCTACACAATGCTTAGGCCCTTGGGCTGGGTCTGCCTCACCTTCTCGCCCCGAGGCCCTGGCAGTCCTCGATCACCTTTGGCTCCCTGTAGAGACAGGGGACAGGAAGCAACATGGGCATTAGGGGCACAGAAAGATGACACCCAAGGAAGGAGGTGCAGGGTCCAATGTAACACGTATTATGAAAGCCCAGAGTCATGAAGATGGGTGAACTATGCTGTCGGAGGCTCCACACTCACCGGCTCTCCCACCAGGTCTCCAGCAAGGCCTCCGGGGGCTCCCTGATGAGGGAGAAGGGTCAGTGGGATGCCCTGGCCCCCCTCAGTCCCTCCCCCCAGGCCTTCTGCACACTCACCTTCTCTCCCTTTGCTCCAGGGGGCCCGACCACAGCCTGTGGGGAATGCCCAGTGAGTTACCTAGTCCCCCCACCTTCTCCCCAGCCCCACCCCGCCGGCCTGGATGGTGAGGCAGAGGAGCTGGTACAGAGGGTCGGGGTCAGGGTCAGGATCACCTGTCCAGGAGCCCCCATGGGTCCAGGCTCTCCTTTAGGTCCAACAGGGCCGGGCAGACCTGGCGACCCCTGTGACAGGGCAATGGGAAGGACTCAGTGCCTCCCCACCACCCTGGGCCTGCTGCCGCTGCTCTCCCTACTCTCTAGGCCCAGGACCGGGCACACGGCCCCATCACAGGCTTGGAGAAAGCTCTCCCAGAATACACACCGGCACACCAGGAGCTCCTCTGTCTCCATCTTTGCCACTGGCACCATCACGACCTGGGGCTCCCGGCTTCCCTGTCTCCCCCTGAAAGGAAGGAGCTCTGTCATGGGCCTGCCCACTGACTCCTGACCCCCTGGAGTTCAGTCTTGACCCCCAGGACTCACCACTTGTCCAGGCAGACCCGGTGCCCCTTGAGGACCCTGAAGGAGACAAGTCAGATGTGAGGGGAACATGGGGGAACGTGGGACCCAGGGGGCAGGACACGGTGTCCCTGCAGGGACCTCACTTACCACGAGGCCTGAAGGGCCAGGAGGGCCAGGAAGTCCCACAGCCCCGGTGGGTCCGGGCAGGCCCTGGGGGAAGAAACAGTTCAGGGCAGCTCCAATCCCACGTGGCTCCCTGTGACTCTAACCCCTGAGCTGGGCCACTCACCCGTCCTGGTGGTCCTGTCTCTCCAGGCTCCCCCTGCCAAAAACCCAGAGACCTTGTGACCCCACAAAAAGACAAGAGGCTCCTCAGCCCTCTGCCCATAAGAAAAGTCCACATGGATGGGGCACCTTGGTGCTTAGCCCCATCGCAGGGTGATGACAACCCAGGGGGGTGGCAGGGGCTATCCTGGTGTGGACATGGCTCAGAGGAGCCTCCTCTGCCTTTTAGCCACATGCCTGCACACACCTATACTCACCTTCAGGCCAGAAGGACCCTGGGGTCCTGTGGAGCCAGCAAGGCCCTAGAAAAAAGTATCAAGATCAGGGGACGGGAGTCAGAGTCATCTGCCGGGGCTCGGGGATTAACACAAACAAGGCCTGGCTCACCAGTGGGGATTAGTGCCCATCCCACCCCCACCAGGCAGTGCTCTCCTGTTACTCACCGGGGCACCAGGAGGTCCAGGGTCTCCGTGGCCACCCTGTTGGAGAGAGAAGGAGTCTGGTGAGGCGGAGCCAGTCCCACCTCACCAGAGAAACTAAGGCAGTACTGACCCTTGTGGCATGGGACAGGATGGGGGCAGGAGGGGTGAGGATTCTGATACTCACCACTGGGCCAGGGGTCCCCCTTGGACCTTGCAAACCCTGGATAGAGAAGGGGGGCTGCTGAGCCTCAATCCGGGCCTCATGTGGGCCTATTTCCAACCTGCAGAGGCCTCTGTCTAGGGAGCCCACATGCAGGCTGCCACCCCTCAGGCATAGATCACCCCATACCCTCAGGGATAACACATCCTGGCCTACACACCACACCACACACACACACACACACACACACACACACACACACACCTGCACTCACACCCTGGCACGCAGGCACAACATCCTTGTCACTGGTGACATGTGCACAGAGCAGCCAGCTCCCAGCAGAGGGCAGCTGTTCCCAGGAGCCTGGGCCAGGATGTTCCTGCCACCACTTACCGGCTTCCCTTCAGGCCCAGCCACACCACGCTCTCCTGGTAGACCCTGAAGAGAACAGGTTTAAGACCACATGGATCCTCTTTGTTCCCACATCCCAGCCGCCCCAGACAGTCCCAGGCAGTGCAGACTCCAGTCCAGACAACACTGTAAGAGCCCTGTGCAGGCACATGGGTGACCTGTGGCACAGACTCACCGGGCTGCCATCAAGACCCCTCTGTCCAGGCTCTCCCCGGTCTCCCTTGATGCCTGGCACACCCTGCAAGCAGAACGGCATGTCCTAAGCCCCCAGTCATTGCTATGTGCCCATAGACACACCACTGCTCACGTGCCCCCCTAAAGGAGAGGGAAGCATGGTGGGTTAGCAGGCCTCACCCTGTCTCCCTTGGGGCCTCGGTCGCCATCACTGCCTGGATCCCCCTGTAGGGATGACATGTCAAGCTGGACCCTGGTGCCATGGCAGGGAGTGGCCCCCCTGTTGATCGCACACACTGACCTTAGTGCCTTTGAGTCCAGGGGGTCCTTGCACTCCAGAGAGTCCAGGACCTAGCTCATCCACAGCCACCTACAAATACCAGGTCATAGGAGAGAAATGTGTCTATCACAGAGGCATGGAGGGGTCACCCCAGATTAAAGGATCCCACAGGATTATGGGTTAGAGACACCATATGGAGTTTCTGGGGCCTAAGTTAATGGTGCCCTCCTGGTAACAACAGTCACAGGCCCAGGGCAGGGCTGGCTGATCACCTTGGGGCCAGGAGGGCCGGGAGGTCCAGGGAGGCCAGGAGGGCCATCTCTGCCCTGTGGAGAAGAAGGAAACGGTGTGGCTTCCCCAGCACAACACCCAGGAAGTCCCGCCCCCTGTAGCCTCTCTCAGCTCACCTGTTCCCCACGTTCTCCTTTCTCTCCTCGTTCTCCCTAAGGTGCAAATAGCAGGGTGGGGGCCATGTCCACGGAGAGCCCAGCCCCTCCTGGCCCCACATCCCCAGCCTTCATGGCTAGCCCAGCTCACCCTCTCTCCTGGCCTTCCTGCCTCCCCTGCGTCCCCAGCCCGGCCTGGGAGCCCAGGAATACCAGGCTTTCCAGGCTCCCCAGCAAGGCCGGGAGGTCCAGGGGGGCCCCTTTCCCCAAGGGCCAGGCCTGGTGGCCCCTGAGGGCCAGGGTCTCCACGATCTCCCTTCAGCCCACGTTCTCCAGAAAAGCCAATGGGTCCCTGGAGGAACAGAAGAGTGAATGTTGCTAGAGGTGGGTGACACCGTCCACAGGACATCCCCACTGAGTGATCGACACTCACCTCCTTGCCTGGGGGGCCCCGCTCGCCTGGGTCCCCCTTAGGACCACGGCGCCGGTCAGGCAAGGGCAGGAAGCTGCCGGAGCTCTCATCCCAGGTCTCCACGATCTCTCGCAGGGCAGATGTCTGAGTGATAACAAGGGGTTGGGGAAACAGGGACCGTTCTTGCAGCCACCCAGGCCCTCGCCAGGCCATGTGGGCACTCCTTGCCCCCTGGGGCCTCCATCCACCCCCACTCCCAGCCCCCAAACAACCTACCTTGATGCCAATCGTTTCCAGCAACCGCTCCACATTCTGGGGACACAAGCTGGGTGAGGGGCTACCCTCAGAGAAGCCCCACGCTGCTCCCAGAAACAGCTTCCATACTCTCTTCTCCAGGCCTCTTGCCCACAGGACACTTTAGCGCTGGTTGAGGTGGCTCAAGGCCCTGGAAGCCCCTCCCTGGCATGCCCCCATTGCCTGGTCCCCCCAGTGTAGACTACGGGAATCCCAATAGGACAGGAGACTGAACACACAGGACAGAACCCATGGGGCCACAGGGCAAGGGGAAGAGGATAGAGGTGGCTCCTTTAGGCATGCAAATAAGAGTCGAGGACCGGGTCCTAAGCTTCACTCACCCCCACGCTCCCAGGTTCTCCTCTCAGGCCACGTTCTCCCGGAAGGCCCTGGAGACACCAAGAGACAAGTTGCTGGACCCAGTTTCTGGGGGAAGTGTGCATGCACCATGTGCGAGCTATGGCTACCTGGGCATGTGAGAAAGGTGGGGACCTCACCTGTTCCCCTTTGGGTCCACTCTCCCCACGGTCACCCTGAGAACAAAGAGTGATCACAAAGAGAGGTGGGGGGAAATTCCTCAACCCTACTAGCCCCTCACCGTACCCCCTACCCACCACATGCACACTCACCTTGGGGCCTGTGTTTCCCGGAACCCCAGGAAAACCCTGAGATATGATAGAACACAAAGAGGTCACATAGGATCATGGTATCCCAGGATGGTATCCAGTGGGAACATAATGGCCCCCGACGCTCCCAAGTCCTAGAACGACCCTCCTGGATTCTCACCTGGCCAGAAGGGCCCACCTGCCCAGGGAGGCCTGGGGGACCCTGGAGTCCAGGGCTACCAGGAGCTCCACGCTCACCCTTGGGACCTTCGTGACCCTGTGGGGGATGCAGCCAGGATCAGGACCCTGAGGCCCCAGAAAAGAGTGGAACCATATATCACAGATATCACAGGGTCATGGGTCAGGTTGCAGAAGGCTCCAGCACTCACTTCTCTCCCAGGGGTGCCCGAATCTCCCTTCTCTCCCTGTGGAGGACAAGGGTACTTTAGATAGGGCCCTATTCTGAGGGCAGAACAGACTCCAAGCGAGGGGTCTTACCTTCCTTCCATCTTCTCCAGGGTCCCCAGGTTCCCCCTGTGGGCACAAGATTCACATCAGCCCCAAAATTCACTGGTGTCTGGCTGCAAGACACTGGCTTGGCTGGTCTCAGATGATTGTATGTCTGTGTCTATGACTCCAAGCCTCTGTGTCTTGGAGCACGGCCTATGACCATCTGAATGAGCCTTTATACATCTGAGGGCATGCCTGTGTGGTTCTGCTCACTTCTACATGTAACTGCACATGTTCTCTATCTCTGGCTTTCTAGATGTAATACCACATCTATGCGTGTGTGTGTGTGTGTGTGTGTGTGTGTGTGTGTGTGTGTGTTAGCATGTGTATCCATGCATGGGCCTTATGTCCTCATAGGTGGCACTTAGTAGGTGTCTGTCGGTCTGCACATTGTGACTCATATCTACATATGGGCATGTATATGTATACACAGGGCGGACATGTGTCTACATGTCTCTGGTGCCTTGAGAATTGTCTCTATGTCTCAATATCTGTGTACAAGTCAACATGTGTGGCCATATGTAGATGAGTGACTGTGGATATGAATGCACGTGTCATATGCCAGAGCCTTGGATGTGTGTCTCATTATGTTTCAGCACAGGTCCACATGTGGCCCTGGTCCCACGTCTTAGCACATATCTGGTCTGGGTGGAAGTGTCTGTGTCAACAAGTCTCCAAGTATCCGTCAATGTGGCTTCATGCGAGTATGTCTGCCCCTCTCAATCTGTGTCTGTGGCTCTTCACCTGATCCCGTGGCTGTGGGTTATTCTAGCAGGTGTCAGTCCATCTGGGCACAAATCAGCATGCCCACATAACTCACTGCGAGGCTGCCTGATGTGCACGTGACGTGAATTTCAGTATGTATCTGTATGTAGGTCTGGGCTAGGTACATGGGTGTTGACACACCTCAGCAAGTGTCTGCCTGTGTGTCCCATGTGCAGCTACATATCTGGTCTGGGTACACGTGCTGACATTTCTCAGTAGGTGTCCCTGTGTCTGCTCTAGAAACTCACATTTTTCCCATTCAGGCCAGGCTTGCCATCTTCTCCTGGCTTTCCCTGTGGGAACAGAACATTAAGTCAGGGATCGGGTGAGGGCAGTAACGGGGCAAAAGGGTACCATGAGGGGGGCCTGGCTGGCTCAGTTTGTAGAGCGTGAGGCTCTTGATCTCAGGATCATGAGTTCGAGCCCCACATTGGGTGTAGAGATTATATACATACATACGTACATACGTATATACATACATATGTAAATAAACTTTAAAAAAATGGGTACCATGAAAACTCAGTCTCACCTGGGCTCCAGGGGGGCCAGACGGGCCAGGGGGTCCGTGTTCTCCTCGGAGGCCTGGAAGCCCCTGGAAAAAGTCTTTGCTAGGGTTGAAAGAGCCACTGAGAGCCCCTGGAGCACACCCATGGACTGGGGAGGACCCCATTAAGATCCTCCTTGAGTGTAGAGACCCCCAAAATTTGGCGGTTTCACTGAAATCCCCTGAGGCAGAGACTCCATTGGTTAGGGCCCCCACCCCTACTAAAACTCCCAAGGGAATAACCTACAGGACTTGGGGGACCTAATAAGGCCCCCAAGGCGAGGCCAAGAAGGTCAGAAAGCTGGACCCTGCTAAAACCTGCCTGCCAGGGACTGAGACCCCTCCCAAGGACAGGGCTGGACCAACTGCTCCTATTCCCAGTGGTACTGTGAAATGATGACCCCGGGCAATTTATGCTGGACCTGAGCCACCCTCCGGCCTAAGATCTCCCCTCACTGGGGTGCCTGGGTGGCTCAGTCGGTTGAGCGTCCGACTTCAGCTCAGGTCATGATCTCACAGTCCGTGAGTTCAAGCCTGGCATCGGGCCCTGTGCTGACAGCTCGGAGCCTGAAGCCTGCTTCTGATTCTGTGTCTCCCTCTCTCTCTGCCCCTCCCCTTCTCATGCTCTGTCTCTCTCACTCTCAAAAATGAATAAATGTTAAAACAAAACAAAACAAAACCAGATCTCCCCTCACTTACGTCTCTCCCTGGGTCTCCAGCTTTGCCTGCAGCACCCTGAGGAGAGACTCAAAGTCAGGGAGTCTGCAGTGATCACGGGGTCAGGAGCACCACCCACCAACAACACCACTAGTTCCTGTGAACTCAGGCCTGCAAGGCACTAACATCCCCCACCCAGGAAGGTTCTAGGAGAAGACACAGATACCCCACCTAGCTCCCGAGTTCATCAAGACAAAGAAGACCCAGGTGAGGCTGGGGTCATATGAAGAGGAAAGGGAAAGGTGTGACCAGACCATGACCATCATGACTCACATGCAGCCCAGGGGGGCCAGGGGCTCCTGGTTTACCATCCAGCCCGCTGCGGCCATCCAGGCCAGGTGAACCCCGGTCACCCTGAGGAAAATAGAGAAGTAAGAGGCCTCAAAGGATAAGATGGACCTAAGAGCCTGGCTCGCGGCTAAAAACCTCCATGCCCTCTCACCTTTTCTCCTGTTGGGCCTCGGACACCTGGGTCCCCCTGGAGGGAACAAGGTCAGATAAGAGGTGAGGGTAAGAGGAGGACTGAGGTTGCTGGGGCAAAGAGTATCACTCACCTGAGGGCCTGGGGGCCCCCGGAGTCCACTGATGCCCTGAGGATAGGGGAAGGAAGAAATCAGACCAGGCTTTCCCAGACCCACACCTCCTCATGGGACCAACCACACTCACCCTCTCCCCAGCAGCTCCAGGGGGGCCTGGGTCACCCTTGGGTCCTCGAGGACCCTCCTGTCCACGGTCCCCCGGCTCTCCCTGTGGCAGAGACAAGCTGGTTGAAGGAACGGCCCTAGGGCTGCAGGCATGCCCATCATGGAGGCACCAGGGGGCTTCCCTGTGCTCAGAGCTTCACTCCACCCACAGACCCTGATACCTTCTCTCCAGCTCCAACTCCCATGTCTACCTGTGGGGGGGGAGGGGGGATAGTCAGTGAATGGTTCAACAAGGAGAATTGGGGCCAGTGAGGGTCTATGGGGTCAATGGAGCTATCAGGAGGCCATGAGGGGAACAGGGAGCAGTGGAAGGGATGAAGGGATACCACGTGGCGCCAACAGGGGCAGGTGAGGGACAGGATAGAGGACCACACCCAGCTAAGCCCTTACCAGCCGTGCAGGGGGTCCCGGGAGACCCTGGGAAAGGAAATGATTATGATCAATAGGAGCCCCAAGATCACAGGGCATGGCTGTTCATCCCAGACTCAACTCTGCTCCCCGATTCCCTGAAGCACCCCAA
>NW_024412424.1:6687160-6722952 GCF_014898765.1 Herpailurus yagouaroundi
CATGGGGATCCTGGTGGCCTTTGGGGGTTGTGACGAAGGGGTGACAGGGGATTGTGAGCGTTTATCATTGCAGGGTTGGGATGGCAGGAGCGGGGGCTGGGAACTGGATGG
Organism: Herpailurus yagouaroundi; assembly: GCF_014898765.1. NCBI lineage: Eukaryota > Metazoa > Chordata > Mammalia > Carnivora > Felidae > Herpailurus > Herpailurus yagouaroundi. The sequence goes on from NW_024412424.1 coordinate 6,687,272, forward strand.
CTGAAGTTGGGGTTAGGGGTCAGGGTTAGGACTCACGTTTCGTCCATCCTCTCCAGGATCTCCTTGGTCTCCTTTCTCACCCACAGGTCCCCGAGCTCCAGGTGCCCCCTGAGAAGAGCAGCTGGTCTGAGACAGGCCCTCGTGGCATTCTGCAGTTTTCCCATGACCCCCCATACTGTTCAGGTTCCCCATCACCCCCAAAACCATGCCTGAATTTCCCATCACAATATGCACCCCCTTACTTCTCCCTGCCAGCCTCACCCGAAGGCCACGTTCGCCAGCTTTTCCAGGCAAACCTGGGTCACCCTGGTGATGGAGAGAAAGCCACACTGAGCAGGTGGCTTGGGCTCAAACTGACTCAAGGAGCAGGGGCAGAGAAGGGTCTGGGCGCCAGATAGACAGTAGGCAAGGGAATGGATTTGATGACCTGGGGGAGCCCCCAGTCCAGTGGGATCACAATGCAAGGGTACCGGGTCAGAAATCAGAGTGGGAAGGAGTCTTACCGGGGGACCTTCATCACCTTTCTCTCCAACTTCACCCTGAGAGACATGAGAATCAGTCCTGGTCCCAAGATCCCCCGCGATGACAGCAACATTCCACTCTCCTACCCCCCAAGACTCCCCCAACTCCAGCTTTCTTACATCTCGTCCTCGGGGGCCGACGAGTCCTGGGGGGCCAGGCCGCCCAGGGTCTCCCTTCTCTCCAGGAGGTCCTGAGTCACCCTGTGGAGGAGCCAAAGTGGGGTGATGCAGGATGCACATAGCAGCCAGTCCCTGAGGGGTGGTAACCCCAGAAACCTTGAGGTTACCCAAGGCCATAGGTACTCACCGGGGGTCCTGCTCTGCCTGTCAGGCCAATGGGACCCTGCAGGGTGTAGGGGGGAGTACAGGACTTAGTTGGGGCTCCCGGGTACTACCTCATCTCCTGCCACACTCCCCAGCCCCACATTTATTCACCCGGTCTCCAGGGTCTCCTTTGGGGCCAGGGTCTCCTTGAAGAACCAAGCCAGGTGGGCCCTGTGGCAAAAGGATCAGAAGTCAGGGAGCACAACCCTCACCTGCCCTACCCCCTTAGACACTGTCCCTTCACTCACCCGCTCCCCTTTGACTCCTGTAGCTCCTCTAGGCCCCGTGGGCCCCACATCTCCCTGGAAGTAACAAAGACCATCAACCATCAGCATCAGCCCCAGGTTCCATGACCCCACAATCCAGCAATCATGCCACAACCCTATGACCTCCAGGGGCCTCCAGGCAAGCCTAAAGGCAGACCCCATGACCTTGACCTCAACCCTGGATCAGCCTCCATTTCACTCTCGCCAGAATTACCTTCTCTCCTTTGGCCCCAGCACCATCAGGTCCCTGAAAACAAACAGGACAGACACACTTGGCCCTGCCTGGGGATCACAGTACTACGTGATTGACTGGGGATGAGGTAATATGGAACTAGAAGTCATAGATAGAGCTCAGTCTCTGTCCAGAGGTCACAGAGTCACCGCTGGGAGCAGGGCAGGGGTTACACAGAGTTCATGACCTGTATGATGGTCACAGGGTCACAGGTTACAGCCAAGAGTCGGGAGATGCATTGTGGCATCAGGAGAGTCACAGAACTCTTAGCCTTCCCATGGTCCCAAGGTTATGGGGTTTCAGCCTAGAATACTGGTCTACAGGCAGGCCAGTGCTCAGGGAGCCACGCTGTGCTCAGAGCCCCATCCTCCCTTTGCTCACCACTGCAGGGTCCCCAGGGCGACCAGGCTCCCCCTGTGGAAAAAGGATGGGGGCAGGGATGAGTCAGAGACCCATCTAGGAACTCCAGGTCCTGGTGTCCCACCTGTCACAATCCCAAGTGCAGGGGGTGGGAGGGACTGACGCCCAGGCAATGACTCACCTTCTCTCCTCTGCGGCCGGTGGGTCCTGGCGGCCCCTGCATGTGGAAAAGGTGTGAAGCCAGAGCAGGAGGAACACTTGAAAACCCCTCTCCCCGTCCTACCATAGTCACAGACTCACTTCGGGCCCCTCAGCTCCCGGACGTCCAGCCACTCCAGGCAGCCCCTGGGAAAGAAGAGCAGAAATGCTGATCCCGGGGGATGGGCAGGGAGATAGTAGCAAGCAAGGGCTAGAAATTGTGGGGATGCTGAAGAGAGGGCACAAAAGGTCAGGATTTAGGCAGCAGGGGTCAAACTGAGGGGTGACAGAGTCCAGGTCAGTGGAAGTCAAGGTCAGTTCAGCAGGGTCAGGAAGTAAAAAGCAGGTCCTGGGGGTTAAGGGCTGGAGCCTGCCTCAGCAAGAGTCATGTGAGGAGAGGTGGAGGGCCAGGGGCAGGGGGCATCAAGGTTGAGAAGTCAGAACCAGGAAGGGGCACAGAGCGCAGGTCAGCTGGACACTGGCATCAGGTCAGAGGGCTCACCTGTGGTCCCACTGGGCCGGGGGGTCCACGTTCACCCTGAGGGAACAGAATGGGTCAGAGCCGAGTCTGGCCACAGACCCTCTGGGGCCCTGAGAAAGCCCTAGGCTGCACTTACCTTCTCGCCAATCTCACCCACAGCCCCTTTCAGTCCTCGGTCACCCTAAGGGGAGAGAGATAGGAGAGGCGCCTTGACTGTCAAACCCTAGAGAAGGCGTCTCAAACTCTAGCTATCCTGCCTCCGAAACTACAACCTCTGACGTGCTGAGAGCCCTCATCTCCTGATCCTCCCCCAGCCCCCAGCCCTAGAATTGTCCCAGTGGTCACACCCCACACCTGACCTCCCAAAATAGCACTTACTTTGGGGCCAATGTCCCCAGGAGGTCCTCGTGGGCCCTAGAAGGGGTTTGGATACTTGAGTTTGGGCATAAGCATAGGATAGAGGGTGGGAAGCTGAGGGAGCTGTGCCCACCCCTCAGAACCCTTGCCCCTACACTCACCCGCTCACCCGGGCTCCCAGGTTGTCCTGGGAGGCCTGGGGCTCCATCCTCACAGTCACCCTGAAGGAGAAACAGATGAGTAGAAGACCCTACCTCCCTCAGCCTCCGCCCTAGAATGGGCACACCAAGAGGTCAGGCCTCCCACCTTTTCTCCTTTCTCTCCAGAGGGGCCAACTGGGCCTTGGGGTCCAGGGCCTCCAGGAAGACCCTAGGAGAAAGTGAGTGAAAACGTGAGCCCCAAACTATGAGGCCCAGCACCCACCCACTGCCCCAGAAGAGCCTCAGCCTCAGTATCCACACCCCTGAGATGGCCCCCAAGTTCCCCAGCAGAGCCTCAAGGCTCCCTCACCGGCAGCCCAGGCTCCCCTGGGACAGTGCCACCATCACCTGGTCCTGGGGGGCCCTGAGAGAGAACAGTAGGTCAGGAGCCAGCCAATGGGAATCAGACTCCAAGCCACCCCCAGGACACCTTGCCCCTCACTTACCCGCTCCCCACGATCACCTTTGTCACCCTGGAAAAGACAGATCATGACTCCATGACCCTGGACCACACTTCCACTCCCAAATATACCAGGAGAAATGAAGGTCATGGGGACAAATTGGATTACAAAGGTCACGGAGGAACTGAGGAGTCATGGGGGGGCTAAGGGGTCATATGGGGTCAGAGCAACCAGTAGGGGTTATATGGGTTCAAATGGGGTCACCAGGTCACTGGATCACATTGAGGTCATGAGACCATAAAGGGATCATGTTGTCACCTTCACAGTCGTTCCAGGAATTCCTGGGGGACCACGGGGTCCTGGGTCCCCCAGTGGGCCACGGGATCCAGGGAGGCCCTAATGGAGGAGACAAAGTATAAAGTACAACCCCACTGACCCTTACTCCTACCCTGCCTCCTGCTGGTTCCCCACCACACACCTCTTGCCCCCACACATCGTAGAACTTACTGGAGGTCCACGGTCCCCTTTCTGCCCAGGAAGCCCTGGGCCTTCGCCTCCAATGACTCGCCCGGGATCTCCCTGCAGGACAGAAAGCAAAGGGCAGGATTCAGGGCATGGGAGCCTTGAGGCGGGAGAAGTTCCCAGAGGTACCCAGGTATTCCTTATCATGCCACAGGCCCCGCATAGCATCCAGCCTGCTCCTCCCTGGGATATCCTGGCTCCCTCCCTTCCCCCTTCACCTACCGGCTCCCCCTTTGGGCCTCGAGGTCCTCGCTCTCCCTGAGGACAAAATAGAGCAAAGGGTGATGCTTGGGCTCAAGCGCATCCACACTGCCCACCCCCAACGGGTCCCCACCCTCCAGAAAGAACTTTGGGAAGACACTGGGTGAGCAAAGAAGGGAAAGCAACTCACTGGATCTCCACGAGGGCCAGGCCACCCTGGGGAGCCCTGTAAATGGAAGGAGTCAGGGCAGTCAGACCACCTACTCACCCACTCAAGCAAAGAGTCCTACCAAGTGACCTGCAAGGGCAAGGCTTGCTTACCTTGGAGCCAGGGGTTCCAGGAGTCCCAGGGCGGCCAGGGCTGCCTGGAGGCCCATCTGTCCCAGGAAAGCCCTAAGGAGTCAAAGAGGTCAGGGCAGGAAGGGACCCTCCCTCCGTGCCCTTGGTTTGCGGGAGGAGCCGAGACTATTCTTTATCTAGATTCCCACCCCACAGGCCCCTGAGTGTTGCTGGGGTGGAGCAGTGGGGCAGAGAAGCAGCCTTTCTGAGCTAAATGGGGACTCATCCCAGGTACCAGGGCAATGATGAGGTGGAGGGGCCTTCCCTGCCTCTGGGATTTAGAACTTACACCCAGGCTCTCGGGGGGAGTCTCAAAACCCCACTGGCTGTTCTACTGTAGGCCCTGCCCCAGAGTCTCTGGTGTGGTTTAAATGTCCACTTAGACTTCTAACACCCTTGCGGTTCTAGCCCTGCTCTCTATTTCTGTCTTCTAAAAACCCTGAGAACACTTGGAGGAGTGTCTTCGGGGAACCCCAATGATTTCCACTCACCCTCTCACCCTTTGCAGCGGTACTTCCAGGAGGCCCTGGGGGTCCAGGAGCACCAGCCCTGCCCTGAGAGGAGAGAGCAGGTAAGGAAGCAGTACTCTGGTCAGGGGGCAGAGGACAGGCGTGGGGAGGCACTCACCGGGAGGCCGGGGGGGCCAGGAGGCCCGGCTTGTCCTTTCAGGCCCTAGGAAGGGTGATCAGTGAGCCCTGTGCCACCAACCTCCCCCAGCCACACTGACCCCCAACCATTCTCTGCCCCCAACTAGGGTCACTCACCATCTCTCCACGTTCCCCTTTCTGACCCTGGGGAAAGATACATTACATGAGGGTCAGAGTGGCTAGCCCCGGGTGTGGCCCTCGCCCACCCTCTCAACCCTGGACACTTACCTTTGGACAATGCAATGTGCAAGTCTCTGGCTGTGGCTGTGGACATAAGGTCTTTTTGAGGCTAGGCAATTGTCCCAAGAGTCTCCAGCTCCCTCTCCCCCACCAGTCACCCCTCCCCCAGAGGCCCCTTGCAAACCTGAGTGGCCAAGGCTGTCTGACACAGGGATGTTGCCAAACCACTGACTGCCCGGTCCAAGCTTGGACCGTCATCCACAGCAAAGAAAGTCTGGACAGGGTCCATGCCTGGCACCAAGCGACGCAACTGTTCCGGGTCAGCTCCAGCCTGGCCCAGTATCATCACTCTGAGCCCTAAGGAGGGGTCCAGCAGCCTGCATGACAACCCTGCTGGAGCCAGCCCGACTCCCAGGCCCCATCCCCACCAGCCCTCCTCCTCACCAGCAGCCTGGGCCTCACGGATAGGGTTGAAGATGTCACCTCTCAAGGGCTCATCTACTAGCAAAACCATTACCCCTGGTACATGCTGGCGGCGCCCAGGAGCATCTGGTGCTAATAGGTGTCTGTGAGCAGTAACCACAGCTGTGCCTGGGAGAAAGAACATGTCAGAACCCAGGGCACCCAGCTCCCAACAGGTAGGCCCCAAGAGTCCATGTACAATGCAGTCCTTACCCAGGTTGTTCCCACTTGGGTCCATGTAAGGGATGCTGCGGATCTTCTGCAGGATGATGTTAGGATCATAGGAGCTATTCAGTGGGAACAGTGGGGAGGGCCGATGACTGTAGGACAGGAGGCCAACCTGGGGTGGGGGAACACAGAGCCTGGGGAAGATGGCAAAGCAAGGATGGCAGAGTCTATCGGGGCGGGGAGGGGGGGGGCGGGATATAGAGCTCAGGGAATGGGACTAAACCTGAACACTAGGGGGTCAGCAGTGATGGCAGTATAGGCAGCCAACCAGCAGATGAGGAGATCTGGAGCCTGGAAAGGGCTGGGAGACAGATTGGACCAGTGGTGGAGGAGGGAAATGGTAGCTGCTGTGAAGCGTGGGATGGGGAAGGGCTGGGATAGGAAGGGGTCTGTTTGTCTCCGGGGCCAAACCTGGATTGCCTGTGGCCCAAGAGGCCCAAGCGCAGACACCAGACGCTCCAAGGCTCGCTTTACAGCCTCTGCACGATGAGCATTGTCCTGAGTGGTGTGCAGCAGGAACACCACATCCATCTGGCCATGGGGACACACTGCAGGAAAGGGGCTGAGTTACTGAAGCAGCTGGCCCATCTAGCTACCCCCTTACGCCCCTCCCACTGTGCCCACCTTACCTGGGTTCTGTGTGACAGAGGCCTCAGGACCCCGTACACCCTCCCGGATCGGTGTCAAGGAGAAGGTATAGGAGATGCCAGGTTCTAGCCCTGTCACCTGCTGGGAGTTCGAGATCCCTGGAAGTGTCTGTGAGGCCCCAGGGATGTCTGCAAAAGATAAAACCTGTTTAAACAGGAGGTCTTCCACAGAGCCCCAACTGCCAGCCCACCCCAATCCTGGCCTCCCCTTCACCTTGGCCAGGGCGTCTGAGCGGCTGCCAGGACAGAATATAGCTGGATACTCCAGACACTGGGGTCCAGGCCAGAGTCACTGAGTCAATTGAAGTGTCCACCACACGCAGTTCAGTGCTTGGCACCCGGGGTGACTCTGAAGAAGGAATCAAAAACCAGGGATCAGAGTCTATGTCCTGAGAACCCAGAAGAGAGAGATCATCTGAAGAGGTTCTGGGGCAGGATCATCTTAGCAAAGGAAGTGTCAAGGGAGATCATGCTGGGGTCACCCCAGGTACAGGAGTGGTAAGGGGCTACAGGAGGAGTCACTCAGGGCCATGGGGTGCAGGAAACCAGTGCGGGTTATCAGTGGGGGAAACATCACACCAGGGAAGAGTGGACTCTGGGCTCACCAGTGCGTGCAATCACTTCTGTGGGGGGCCCTTCTCCAGCTGACCCCAAAACGCTCAGCCACACTCGGTATGGGGTTGCTGATTCCAGCCCATCCAGTTCATAGCTGCTGATACCGGGCCCCAAGACCCGGGACTGTTCCTGGCCACCTGGGGCAGGCATGGAAGTGGGGACCCAAGGCATGTGGGAAGATGCTACAGACGGGCATTAATGATCTCGCCCACCTCACTGACTGACCCTGCTAACCAGATCCACCCTCCTAACCGATCTTCCTCATTCTCTCTCACCCTGTTCTCTTTACTGACCCCGCATGACTGATCCCAGCGCACAGCACATCCCCCCACTGACACTGACAGACATGGCCCACTCACTGACCTACCTCTCCTACCCCGCCACCAGCCCCGCCCCCATCGGTCCCTGACCCCCTACCGAGGGAAACCTCTCACCCTCGGGTCGCCAACGCAGACGGAAGCCGTGTGCCCCCGGCACCGGCTGCCAGCGCAGACTCAGCGAGTGCTCGCCTCGCTGCACTACGCGAAGGGTCTCCAGGGCTGGCGGAGCCTCAGGCGCTACAGGGAAAGCAAGGTACTCAGGGAGGCTCCGCCCCCCAACTGGCTCCTAAGCCAATCCCAACCGACCCCTTTGCCCATCCCAGGCTTCATCCTTCCTTCCCCCTTTAACCCGCAGAGCACAAACCCCGCCCCCAAACCGTGGAGGCCAATCCCAGACTCGCCCCAGCCCAAGCTCCGCCTACGCGTGGTGACGACAATGGAGACCGGTGCTCCCTCACGGTCCCCCACAAGAGCAGTCACTCGCACCGAGTAGCTGACTCCGCCTTCGAGGCCCCGTATTACGGCGGAGTCCGTGTTTCCTGGGAGCATCTGCTGTCTTGTGGGGCCACCTGGCCAGGCAAGCATGGGGCAACGGTCGGGGTGGGGGTGGTTTACCAGACAGGGCAGTCCCAGCCAGGAAGGACAAGGGCAGGGTCAGGGAACCATACCCTCGCTCCGACCCCAGGCCAGTCTGTAGGCTGTGGCTCCAGTGACCCCGACCCAGGTGACCCGCAGAACATCACTGGAGGCATTGAGGATCTGCAGCTTCGACACACTGCCCACGGGCGCAGGGTCTGAGGGCAAAGGCAGGGGAAGGGGTCAGGGGCCACTGGATGGCTGGCAGAGAACAGGGTGGAGTGCAAACATGGTCAATGCAGGAAGGTCTGAAGGTCAGTGTGAGGTTAGTATGGACCGGTCAGTGTAGGCAACCTCTGAGAGGGATAAGGCCAGTGCCCCAGAGTGGGCAGTGTGGGGCAGCCAGGAGGTCGCTGAGGGTGGACTAAGTGTCAATGTGGAGAACTCACTGAGCAGTGATGGAGTGGTCAACCGGGGCGGCGTAGCCAGTGAGATGTGATTTCGAGCTGGCCAGGGCCCACTCACCTGTCCTGACAACCACAGAGGCGGGTGTCCCATCCACACCGGCCACATGAGGCCACACATGCACCGTGTACTCCGTATCTGGCTCCAGCCCATCCAGCTCAGCCACTGTGGCCTCTCCAGAAACCAACTGGGATTTCTCTGGGCCTGGGAGTGAGGATGGACGCAGCTCCAGGGCTAGCTAGACTCTGCCCCCCAATGCCCCACCTGGACCTTTAATAAAACCCCCCAGCCCCTATTCCACCCAGACCTGCCCCCCATGACCCTCTAAAACTTCTGGTCCCCTCCAAAACCCCTGGTCCCCACCATGGCCTGAGTGCCAGGAGACCCTGTATCCCGTGGCACCAGGAACCCTGTTCCAGGAGATGGTGACAGATGAGCTGCTGGTCTGCGTCACATGAACAGTCCTCACTGGGCCTAGTGGGTCTGTGGGGAGAGGCAATGGGAAGTCCAATGGAGGAGGCAGTGGAGGGTCTGATGGAGGAGGTTTTGGGGAACTATCTAAAAGAAGGCTGTGAGAGTCTAAAAGGAGGCAGGGATCTGATGGAGGGGGTAGTTAATGGGCCAGATGGCAGAAGAACTGGGGATCTGACAGAGGAGATAGTGGGAATCTGAGGTGGCAGGTGATAGGAATCAGAGAGAAGAGGGTCTGACAGAGAAGATAATAGGGTTCTGATGGAGGTCTGAGGAGGCAGGGAGGGGGTCTGACAAAGGGAAAAGTCTAAGCCTAAGAGGACAGCAAGGTGGAGCAGAAAAAGCAGTGGGAGCCTGAGAGATGAGGTGGTGAAAATCTGAGGGCAAAGAGAGTGGGATCTTTGAGGAGAAGCAGAGGAATCTGAAGAAGATGGGGGCTTAAGAGGAGGCAAGGGAGGCCGAAGGAGAAAGCAGGACTCTGAGGGAGAAGGCAGTGGGAATCTGAAGAGGGAGGCTGTTCTGGAGCGAAACAAGGATCTGTGAAGGGGGGCAGGGGGGTCTGAAGGGGCACTGGAGATAGCCAGTCAAGGGGCTGGGTCAGGCCCTGACCAGTGCGAGCCACGATGACCACAGGGGGACCCTCCTCTCTCCCTCGCAGTGCTGACACAGCCACCTGGTAGGAGGTTCCGGGCCGTAGCCCCATGATATCTGTGGCAGTGGATTCTGGGGGCAATGTCTGGCTGGACTCCGGACCTAGGGTCAGAGGGAAGTGTTGGCATGGCTCTTGCCTGCCCCCTCAATCCCCCAAACCCTAGTTGTTCCTCTCCACAGCCCTCCCACACACCCCACACTGACCACTGTCTGTCCTCCAGCTAATCCGAAATCCACTGGCTCCAGGAACAGGTCCCCAGGCCACCCTCACCCGTGTTGCATCTGATGCCACAACTCGTAGCCCTGGGATGGCAAGTGGGGTTTCCGGTTCTGGGGGTTAAAGGCAGAGGTCAGGGGTCAAGACCGGGACCAGAGTGAATCAAGAAGCTGTCCCCCCACAACCCTCCTGTGTGCTCACCCCGGCGGACAGTGAGGGTGCTGGCACCGCCCTCACGGCTGCCCACTCGAGCAGACACCCGCACAGTGTAGCTTAGGCCAGCCCGGACATCATCCAAATCAAAGGCTGTTTGACTCCCAGGAAGCACGAGGGTCCGCTCAACCCCTAAGAGAGAAGGCAGAGTAGGTGGGCAGGGGTCCGTGAGACACAGGGATGTGGGATGATGATGGCGGTCAGTGATGGACAATGACACAGGATAATGCACCAGTGATGAACGGAGATACAGGATGATAGGAGTCAGTGGACAGGGACATGGAATGTAGAATGACAGAAATCAGTGGATAGTGATATGAGTTGACAGGTCATTGATAGACAGTGATGTGGGGTGATGGGGGTCAGTACTGGATGGGGACAGGGGATGAGAGGTCAGTGTGGACAGTGGTTCCAGCTAGAGTAACAGAAGGGCAGGGATTGAGTTTGGGATTGTGGAGAAGGGCCAAAGCTGCAGGCAGGGATGCAGGGCAGGGAGTGGAGACAGATCCGGGTGAGAAGATGGGCTGAGGCAGGGCTGGGAGCAGAAAGACACTGTGACAGGCCTGGGCTCAGTTCCACCTTGGGGGATAGTCGGACAAGGAGACAGGAGCAGGCCGTAGAAACCCAGAGGTGCAATGTGTTGGGGTGAAGGTGTAGTCAGACCGCAAAAGCTGGAACTTTAATGTGTGTCCGGGTGTGGCTGTGTCCACCTCACCCTGTGTGCTGCGCACAGTGATGCGGTACTCGGTGGCACCGGGGACTGGGCTCCAGGATACTCGCACCCGCTGCCCAGGAAGCTCTGTTGCCTTCAAGTCCGTCACAGGGCCCACGGGCAGCTCTGGCCCTGTTGGAGAGCACAGCATTAAAGGCTGCCCCGGGCCCCTGTACCTTCCCCTCTCACTTGGCAAGGCCCACGGAGCCCTCACCGGTGGGGACCACAGTTGCAGGCGTGGCTACCTCGCGGCCCTCCAGCAGAGTATAGAGCGTGAGGCGATACTCAGTGCCTGGTTGCAGCCCATCCAGCTGGTAGCGGGTCACATCAGAGGGCAGTACCACCTTCTGTGGCACCCCCAAGCCTGCAAGACGACAGCGTCAGGCTGGCTGAAGCCGAGCCTGACCCTGCCTGCCCGCCCCTCTCCCCTGCACTGACCACTCTCACGCCGCCATTCTAGCCGGTAGCCGCGGGCCTCAGGCACCAAGTTCCAGGAAAGGAGAATGGATGTGGGCCCCAGGATGACTGGGCGCAGGGTCTGTTCAACGGAAGCATCTGCCCAGGGCACAGGGGATGTCAGTGGCCTCTGTGCCCTGCCCGCCTGCCTACCCAGCGCGAAGAAAGCACCCAGCCTTCTCACCAGTACGGGCAGTCAGGGAGGCAGCAGATCCTACGCTACGGCCGAGCAGGGTGCTCACAGTCACCTCGTAGTCCGTGCCAGGCTCCAGGTCACGCAGCAACACTGACCCCTGCCCAGGGCCCAGCTCCTGCTGCTGTGTGACACCACCTGCACGGGCGGGGGGGGGGGGGGGGCGGGCACCAAGGGATCAGCGCGCCTTGCAGACTTAGGACCCTACAACCCTGTCTGACATGCCAAGATCCCCCTCAGCCCACACTTCTCACTCACCACTGAGGACCCGCCATGTCACACGGTAGCCAGTGGCACCTGGCACACTCCGCCAGGCCACCAGGAGGCTGTGGGCTGTGGTATTCTGGATGGTCAGCTCTGGCCCCTCCAGGGCAGCTGGGGGAAGGTCCAGCAGGGATTAGTGGAGTCAGGAGTGGGAAGGGGTTACTGGGCAATTAGATGAACGGGGTCAGAGGTTAGCAGAATTGCTCACTGGTCCGAGCTGTCCCACTCACAGCCTCCCCGATGCTGTTGGCGTAGAGGGCTACCACGGTCACTTGGTACTCAGTCAGTGGCCGGAGACCCTGCAGCTGTGTGCTGGTCTCACCAGCTGGGATGCTCACCTGCCCAAGGCCAGAGGTCACTTTACCTTGCCCAGCCAAGTCCCCAGCCCTCCACCTACCACTCCTGACATCCTTACCTCCCGCCGCTCGCCTGGCAGTGGCTGTCCCAGCCCTGTCAGAGGAGTGTACTGGACCTTGTAGCCAGTCACAGGTCCACTGGCCGCCGTCCACCGTACTCTCAAGGATTGACTGCCTGCTTCGGACAGCACCAGGTCTCGTGGCCCAGATGTCAAGTCATCAGCTGGGAAGGGTGAGGAGTCAGGCAATCAGGCAGGAGGATCAGGGGTCAGACTTAAAGTGTAGCATTGGGGTCAAGGGTCGGGGGCACATAAGGTCAGATCAGCACCTCAAGGGCAGGATCAGAGGACAGAACCCCCAGCTTGGTGTCAGGAGCACAGGGAATGGAAGCAGCACCCTCAGGTTTGGGGAGGGAGGTCAGAGGTCTAGGTCAGGGCACAAGTGGGGGCAGGAACTCACTGGGCAAGGTCACAGGTACACCACCAGCAGTTGTGCACACTCTCCGGGAAACAAGGGGCAGCAGTGTCCTCAAGATACTGAAGTCGTTGACGAAGAAGAAGAAATCACTGGTCGGCTGTGAGGCAACTCGCTTCAGCTCCTCGGGGTCGGCATTCTTGATGCCTGAGGTGATGCCCAATCAGAGCTCAGCTGTCCACATGCCCTCTGACTGGCCCCTGCCATAGCCCACTTGTCACCCCAGATGGGTACTCACCCACAGCAAACAGCTTGACCCCCTGCCCCTTCAGCCGCTGGGCAGCCGTATCCACCAGGTCCTGCGACTTCCCATCTGTGATGAGGATGCAGACCTGGGGCAGGTGCCGGGGGTAAATCAGTGCTGCCTCAGGCAGCTAACTTGGTGGGGGGAATGGTAGGGTGGGAGATCACCTTGGGGACACCAGGTCGGGCCAGCTGGGGCAGGAAAATGTGGTCAGCCACGTGGAGAATTGCAGCCCCCGTGCGCGTGTTGCCCCCCTTGTAGCTGAGCTCACGGATGGCTCGGATCACCTCGCCCCCTGAGCCTGAGCCAAATGCATCAAGGCCAAACTCCGTCCTGCAACAGGGGAGGGAAGGTGGCAACAGGTGGCAACAGACCTCTGGCCCTGGCCTCTAAGAGGCCTCTGGGTGAGGCCTGTGAATATCAGGCCTCTTTGAGGGTCCTCTTGGTTCTGTGACTCCTGCCCTCCACCTCTGAAGCCATTAAGTTAACAAACTCCTCTGATACCCCTCTGTGCTCTGCTGGTGGCTGGAGCTCTTGGGGCTCGCTGCCTCGGGAAGCAGGATGTCTAGTTAAAATTAAGTAATTGTGGGAGGAAGGGTCTAGTCATAGGGAGGTGGATGTTGGCCAGACAGGGAGGCCCTGTGTGAGGGGAGAGGCAGAGGGCTGGAACATGGAGAGTTCAGTAGGCAGGGGGCATCTGAGGCCCCTGGGCTCTCCATCTCCAGATTAGAAAAGACAGCCTCGTCTTTGGCAGGACAATAGACTGGAGGTGTCTCAGGTGTGAGGACTCTACCTGGGAGATCCCGGCCTCTGTCTCCACAGGATGTCCTGGCCAGGGGCGGGGCGGGGGGGGGGGTGGTGGTGCGGGGAGGGTGTCTCTGGGTTCCGGAAAACCTGGCCTAGGGGTTTCGGGGCTCTCTGCTTCTGGGGGGAAGAGTCTTGGCCAGATCTCTGGGTTCCCAGCTCCAGGGGCTACCACTCACCGTGGATCGTCGCTATACTGCACAGCAGCAAAGCGCACACCTTGTGCACTGGCTGCCCCAGAGAATGGAAGCACCAGTCCCTCCAGGAAACCACGCACTTCACGGAAGTTGCCACGGCCGATAGACGAAGAGCCATCAAGTAGGAACACGATGTCAGCAGCATAAAGGCGAGTGCAGGTCACTGGGGCAGGGAGGAGCCATCATGCTTTTTTCTTGGAGCCCACCCACCCCTCCCTGCGCTATGGTCCCTCCGCACTAGGGGCTGGGGAGGATGGAGTAGGCCTCATCAGCTAAGCCAACCAGCGCAGGCCGCCTTGGGCCTGGGAGACTTGGAGGGTGGCACGGAGGGGCCCAGAGCAGACTCTCCATGGAGGACTGGTGTGTTTAGAGAAGGGAGAGCCACGGACGCCGGTGTGGATCTGGGGGCTGGGGTTGGCCTCAAGGGGCCAGGGTGGAGTGACAGAGAGTAGGCGACCCAGTGCACATCTGGGGAGCCAGAGTTTGAGACCCATTAGAATAGGATGCCGTTTGGGAGAGCCAGCACGGGGTTGCAGCGGAGGGTTTGGGAAGTGGGGAGAGAGTTAGCAGAGATGCGGGGAGGATCGTGGTGGTGGGGGGTCCCGGATGAAAGCCACAAGTGACAGGGTGCAGCGGCTTGGACGGCGTCCTTCCCGGCGGTGCCCACCTCTCTCCCTCTGCTGGGCCCGCACTCGGAGCGCCCCTGCCAGGATCCCGGCGCAGAGCGCGGCCACCAGGAGCGGCAGCCTCATCCTGGGTGGGGGAGTCGGTCAGCCAGGCCCCCGGCTCTGTCCCTCGGCCCGCGGCTGTGGCAAGTCCGAGCCCAGCGCTCCCCCAACCCTAACCCGGGTCTTGCCTGCCGGTCTGTCTGTCCGCCGGCTCCCGCCGCCAGCCGTTGCTGCGGTCCCGCCGCCACGGCAGAGAAAAAGTCCCTGATCCCGGGGGGCGGAGCTGCGGGCGGGGTCCTAAGCGGCCCGCCCCCCACCCTGCGTCCCAAAGGACGCCGCCCCCACCTCCCCTGCCCGGCAGAGGATCTGAGTCTACTTAAGTGTAAAGCCCCCCACCTCCTGTGGCTTCCGGGACTCCCCGGGAAGGTTCTTGACAAATGCTGAGGGAAACCTCTCCAACTCTGTCTAGGGTCAGAAGTCTTCGCTGCTTTAAGGTCAGAGTGACTAGTGACATGACTGCTGGAGGCTGGAATTCAAATAGGTTCCTGGGGACAGAGGAGACAGCAGGATGGTGGTGGGGGGAGGCTGCAGCTGGAGATGACTCACCCCGCACCCTATGGGGGTGCCCAGACAAGCCTTCAGGCCATGAGTCCCGCCGGCCACTCCTGTGATTCAGCCATCCCTCTGTCTGTTGGATCTCCTGTGCCCCACCCCAAACCCCTTGACAGCCAGAACAGCCCCCAGGGAATGAGGTGCTCTGGGCTCATCCCAGGGAAACCAAGGCACCACTGGTCTGCATCTGAAAAATGCCCACCCCACCCCACCCCCACCTTGGGAGGGGGAAGCCAGGAGGAGAGATTCTGTGTCATGCATATGCATACGTGTCTACCCCAGTACCCCACACCCCCTACCATGCCCTAAACCAGTCCCAGGCAGATGCCATCCAGCTGTGCCTGTAGGGACCGGGATTGTCCATATGTGCAGGGTGGGACCACCCACAGTGACAGCTCAGCTCTCAGGAATCCACCCCTTCCTGCCTACACCCCCACTGGTGGCCCTGTCCTGCTCTAAGTCCCCCTAACTACATGTCCTCATTCTGGCCTGCCAGAGTCTCCTCCTTCACTCTGTTCTTCCCAAAGACCTTCTTCCACCCATTAACCCCACCAGGCCCAGAGGCCACTGTGGGCCCTCCCTCCTTTCCTCACTGCCCTCAGGGGCCACCTGTGGCTGCCACCTTTATAAATACCCTTGCCCCACAGCTCTCCCCTTAACCAGCCTGACTTCCCACCCATCTCCCTCGACTGGCTTCTGTGGCTGTAGACAGTCCCCTTGAACGCATCTCCAGGTCACAAATACTACCCGGAGGAGGTGAATCTTTGTACATGCGTGTCTTATAGGGGAGTGACACCAAGGCAGAGATAGTCCCAAGAACAGCAGGCCCCATTTTTTGTTTGTTTTCCTGCCAGTCCTAGAGAATTCTGAGAAGCCCACAAAGTATGTCTATACTCATCACTGCCACCGGGCCCCTTCTGACTGCCTGACCCCAGCCCTCTCCTGGGAATCAACAGAATGAGTGGGGAGAGATGGGGACAGCACTTCATTTTCCCTGGGCTCTTTCACAGCCTGGGGTCTCTGGTATGGCCAGAGCTGGAGGCAATGAAGACCATCATGCTGTCCGTTTCCCTACTGCCCGTAAGACTGAAGCTACAGAATGACCCCTTTTATTATTGAACCCTCCCCCTCACAGGATACAGTGCTGTGACCTATGGGGCCCAGAACCTTTTTCCAAGGTCATGGTCTCCTCAGCTATGTCCCAGGACCCAAACCCCTTGAAGCTATCCGGTAGGTGAGTGCAGCAGAGAACCAGACACAATCTCCCTACAGTCTCCAAGACCCTTAGCTCCTCTTGTACAGCAGAGGACACATACAGTATGGTCACACACACGGTCTAGCCTTTAGGGAGACTGGACACCCGGCTGAGAAGGTATCAGGACCATGATGTGCCCCTGAAAGGAAGGGCTGCCTGCTGCATGAGGATCTTTCAAACGGCTGAGAGGCTGTTAGGGAGGTTTGAGCACAGGTGGGGATGGGTGTGAAACGAGCTCCCAGGAGGCCCATGAGCAAATGTGACCCTCTAAGACCGCTGGCTCCAACCTCCCGGCAGGCACACACACTAGGGCACAGCTCCTGAGCTCAGCTCCTTCCATCTGGGTAGTGGGGCCCCAGAGTTCTGTCCTTCTTCTCACATCCCCCAGACATTTGCTTCTCTGGCTTCAGTCACTACCTCTGCCAGGTGGCACCACATCTCTAACAGGGGCTTTATTTCAGGATTCAAGCCCCACACATCCCACTGTCCGGACACCTCCAAATTTCTTATCAGAACTGTGACCAAAGCTAGGCAGGTTATCATCTTCCAGGGTACCCCTCCTCTGGGGTACCCCGGCCCCTTTGGGGCTGCTGTCCTGCTTGTCCCCTGAAGCTCGCTCCAGCTCTTCCTACAGCTGTGACCACTGCTCTACCACACTGCAGCTCACTAGTGTGCCACAGAAATCCAGCCTGAGAGTCCTTGTGCTAAGTCTCAGGCTGCCCAAGTCACTTCTCTTCCCAGTAACCTCCAGTGCATCTCCTCCAACATGCCTCCAGAGTAAAGAGCAAATTCCCTGGCTTGGTGTGCAAGACCCATTAGGACCAGATCCCTTCCAGGCGCTTGGGCTCTCTTCTGTGTCCAGCACACCTGGAGCCTTTGAAGACCATGCCTGGGCTTAGAAATCAAGCCCCACATTCCAGGAGCTCAAACTTTAGACCAAGATTAAGCATTTGCTGTTTCCCAGACCGGGTGTGTTGCATCTGTAAGCACCCAGGGTGGGTCTGTCAGAGTTCTCTGCTGTCCAGCAGGTTCTCTTGAGCCAATCGCACAAAGTAGGAGGATGACCTGAATCCTGGATCCAGCTCTGGGCTCTAGAAGGCGCTTGAAAGTTATTTCCTAATTGACAACTGGTGGCAACAAAGAGATGCAGGGGGGAGGGAAAGCACTGGGGCAGGGCAAGAGTGATTCAAGAGTTGTTTTGGCCACTACAGGACTGGGAGGCTGGGTGACTTTTGAAGAGCCCACTTCTCAACAACCCTTGTCCCAGGACCCTGCTCCCAACTGATTGCCAGCAGCACTTCTCATAGGAGAATCCAGCCTCTCATTTCCACTTCCCTCCTGGGCTCCCAGGGAACTTGATTAGAGAAGGGCTGGGGACACAGGAAGAAGGGCCTACCTGCCCACCTGCTTTGTGGGACCAGGGCCTGAAGGTGGTGGGTGGGGGGACTAGATAGCTGAGAGCTCCACCAGGTCCTGGCTGCCTCAGGGAGATGGGAAGGGGATCATCAGGCCAGCAGCTCAGGACTTGCCTGGGACAGATCTAGTCAAGGGAGGGGGGCTCAGGCCCCACTGAGCTCAGGGCTATTCTCGGAGCCTGAGTCAGCGGCAAATCGAGGCAAAGGATTCTTGCCCTGCCTGTCCAGGCAACAGTTAGAAATCAAATAGGAACACTATGCCCCAGGCTATCCTCCTCCCAGAATCCAGAGTAAACCTATGAAGGAGGCTTCCTCAGGGACAGACCTTAGCCCTTCCTGGTCCATCCAGGGAACCAGGGACTGCCAGAAGGCGATTGCACAAGGCCCACATCAAAGCGCTTCCCTCCTGAGCCACCAGAGTTCCCAAGCTGGGACCTCTACCAGGGCAAAAGCATGTGTTCCCACACCCTACTCTTGGGACAGACTAGTCAGGAGCATACCCCATGTGGCTAAGTGGAAACATCTGGCTTCAACTCCTGCAGGCATCAAAGGCTTCCGGCTTCTGTGCTGTGGCCCCCACGCTTGCCCCTGGCTGAGGATACATCAGCATGTGGGAAGATGGAAGGATCTGGGGGATACACAACTGGAGGGAAGTCCCTGCTCCCCCATCCACTGCCCAGTGGACTCCATGGCAATGTGAAGAGAAGAACAACGCAGTTCTCAACACAGGCTTTTATTGGAGGTAAGGTAATCCGCACACAGGTCTGAAGAGCTGAGGTGGTATGTTAGGGGGCGGGAGGTAGACCATGAACCCCGGCCCCGCCCTCTTGCCTGCACAGCCTTCCAGCCTAGAAACGCAGCCAGAACATGCCACTACGGATCCGGTTGTAGTCTGGGAGCTGCTCAATGGGGCCTGTGGGGATAGGGTGGGGCGTCAGGGTGGGGTGCCTGGCCTGCACAGGGACACCTGGCCCTGTGCCGCACCCGATCCAGGGCTGCCCGGAGCAGCACAAGACAGGCTCTGAGTGGAAAAAAGGAAAAGCACATTCCCCCAGGGGTGCTGAGCCTGTCCCTTCATGCTCCCTGGCTCTTGGAGCCCCACCCCATACATGGAGGTGTCCGTTACCTGGCGGGTGTGGGGTATTGATGGAGGCACCTTGGCAGGGAGTCAGGGAGCTGCTGGGACAGGTTTTCTGAGCAAGAACTCCCTGGCAGCCAGGCTATTGGGCAGAGCCTCTCAGGGGCCTCAGTTTGCTGCTGCCAGGATAGGCTAGGGGGTGGGGGAGCAGAGGCAGAAGGGGAGCCTAAGAGGAGACCTGAGAAGGATAAAGAACAGGCCCTCTAGGCCACTCACCAAATCCAGCCACTGCTGGACACTGATCATAGAAGTACTTGGAGCAGACCTCACGTACCACACTGGCATCCACTTCCTGCAGGGTGAGACAGAGCACGCCAACTGACAGGCAGGCTCCTGGGACCACCTCAGCCAGTCAACACTACCCAGCCGACCAAGATCTTCCATATGAACCATGGCACTGCCCCCTTACCCAAAGGGGAAAGGCGGCAGGGCCCTCCTCCTGTAGACCACCACAGGCCCCACCCATCTCCTCAGCCATCAGTGCCTCTGCCCTGCCCTCCACTTATGCCACCCCTGCTGGTGACGCTGCCTAGGACATCAGGGAAGCCTACGGGAGCAATCTGCACCATCAGGCCTCAACTCCCCGCCCTTTGGGGAGCCTGCCAGGTCTAGACTCCAGAACATCTCCCAGGGGCCCTCGTTACCGCAATCCGGCTTTCCCACTCGGCCAGGGGAATGCGGCGGCCATAGGTCAGGAGACTACGTCCGATGTCCTCACACACAGGAGTGGTGCCTGCAAGGTCAGGGGAGGCTTCCAGGTCCACCCGGTCCAGTCCCGGACCACAGGCACACAGTGAAGCTCTGGCTCCAGGCTGACACTGGGACTGTGCTCAGACTCCAGATCCCAACCCTCACTTCTACAGCCATCTGCTACCGTAGCGATGGGCTGTTGACGACCTGGCCCACCCACACCTGTACCCGACATGCCAAGCCCCTGGGGGTGGGAGTGGGGTATGGCATGGCCTTCAAAGTTTGCCTTTCCCATGTTAGTTGGGAATGGTGGCTACACTGGGGCTGTCCCTGCTAGGATGCGCTCCACCCCCTCCCCACAGGGCTGCTGCACTCACCATCCAGATGAGACACCAGGGCATTTCGGAGGATGTTTTTGCCCCGGAGCACCTCACTCTCTGTGGCACTGGTGCACAGGCGCATCCTAAAAGGGCAGGGGATGGGATGGTCATCCCAAGAGACCGTGCTGTCTCCTAGCCCCTCACTGTCCTCAAAGGCCTCTCCTGCACCCAGCAGTACTAGGCTGACACTCACCACTGGCCTTGCAGGAAGAACATCATGTCATCGATTTTCATGCGATCGCAGACAAAGTGTGCACCCAGCAACCCAGTGTCTGCGTAGCAGATATTGAAGGTCTGGAAACTCTGGCACAGCTTGTTGGCCACGGCGACTGCAGCCAGTGGGCTGGACAGGTGCTACCGGGGCAAGGACCATCAGCACCCACCCTCCTGCCTGTGGTCCACACCCTGAACCCCAGTACAGGAGCCCACGGCCTGACACCCTCTGTTCCTTGAGGACAAAGTCCCGTGCCCGCCCTGGCACTCACCGTGCCACCACCATAAGTGCAGTCATAGTGGCCAATGATGGCATTGGCTACTTGGAGGGCCACGTTGTCCGGGTTGGCCCAGCCAGGCCCCTCTACCGCAATAGCCACATGGGCCAATGGCAGAGCATCGTCGCGGTGGCGGATCTGAAACAGTACATGGCGAGACTGAGGGACGGCCACAACGTCCGGGCGACGAGAAAAGGTACAGGGTGTGGGTGAAGCATGCCCATGCGCGCGTGAACGTGTGTGCTTGTGAGGCAGCAGCCACAGGACCCGTTCACAACTCCTGAGGCACCTTTGGAGTCATGAAGATAACCTTGTACGCAAGCATCCTTCCAGAGGCCCCAGCTGAGAACACTACCCCTGCCCACAAGGCCACCCACCTCGCTGCCAGTGAAGCGGCATGGAGCGAGAGTGGGCACAGCGTCCTCTGTGTATGTCTCAGAGACGCCGCTGAAGTGCTTCTGGGCGAGATCTACCAGCTGCCGGTGTTCCACCCCTGCCGAGACAGAGAGCATGGTTACCAGTCAGGGGACTCACGCACAGGGGGAGGACCCCACGTCCCATCTTGCTGGGAGACGGCAGAAGGAAAACAGGACATCAGGACAGGGTGAGGGAAGAGAATCCGCCACAGACAGACTCCGCCTCACAGGCAGGGCAAGCACCTCAGGGTCGAACAGCATCCGTCACCTCAACCACAGGGAAGCAGCTGCATGCTGCGCCTGAAGGTGGGTCCTCATGTGATGCGTTCTCACCCACATCAAGGACGAGATGGGGGCTCCCTGGGCACAAGACCACCTGTCCTGCTTTGCCCCTCTGGCCCTTCCTCAAGCCGATGGGGGCTGCTGCCCTGTGGGCGGTGGCAAATGAGAGGACACAAAGAGGTGCTACTGCAGGGCCGTGACCACCTCCGGGTACGTTTATAAACAACATTGTAATTTCAGGCCCTCAGGACCCCTGCAGACTTCACATCCTCGCCTTGACAAGAGGAGGCCTCTGCTGCTCTAGCATCTCGACCTGTAGGTGCCCGGACCCCACTGGACTCAACACAATCTCACATGTCACTAGCTTACACTGCTCTTGGTTCCCAGGTTCCCAGGCCCTGAAGCCCCCAATCATGCTCTTTTCATCAGTCCTTTTCACCCATCCAGCTGCCAAGACCACAAGCTAGAGAAACATCCTTAATCTCACCCTCCCCACCACGGCCAGACCTCCTGCAGATTTCCATTGATAGAACTATCCTGAGTCCATCCACTTCCCTCCCTTGCTCCTGCTGCCTCCCACCAGAAACATGCCACAGCCCCTCCTTGGCTGGCCTGCCTCTGCTTTGGCCCCCCATGTGGCAGCCAAGTGTCAGGCCATGACACCGCCCTGCCCCTCTGCTCGGGCTCCCTACTCCTCACCTGAATGACCCCCCCATTCCTTAGACCTCAGTTCCAACAATAATGTGTTCCAAGAGCACCCCCTAACCTCCAACTCTGGGTCCTCCATTTCAGTCCCCCTGCCACTGGGTGCCTCCCCTTGAAGGCACTTCCCGGTTTGTCATTGAATGTGTGTTGTCACACCCCAGTGTCTGGCCTGCCCACTAGCAAAGCTATAAGGAACAAACCTGGAGCTAGTATCTCCCACCAGCCTGCAAACTGGATCTCCTAACACAGGTGGGGCTGAGAAAGGCCTGTACTAATGAGGGGGAGCAGCATCCCTATGTGGCAGGTCCCAGTGGTGGTGGTAGGGCAGAATGCCATCCCACCTCAGAGAGCATGGGAGAGAGATCACTCTCCACAAGAACAAGACAGGAACAGGGTGCCCAGGAGTGGAAGATCCCTTGTGGTCAGAACCAAGAGACCTGGGCTCCAGTAAGCAAGGCTGGTGCCCACGCACCCATTACCACAGGGCTTCAGTGAGCCCATCACTCACCTCCGGCTGCTGCGAGCACCATGCGAGGGGCCTTGTAATGCCTGCTGACATACTCGGTCAGGTCTGCACGAGATAGCTTCCTGCAAGACATATGGCCAATAGCTTAATGCCTCTCCCAAACCACAGCAGTCTGGGTCTCACAAAACAGTGCTGAGGAGATAGACAAGGGAAGACATGGCTTCTCCGGGGAGCAAGCCCTAGCACAGCCCTCAATCCCCTTTCTCATCTCTGTCGACCAGTCCTCTGGGGCCCCGCTTCACGTCTGCCTTTAGGTCAGGCTCAGTCCTTCCTCTCTGAGGAGGGGGTGAGCTGATGCTGTGAGGTTCTCAAGGGGCGGTATCAGTGCTTATCCCACCCGGGAACAAGGAGCCATACAGATTCCCAACGCTCCCTCCCTCAGGATTTCAGGACACGCACAGAATCATACCCTACAAAGAAGCCCGCAATGTGAGTGAAGACCGTAAAGGTATTTAAAAAGCCCTGCAAGGACCACAGGGCACAGAGAAAACATTTCCAGTTGTGCAAATTAAGAACGTATAATAACAAAGGGCAACTAAAACCAAACTCGCGTGGGCGGGGCTTGAACACATTCCAGCACAGGCCCAGCCAACCCTCACCTGACATTCCCACTGGGCCCCTCCACAGCCTGGGCTAGAGGTGTGCCCTGGAATGCTGTGGCGTGCAGGTAGTCAAAGACCACGTCCCGCATACATGCATCATTCTCCTGCAGCTCCTGTAGGATCACATCACGCTCCTTCTCAATCTGGGAGTCTTCTAGGGCACAGTTCTGCACAATGTCGGCCAGGAGCTCCACAGCTGGACGTGAGAAGGGCAGGTTTGGGAACCAAAGGGCAGGTGGGGCCACTGCAGGCCAGTAACAGCACAAAACTCCCAGGCCTGGCATGCCTGCATGCCCTGTGGCAAGGATCTGCTGTCATGGTAACCCCACTCTTCAGCCAGGCCAAGTTCCTGGGGGCCTGTCCTCTGTACCCCTGAAGTCCTATCCCCGTCCCTGCCCCATCCTCCAGATGTTACCTTTTGGCAGGTCCTTGGATAGCGCCTTGATGTAGTATGCTGTGTGCTCCCGGGTGCTGTAGGCATTGAGATGGGCCCCCATGCTCTCCACCTCCTTCTCCAAGGCATTGCCAGGCCGATTTTTTGTTCCCTGGAAGCAGATATCAAGACGACCATCAGGAGCCACGTGGGAACTGAGGACCCCTATCTTCAAAGGCTAAAGTCCCAGCAGGACCAGTGGTCTACAGGCACCTTCCTCATCAAAGACTATGGAGATGTACAGTCTACAGTCTGTCCTCACCAAGTGCCGAGCAGGCCACAGTATCATGGGCTAACAGAATGGAGACAGCCAGGGGCCAGGAGAGAAGGGCACGGTCAGTGCAAGTGCTGCCTGAAATCCAGAGCCCCATAGCAGCCTGATCTTACCAATCACCTTACTGACAGTCATAGCCAGATTATGTCACATCAATGTTTAGATGACACTGCCATTACCCACTCTACCCCCATGCCATTCATATGACTGTGTATGTGCTAGTGGACACCTCTGTGGGACTCGACCCCAGTCCCCTATGTATGTGTGGGTGTTGCTGTCCACGGGCACACACACACGCATGTTGAGATCTACATACACATCTGTGATGCTGCTGCTAGCTAAGCTACCTACCCGGTCCTGCTCCACACCCCTACTGATCCATATCTCCTTCTCCATTTTTTCATTCATTCAAAAAACTCAGACTCCATACCAACATGGGCTGGCTTAGGGGCTGAGGGTGGTGACTGTCCCCACCTTCAAGAGAGCTCAGTATTTACTTCTACAAACAAGAGATGTCTGGATATTCTGCCAGAGCAGAACATTTCACAAGAACACATACTTGCCTGTGTCTGTGAATTTGTTAAAACGCACGTTATCTATCTACGTGTTCGATTCCACACCAGCGTGTGCACATAACAAGGCCTGGCCTCTCTGTGAGGAGTGGGGTTCCTGCAGCTCCCTGGGTTTTTTTCTGGCTCTAGGAGCCTTGTGCAGGGGCTGACCAGGTAAGTGCTCACTCAGGAGAGGCCAAGCCCTCATGGTTCCTTCCAGAAAGGCCAGCCAGAGATCGCCCCCCTAGCTGAAGCCCATAATTGAAGAGGTTGGCTTTGCTGACCTGCATCCTCAGGAGGGACAATAGGCAGCTGTAAGCCCAGGGGTGATGCAGGACTTCAGGAGCCTCACCTTGAAAGCCAGATGCTCCAGAAAGTAACCTGCCCCGTTGTTCTTCTCAGTCTCGTAACGGCTGCCAACATCAATCCATACCCCGACCTGGACGAGAAGCCACCAACAAAGGTAACACACAAACCACCCCAGACTCCACTCACACCCTACTCTGGGTGACTCAGCAGAAGTCCCAGGATGGGGCTCATGGTCCCAGAGTGGGAGAGAGCTGTCTCAGTAGGCCCCCTGTGCTTGGAGATACAGCTATGCCCTGGGCACAGGCACTGGCTGAAAAAGGACCTACTCCAAGGAAGTTTCTACCTGTGCACATTCACTCGGCTCCATTACCAATATGAACTTTTTATATTCTGTCTTGCCTTTCAGTTGATTTTTTAATTTTTTCTAGGCAAGCAACACATCATTTGCAAACAACAATTTATTTTCTCTTTTCTAAAAATTATACCCTACCTTTGTTCTGGTGATTCTGTCATTTCCCCATTAAGGAAGGAGGCTGTTGGTTTAGACGATGAATGTTTTATCCTATTAAGCAAGTAGACTTCGCTCACAGTTATTAAAAAAAGTTTTAATCAGACCTGGATACCTAACATTGCACCGTGTCTCCTTGGCACCCAATGAGAGAATCCCATAATTAAGAAAAAAAATTTTTTTGTTAATGTTTATTTATTTTTGAGAGAAAGAGAGACAGGGTGTGAGCGGGGGAAGAGCTGAGAGAGGGAGACGCAGAATCCAAAGCAGGCTCCAGGCTCTGCGCTGTCAGCACAGAGTCTGACACAGGGCTCAAATTCGCGAACCTCAAGATCATCACCGAGCAGAAGTTGGACGCTTAACCGACAGAGCCACCCAGGGGCCCCTCGCATGATTTTCTTAATAGTCTCCTGGTGTGCTATGAAACACACGCCACACCATGCACCTCACATAGGTCACATAGTTCTAGTCTTTTAATTTTCCTTCACAGTTGATTTAAAAATTTCACACTTACTTTCCTAAAAGATGCTGATACACATATGTTGTAAATTCTTACACTGACATCTATTTCATAACTAACATCTTAGGAAGTAGAGTTCGCCTAACAACCTGTATCTTTAGATTATAACTGACAGCGATCTTTCTCTGACATTTGGAGCACAGTGGTGCCCCTTACAATCTAGAGCATCTCAGAGTCCATGAAATACAGCATTCTCTCCCAAACTTTTTTTTTTTAAGTTTATTTACTTATTTTGAGAGAGGGAGAGAGTGTGAACAGAGGAGGGACAGAGAGAGAGAATCCCAAACAGATTCTGCGTGGTCAGTGCAGGGCCCAATGGCAGGACTTGAATGCACAAACCTTGAGATCCTGACCTGAGCCAAAAACCAAGAGTCAGACGCTTAACCAACTGAGCCATCCAGGTGCCCCATCTCCCAAACTGTCTTAACAGATCAGTTCATAGAAGTGTCATATAAGGAAGCTGCCCATGATCTTTTACTGTATTTAGTAACAACTTATAACAAAAGACATTATCTGTTCCTGAAAAACTAAAATAATTTACCAATAAAACCACTTAACCCTGGAGTGTGGGGTCCAGAGAAGAGGATTACATCTTGAGAATCTTCTCACCTATTCATATACTGTATCTAGCCAAGATTTCTCTCCTTAAGTCAATTTTGCAAATTTGTATTTTTTGGAAAGTCATCCATTTCTTTGGAATCTTCAAATGCATTCCTTTCGCAAGTGCGTGAGTGGTCTAGCCAGGAGATCATGACTTTGGGCCATGAGTTTAGCAGTCACCTTAGGTCTCTGAAACCCATTTTCCTCACTGTAAAATGAAAACAGGATCACTTCTCTCGTATGCGCTGCTTAAGGAAAGGAAAACGCTGGAAAGGAACTTGGCCTCCTGCTTGGCAGGCATCATATGCTAAATGAGTGTTATTGTAAGGAATGGCCCAAGAAGTCAAGCCTAGCTGGGGTCGGGATTAAGGTAGCAGAATCAATCCAGCGGCGGAGAGAAGTCTGACCCAAACCACAGAGGACTCGAGCCCAAGGTCACACCCTGTCGTGAGAAAAGACGCCAGGAGCAGTATGGAGGCGACCTCCCAAGAGGGGGCCCCGCTCACCGTGCAGGTAGGCTGGGAGGACTGCTCGGAGGCCACTCTCAGTCCGTTGTCCAGCAAGCTGACCTGTGTCTCTGGCACGCTCTGGAGAGCTTGAGCGAAGGTGGCGGTGGTCCTCAAGGCAGGCGACCTCAGCAGGGTCGGCTGCTGGAAAGGGACAACCGAGACTTAGGGCTGGGTTGCGGGATCGCTCCTCGGCTCCCAGGCCAGCAGTGGGTACCCCGTCCCCAGACCTCCGGTCAGCCGCGAGACTCCTATTCCCGCTCAGCGCCGTGACCTTCCCATGGCCCTGACCCCGGAACCTCCCCAATCTCGACCCGTCGCCGCTAACAGTCCACTCCCCGTTCGGGTTCCGAAGCCCCGCGCTCCGCGGCCTTGCGCTCTCGCTGTCGCCTCACCGAGCGGTGGGTGCGAAGCAGCACTCGAGTCCCGGCGCTAGCCGCCCGGCAAACTGCGGAAGCCGCCATCTTCGAGCTCCAGTCAGCGCCAGGTCGCGCCACGCTTGCGTAGAATGGACGCAGCGGCGTCCGAGGCGCAGGCGCACTACCGCAAATATGGCGCTCGGCCGCCTCCTAGCGGAGACCTTGGATATTCACATGCGGCTAGTCGGTGGCTCTGTCCCGGTGTCCACCGGTACCTGCGCACATCAACCCACCTGGCCTGCGCGGGTCCGTTCGCAGTCCAGTTCCTCTTCCCCTTTCACCCGTGGGAGGCAGAATGCGCGATATTTCTCACGAACCGCGGGCGTCCCGAATCCACTGTGTACTCGGGAGTTCCAGCGCTGTGTAGGGCTGCAGCCGCCGCGTGTCTGAGAATGGGAGCCCCCGCCCCGGGGTAAAGCACCAGCGAGGGCTCCTGGGACTATGAGGTAGCTTCTGATTGCGGTTTTCTCTTTAAAGGGTGAAGCAGATTCAGATGCCTGACATCGAAGGAAGTTATCAAGATGTTGCTAAGGGGCGCATGGGTGGTGGCTCAGTCGGTTCGCCGTCCGACTTTGGGTCAGGTCATGACCTCCTGGTTCACGAATTCGAGTCCCGTGTCGGGCTCTATGCTGACAGCTCAGAGCCTGGAGCGTGAATTCTGTGTCTCCCCCTTCCTCTGCCCCTCCCCGGCTCTCTCTCTCTCTCTCTCTCTCTCTCTCTCTCCCAAAAATAAATAAAAAACATTTAAAAAATCCCTTCTCTCTAAAAAACAAAACAAAAACCCAATATATTGCTAAGAAAAAGGAACAGTATAGAGACCAATTTGTGAAATAGGATTCCTTGTTTGAAAAAACACACACAAGAAGCGATGTGCCTTTTCTAGTAGACCTCATAGAAAAAATTCTGGAGGAACTCCCTCGAAACTTTCAGCCGAATGACTTCTGGAAAATGGATTGAGGGGAAGGAGAATACACTTATGTTATTTTAATGCAGAATTTTTAGTTTCTACAAAAAAAGTTACTTTTGAAAGAGCATAATTCTGAACTCTACATGATTGATACGTGCTTTATTGTTTTGTCTTTGCGATCTTTCAAAAAATGTCAAATGTAAATTATAACTTTTACCAAAAGTAGACAAAAGATGCTTCAGTGTGTGAAGCACTGATTTAGACGTGAAAAATAAAATGAAATAGAATCTTCTAATTAGTCCATCTTTCCACTTTTTTAAAACTTAAGTTTTATATTTACAGAAAAGTTGAGCAGATAGTTGAGAATTCCCATATATATCCCCCTTATACACATGTGCACAGTTTCCTATATTATTAACATCTGACATTATTTTATTTTTATTTTTTTTATTAAAAATTTCTTTTCAACGTTTATTTATTTTTGGGACAGAGAGAGACAGAGCATGAACGGGGGAGGGGCAGAGAGAGAGGGAGACACAGAATCGGAAACAGGCTCCAGGCTCCGAGCCATCAGCCCAGAGCCCGACGCGGGGCTCGAACTCCCGGACCGCGAGATCGTGACCTGGCTGAAGTCGGACGCTTAACCGACTGCGCCACCCAGGCGCCCCAACATCTGACATTATTAAGGTACATTGATTGTGATTAATGAACCAACATCAGTACACTATTACTAACCAAAGTCTATAGTTTATTCAAATTACCTTAGTTTCTATCTCCCACCCCCGCCTCATTCTAGGATTCCATCCAGGATACCACATTACATTTAGTTACCACATCACATTTAGTTACCACATCTCCTTAGGCTTCTCTTGCCTATGACAACCTCCTCCAGTGACCACCACATCCTATACCTTTCTGGCAGAGCTCCCCCAAAGAGTTCCCTGCATGCAATTCTTCTCCTCCCATTCTCTCCCAAATCCACTCCAGTCCAATGCCCACATCACTCCTCAAAAACCACATCTGTCATGGCAACCAGGGAGCCCTAGTGGCCTCCTTCGATGTAATTGGACACTTTTTCCTCATGAGACCCTCATCCTTTCTCCACCTTCAGGTTCCCGTACTCCGCTGTTCTTGTCCTACCTCCCTGGACACTCCTCCCTGGACAATCCAAGAACCTTGGCTGGTTCTTCCTCACCTCCCAATCTAACAGAGTGAGAGCCCAGGGCTCAGTTCTGGCTACCTCTTCCCTTCCTGATCAAGACTGCTTTCTGGTCATCTCACCCAGCCTCATGGCTTCAGTTCTGTCTGTACATACAATGGCTCCTATATTCCCATAATTCACTATCTCCCCTGGAGAATTAAACATGGCTAACACTGAGCTCTTCACTCTCCCTCCCAAACCTATTCCTCCTATAATTGCTTTCATCTCTGTAAATGACACCTCCGTTAACCCAGTTGCTCAGGTTAAAAATCTTGGAGCCACTGGGGTGCCTGGGTGACTCCGTTGGTTGAGCATCTATCTGATTTGGGCTCAGGTCATGATCCAAGGGTCATGGGATCAAGCCCTATATTGGGCTCCATGCTCAGCATGGAGCCTGCTTAAGATTCTCTCTCTCCCAGGGGCGCCTGGGTGGCTCAGTTGGTTAAGCATCTGACTTCGGCTCAGGTCATGATCTCGTGGTTTGTGGGTTCAAGCCCCGCATCAGGCTCTGTGCTGACAGCTCAGAGCCTGGAGCTTGTTTCAGATTCTGTGTCTCCCTCTCTCTCTCTGACCCTCCCCCGTTCATGCTCTGTCTCTCTCTGTCTCAAAAATAAATAAACGTTTAAAAATAAATAAATACATAAATAAATAAATAAATAAATAAATAAAGATTCTCTCTCTCCCAGAGTACCTGGGTGGCTCAGTAGGTTAAGCGTCCAACTTTGGCTCAGGTCATGATCTCACGGTTCACGGATTTGAGCCCCAAGTCAGGCTCTGTGCTGCCAGCTCAGAGCCTGGAGCCTGCTTCAGATTCTGTGTTTCCCTCTCTCTTTGCCCCTCCCCTACTTGCACTCTGCCTCTGTCTCTCAAAAATAAATAAATGTTAAAAAAAAAAAAAAAGATGCTCTTTCTCCTGCCCCTCTTCCCTGCTGTCTCTCTCTTAAAACAACAACAACAACAACAACAACCAGGAGCCACTGCACTGATAGCACAGAGCCTGCTTGAGATTCTCTCTCCTTTGTTTTCTATCAAAATAAGTAAATAAACTTTTAAAAAAAATCTAGGAGCCATCTTGATTCCTCTCTCAAATTTCCCACTTAATCCTTTAGTAAATTCTGTTCCAAATAATTTCTATATCCAGCCTTCTACATCCCCGTCTCCCATCCCCACTGCTACCCTAGCGTGAGAAGGGAAAGGCAATGATACAACCAGGAAGTGTGATGTAGGAGTCTGGGGAAGGATGTGTTTCAAGATGTTGGTCAAAAAGGAAATGTTTACTGAAAAGTCAAGTACAAGCAGCAGCCATTGCAATAACTTGGCAAGAGTCTTTGATGATTCACTGTTCTTTGGAATTTACTCGGTATATGGAATGAGGTGAAGTCAAAATATCCTTTTTCTCCCTGAATTGCAAACTGAACTTTCTAACAGCATTTCTATTATTACTAAGTGATCTCTATGCCCAACGTGGGGCTTGAACTCATGACCCTGAGATCAAGAGTCGCATGCTTTACCAACTGAGCCAACCAGGTGCCCCTCTAACAACATTTCTTGACCAGACCTTCTTTTTCTATCCATCTCTATCCATATCTCCTTTATTACCCACCCCAGAAATTCTCAAACACGTAACCAGGTCTGTGTGGGCTACCTGAGAAGGCTCTGGCACTCAACTTACTCTTCTCACTCAATATTTGTTTGATATACTCACCAGTTTATTCTGGATTTTTTCCTGTTTAAAAAATTTTTTTCATATTAAAAAAAATTTTTTTAGATTTACATTGTCCTAACATATACATAAAATTTCGTATCTTAACTACTAAGTATACAACTCAGTGGCATTAATTACATCCAAAATGTTGTGCAATCGTCACCACTATTTCCAGAACTTTTTCAGCATCCTAAACAGAAAATAACTGACCATTTCCTTCTTCTTCCAGCCCCTGATAATCTCGATTCTGCTTTTTTTCTGTATAAACTTGCCTATTTTAAGTATCTCACATTGGTGGGATCATACAACATATGTTGTTAAAAACAAGAGATCCCAAATAGTCATTTATGCTAAGCCCCATTCCACCAGACCAAACTTTTTGGATATGCCTTTCATCAGATATGAGGGGAAGGGGGTGGCCATTATTCAAAAATTTTTTTCTGCCCCTTTCTCTCTTTCTACTCTGCCTGAAACTTCCGCAATGCATATATTTTTCTGCTTGATAGTGTCCTACAGGTTCCTCAAGAGCTGCACATTTTTTCTTCATCCTTTTTCTTTCCGATTCTCAGACTGGATAATTTCAGTCATCTTACTTTTAAGCTCACTGACCCTTTCTTCTGTCTGCTCCAATCTGTTGCTGAACCCTTCTCGTGAGTTTTCCATTTCGGGTATTCTAGTCTTCAGCTCCAGAATTTTTAGATCCACTTACTATTTTGTGGGGTTTTTTCCTATTTAATTTTTTTAATGTTTATTTTTGAAGGAGAGAGAGAGAGAGAGAGAGAGAGCGAGCATGAGCAGGGGAGGGGCAGAGAGAGAGAGGGAGCCCCAGAATCCTAAGCAGCCTCCAGGCTCTGAGCTGTCAGCACAGAACCCGACATGGGGCTCAAACTCACGAGCCATGAGATCATGACCTGAGCTGAAGTTGGACACCCAACCAACTGAGCCACCCAGGTGCCCCTTAAAATTTTCGTTTTTACTGATATTCTAATTTTAGGCAGACATTATTTTTCTGGTTTTCTTTAGCTATTTGTCTATAGTGTCCTTTCACTAATAATTCCATTGCCTGGGCGTACTTAGGGATGTTTCCTGTCAGGTTCCTTTTTTTCTCTGCAAATGGGCCTCACTTTCCCATTTCTTAGCATATTTTGTAATGTTTGTTGAGAACTGGACGTTCTGAGTGTTACATATGATAATTCTGGAGATCGAATTCTCTCTTTAGGGATTGCTGATTTCAGCTTGTTGAGGAGTGGAGCCATCATGACCTTTCCATACTACTTTTACGAAGTGTATATTCCTTGTTGTGTGTAGTAATTGAAGTTTCGAATTTATTATTTCTGCAATCAGCCAGTGACCTGACAAAGATTTCCTTAAACGTCTTGCTCCCAAAGGAAAGGTGGGGATGGGGGTGGGGGGTGAGGTCTACTTAAATTCCCTGCAGCTGGGAAGCTGCTTCGGCCTGTGGGGGTTGAAACAGGGAAATTCATTGAATTGAATTCTTCATCAAGTTCTCCCTTGGATGCTGCAAGTGTTCAACTAGACTTCTGAGTTCCAAAAATAGCTGCTGCAGTTTCTGCTAGCTTGATAGTTATTTTGGTGGAGAAAAGGATTCCTGGAGAGTCCTACTCTGCCATCTTTTGTGATGTCACACCCTGTTCTAAATGATTTGTAAAAAGAATATTCCATCTAAAAGAAAAGCCTAATTTGATTAGAATTATATAGGGGTGCCTGGGTGGCTCAGTTGGTTGAGAATCCGACTTTGGCTCAGGTCATGATCTCGCATTTGTGGGTTCGAGCCCCGCATGGGGCTCTGTGTTGATAGCTCAGAGCCTGGAGCCCACTTTAGATTCTGTCTCCCTCTTTCTCTGCCACTCTCCTGCTCTCACTGTGTCTCTTTCTGTCTCTCAAAAAATAAAACATTAAAAAAATTTATTACAAAAAAAGAATTATATCAACTCCAATAATTTGGGGGAAAGTGTTTTTTTGGACACTTGGCTGAGAATTTCCAGTATCAGGTCCTGGTTCTGTTTTGACCATTTTTCTCTCAATCTTTCTCCCTCCTCTTGCATTTTACCATAAATAGCAAAAAGAGCAGAGGCTGAATTTTCTTTTTCTTTTTTTTTTTTTTTAATTTTTTTTTCAACATTTATTTATTTTTGGGACAGAGAGAGACAGAGCATGAACGGGGGAGGGGCAGAGAGAGAGGGAGACACAGAATGCGAAACAGGCTCCAGGCTCTGAGCCATCAGCCCAGAGCCCGACGCGGGGCTCGAACTCATGGACCGCGAGTTCGTGACCTGGCTGAAGTCAGACGCTTAACCGACTGCGCCACCCAGGCGCCCCGAGGCTGAATTTTCAACAGTTTCCTTGGAAATCTCCTCTACTTAATGTCCACTTTCATCATTCACAAGTTCTGCCTTTCACCAAACTGCTGGACACAACTGCACTAAGCTTTCCTCCTGGAAAGGAGAAAAGGGGGAAAGGAAACCTCCTGGTTTCCAATAACATGTTCCTCATTTCCTTCTGAACCCTCGCTGGCAGCATTCTCAAAGTCAAGATTTCTGCTAATGGTTTAAGGCTGTCTTGGCTTTTTCCATTATGCTCCTTGACATTCTTCCACCTTTTGTTCACTGCTCAATTCCAAAGCCATTTCCATGTTTCTGGACTTTGTTACAGTAGTACCTTGCTCTCGATATCAACATCTGTATTAGTTTTCTATTGCCAGCATGACAAATTACCTCAGACTCAATGGCTCAGAACACAAATTTATTATCTCACCATTCTATAGGCTCAAAGTCCAACATGTATCTCATTTGGCTGAATTAAGGCATCAGCAGGGCTATGTTCATTTCTGGAGGTTCTAGGAGAGAATTTGTGTCCTTGATCATTTGGGTTGTTGGTAGAATTTAGATCCTAGTGGTTGTAGGTCTGAGGTTCCTGTTTTCTTGCTGGCTGTCACCAGAGAGTTATCTCCAGCTTCCAGAGCTCGCCTGAATTCCTTGGATTTTTGGATGGTGGGAGATCCCTTCCCCCATCTTCAAAACCAGAAACAGAGGATCAAGTACCTCTCACAATTTAAATCTAACCAACTCTCCTGCCCTCTTCATCACTTTTAAGGGCTCATGTGATTCCATTGGGCCTAGCAAAATAATCCAAAAAGATCTTTAATTCCATCTGCCAAGTTCTTTTTGCCAGGTACTATAACATATCCAAAGATTCCATGGGCATCTTGAAGGGCCACTATTCTGCCCACCATATCCTCACCAGGAGGTACCAAACCCTGTCCCTCCCCAGCCTGCCCCTTCCTCCTCTCCAGGGCTCCTTCTTTCCACTGAAATTCTGACCATCTTATAGTTCCTGGACCAGGCCAAGGTCCACCCCCACACCCTCCATAAGGACCTGTCATTCTGACTGGAGCACTGTCCCCTACTTTAGTCACCTCACTTTTCAAGTGTCAGCATTCAGCCCACCTTTGCTCCATGCCCCCACCCGCCTGCCGCCAACTGCCCTGACTAGGCCAGCACATCTCTCTGCAGAGTCATGGCTTTTGTTGAGTTGGTTTCACCACCACCACCACCACCCTCCCATTTGAATAAGAGAGGAGCTGGTTCTGTTCTGTACATCAATGGATCCTGGTATCCACAATAGACTAGCAAATGGTAGGTGCTGACTGAACCTTGTAGAATGTAGAAGTGGGCCTAACAAGAGGCCGATGAATCTCAAGCTTCAATGCCCTTCTCTTCCAGACCTTGGGAGGAGCCCCAGGAGTGTGTCCACAGAGGCAAGTCTTTTTTAAACTCACGAAATGAAGATATTCTAACTGCATGTAGTTAGAACCTCTGTCCTTTTCTAGTCAATCCCTCCATCCTACCTCACCTCTTACGGGGATACTGGAGAAGTTATAACATGTGGGGGGTTCAGCCAAGAGGAAGGTGGGTTGGGGATTGTCCCAGGTTGGGTTCTCTAGGAAGCAGACTCCCCAGAGGGAGATTAGGACATTTACCAGGGAGTCGAGATCAGCATCTGAGGGAGAGAGGGAAAGGGTTGTGCCAAGGGCAAAAACTAGCTGTGACGAAGCCGCCTGCAGCTGAGACCCTTCTTGATGACTGGCAGCAGCGGGCTTCCCTGAAAGCGGACCACCTCCAAGTTTACCAAGGGGACACACTTGGCCGGGGTTTAGAGGGACCTAATGTGGTTGCTCCACTCGGGTGTGCATTCACCTTGTCATTTCTGTCCTGGTACATGAGGCCTCCAGGAACCTCCTGCCAGGTCAGACAGAGCTTCTGGTCAGGACAGAAATGCAGGATCCTATTGCATTTAGCACCTGCCCCAGAGTGCCCGGTGCTAGAAAAATTGTGAGCCATGGAGAGAAAACAAGTTTTGAAATGTATGTGGAGCCAGAGCCTACCTTTGGGAAATTCTTCCAAAATATAGAGCTTCTGTATGAAAGCAAGTTGATGGCAGTTTTCCAAATTTGAAAAACATCCAGACAATTTATGTGACATCATCAATAATAGTTTAGGAGAGGGATTTTCTAAACTATCAATAATTAAAACACAAATTTCAACAATCAACCATGTTAGAAGGAAGACTGAATTCATCTATTTTCTGTGTATAGAGGATATGTCCCCTCTGTACTACAAAATCTTCATCCTATATAGAGGTTATCAGAGTCAGCAGCCAGAAAGTATAGGAGTACAAGCATTA
This sequence comes from Herpailurus yagouaroundi, assembly GCF_014898765.1. NCBI lineage: Eukaryota > Metazoa > Chordata > Mammalia > Carnivora > Felidae > Herpailurus > Herpailurus yagouaroundi. Next base: position 6,722,883 of record NW_024412424.1, read on the forward strand.
ATGTGTTAGGAAGTCGCCACAAACACATTATTGGTCTAGATTTTGCATTGCAGCATCACTTTTTTTTTTT
>NW_024412424.1:6722962-6775893 GCF_014898765.1 Herpailurus yagouaroundi
GGGGGGGAGGGCAAGGATGGGCAGTTAGACCTGGGGGCCAAGTGAGGGTACTGAGCCCAGACCCAGCCCAGGATGCAACGGGGCAGACAGAGGACCATTATAGCTAAAGGCTGGAATGGTAGACATGAACACAGAAGTTGAACCAGAATATCAAATAAGGTTCTCAAATGGTGTCACTCAGGGAGCTGGGGCATGGGGTGGCCTCATGCCGCTGCTTTACATCCTGGGGCCCCACTCAGACCCCACAGTGAGGCTCTCAGCTGTCTCTGAAAATCAGGGGTCCAGAGCAAAAACAGCCCAGGGACCCCCAGCTTGAGGCCAGCAGTACACACCTAGTCTCTCCCCAGGTTTGGCTCAGAGCCCAGGCTGAAATGCCAAGCAGGGAGCCTCTAGTGTCTGGAACCCTTAACAAATCACTCTGGATCTTGTTGATCCTTCGCAAAACCAAGGTCACACTCCAGAATAGCCCTGTCCTCATAGAGCCTTCTGCAGGCCCTGGGATGGGCCTGAGGGACCAGCTGGGGATGGGCCAAAGGGATCTCCTCTCTCCACCCCTGCTTCTAGCCCTCATCCCCCTCAGCTGTTCCAAGGAATCTTCCAGACCTGCCCTGGGAAGCGGCAGTTCTGTTTGTGGCAAAGGACAAACATGGGAGAGGGGCCTGGCCCCTGTCCCAGATTCCGTGCTGCAGACCCAGCAACTCAGGGGTCCAATCTACCCAGCCTGCCTGGCATGGTGTGAAGAGTAAGGGGTGGCAGCTGTGGGACCAGCCACTTTCACCCCTTCCCTGTCCACGATGGTCCATCAGGCTACATGGAAGTCTCAGAACTGAGGTGACGTCACTCCAGAGAGGGTCTAAGGAGCTTCCCTGAGGGGGACAGACAGATAGATGCAGAGGTCAGCAAAGCCCTCCAGGTACCATGGGGTGTGCCAGAATGCAGAGAGACAGCAGACAGAAAGGGGAACAGAAAAAGAAATACATACACATAGAAAATAAGGAAGAGATAGAAAGAGAGAGAGGGAGGGAGGGAGAGAGAGCGAGACAGGCAGAGGGAGACAACGCAGAAAGAAATTGAAAGCTGGAGACAGAGAAAGGGAGAGAGTCGTAATGACAGACAGAGTTAGGGAGACTGAGGCAGAGGGAGGTATGCAGAAAGAAACTATGAGAGAAACCGTGGCCTCTCTGCCGTCCCCAAACACCAAGCCCCACTGGCCCTGGAGAGGAGCCTCACAGGCTCTTCGAGAAGAGGCCTCCAACAAGCCCCCAGCCCCAGAGAGGCTGGGTCTGACACATTCACGATAGAGCTGGCAGCCTCTGTGTCCAGGGCCCCACTCATACCCCAGGCACTCCTAGATGGAAACAAGCTGAGGGTCCAGGGCCCATCCCCTCTGGCAAGACCAGATGACATCTCCAAATTTATCCTGTTATTTCTGTCCTGAACCAGGCTGGGACAGGATGTTTCCAAAAGGATAAGGACTAGGATGGGGCGGGGGTGTCTGGCACAGGCCAGGCCTGGAGGCTCCAGGCCCTCCTTTCCCCTGAGGTCAGAATAGACCAGCTAGAGACATTGCACCCCAGCCCCCACAGCAGGACTATTCTTGGGGAAACAGGAACTGGAGACGCAGCCTCCACTGGAAGGAAATAGGGTCATAGTCAGACCAGGGGAAGCCATGAAGAGATCTCACTTCCTTACAATGGGAGCAGCCCCCACCCCAGGCTGGGGACACAGAGGGATGGAGCTTTTCACTTTCAGAGAAAATTAGTCTGTTAAGTCAGGGCCTGAACATGGCTTGTAATGGAGGGGTGGGGGTGGGGAGAGTAGTGCCAGGGAGTGTCAGCAAGGGCTGAGATCTTTGGTTCCAAGAGGGTTGGGGTCAGTCTGAAGAAGAGCTTAGGGGTGGCTGAGTACAGGAGGGTGAAAGACACTCAGGTCCCACCCTTAGTGGGTCATCTAGGAGATACGAGTATCATCTAGGCTCCAGGGCCTCAGTGGAGAAGTGAGGATGGAGGACGGTGGGGAAACAGGTGGTGTCCAGGGTGGTCTGGGGTCTCAGTGGTGGAGGCAGTGGCTCCAGTTGGGGGTCTGAGGGTAGGATCCAGGGGATCCAGTGAAAGGGCCAATTACAAATCTGGGGTCTCAGGGATCTGAGGAACTGGTCAGAATTCAGTGGTACTGGATTCTCAGGACTGAGTCTTGAATTCTACTTAGATGGGGGTTCAGACAATGAGTCTCAATAGGTCTGGGATCCAAGGAGTCTCAGTCCCTGAGTTAGGCTTGCAGGTCCGGAGTCCTCAGAGTTGGCTGTCAAGGGCTTGGCCTTTCCTGGGAGTGCGGGCTCCTGGGGTCCCAGTTCTCGTGGGTCTGGGGTCTCAGGGTCAGGTGCTCAAACTCCCTATCTGCGGGAAGTTTTGGCGGGCCTGGGGCTCCGGGGTCGGTCCCGAGAGCCTGCGATGGGGCCCAGTCTAAGGACCGGTGAAGCCGGGCTGGGGAGGGGCACACTCACCTGCAGGCGGCGCAGGTAGGCGGGCGGCACGTAGCCCGTCTCGCCACTGCGCGCCCGCGCCGCCAGCCACCAGTGCGCGCTGCTGCGCTCCAGCACCAGGAAGGTCTCGCCCGCGGCGAACGCCAGCGCGTTGGGCTCCGCCGAGCGGAACGCGTAGAGCGCGCGATACATGGGGCCGGGCCGGGCCGCGCCGGGGCAGTGGAGGTGGCGGGGGCTGCGGAACCAGGACGGCAGGCCCGGAGAACCGCGATCGCCCCGCCCCGCCCCGTGACACACGACGCGTGCGCGCGCCCGCCCGCCCGCCAGCCGCAGCCCCGCCTCGGGAGGGGGGCAGCCCCCGCGCGGATCGCGGCGCCCCCTGGCGGCTCCAAGCGGCGCGACCCGGTGCTGCTCGAGTCCACCTCCAGTCGGCCTCCAGTCCGGTCCCGGTACCTCCGACTCCTAGACCACACACCCCTACCCCCGACCACTGGCTCCGCACCCTCCCGGGCGCCCCACCCCAGAGTCTCCGTCCTGGCCCTCCACTCAAACCCGGTATGCGGCCGTCCTTCCTCCTTTGGCAGAGTCTGTGTCCTACGCTCTAGTCGCATGCGTCCCTGCCATCCCGGGGGAGTGGGTCCTGACCTACTAACAGTAGGGACGGCGACTCCGCGAGCGTAGTCCCATTGTTGGATCTCGCTGATTCGACACTTGGAGGCGCCTGTGGGGGGTCTGTCTCCTTGGTGTCCCAGGCCTCATGACCCCTCTCTGAGGAGTCCCTACTCCAGCCACACCGAAACCAGGTCGGCCATTCCCCAGTCCCAATTTCTCACGTCCTGGATGCCCACCCCCCCCCGCGGCCCCCCGCCCCCCCCCCGCCTTCAATAGCTTCTCTCTACCCCTCTAATGTGGGTCTTTCCATAGGGTTTCCTCTGCCTGGGACCTAATTCCCTCCCTCACAGCAAAAGGTCATTACTCTCCCAGTCGCTGTCATATTGCTCTATTGTCTTTATAGGACTTGCAACTCCAAACCATCTTATGTCTGATGCTCCCTTCTGAGCAGATAGAAGAGCTGGTAAGGGTGGGGAGGGGGGTGCTAGGTAGCTTTAAGAGCTGGTTTGACCCTGCACACCTCCAATTAGCCTGGACTGGTCCTTGATGTCCTGAGGGAGGGAGGGACCCAGGGGAGAGGCCCTAAGGGTCCTGGGGGCCTCCCATTCCTGTCCAGCCACATTTCCCACCAGAAGCCTGGGCCCAGGGTGTAGCGGGTATGGGCACAGCCAGGCCAGTACATGCAGTTGGCATTTGGGGACATAGTACACAGAGGCACAGTGGGCCTCAGAAAGGTGTGTGGGGCTGATAGAACTGGACATCAAGACCCTACCTTCTTGGCACTGGGTCTGCCCTTCTCCCTGGTGTCTGGTTCGGCAGTTCAAGACCTCCTGCCACACCTCCCAGTAACCCTCCTAGCACAGAAGTAGCTCTCTTCGGGACCGCCCTGGCTACAGCTGCTTAGGACAGGAGATTGGCATAGTTGTGGGTTGCAGTGGTGACAAGAGGTTTGGTTAAGAGGACCCCCCCTGCCTGGAACACCCTTTCTCACTGGGACCCCCACCCCCTCATTCTGCTGGGACCTTCTACCATGGAGCCCACCATCGCCAAAAGACCAGAGCCTGGCAGCTACCTGAGGCCTTGGTTTGGCTCCAGGACATCTGACATCACAATGACCAGCCAATTAGCTGCTGCCAGTGGTCCAGGAGATGGATCCAAGGTCTGGCACACCTGCTGCCCAACTTTGGCTTAAGTTGCATGGAGGACAGGAAAAGACCTGTATCAAGGGTCACGTAGTTCTTAGGGGATGCTGGGACACTAGGCCAGCACAGACCCAAAAGGAACCTAAGGTTATATGTGTGGAGGTCCTCTTTGGGTGACCTCAGGGCCCATGAGGTGGGGGCAGTGGCAAGGAGAATATTCCTGGGCTAGGGTGGAGGACACAGAACGTGTCAGGATTCTGAGGGCTGGGATGTGGTCTGACTGCCTGCCCCTACTTAAGAACGACAGCAGCACTGTGTACAATTAACAAAAAGATTTGTATTAGAACATTTACACTCAGGGAAGAAAGAGGTATCTGCATCATCAAATGTGGAATGTTGAAGAAACAGTTAAAATAAATAAAAGACTCCGAACGCGACTGGGGCTGGCTCAGGCTGGGACTCACAGAGGCCTCTGCACATCAGCTCCAGGCTGCAGGGGCCAACGCCTGGCCATACTGGCCTCCTCCCCGACGCAGCACAGCTGTGCCTGGGACACAGAGAGTCTCTCAGGTGCTGGTGCAGCCAGCAAACTCACTCCCCACTTTCCTCGCTTATCTCTGTGACAATGTCTATGAGGCTCTGGAGCCCGAAGATATAGCCAGCATCCTGGCCCTCATGTACCACGCTGTCCTCGCCATACAGCCTGCAGGTGGTGTGTGCAAAGTCGATCATGCGCACGTCCACTGAGCTGGTGCCGATGGGCTTGTAGGCATAGGCACCTGCAGACTCGTCAGCTGACTCCTCAGACAGGTCCTCCAAGTCCTCAGCATCTGAGTCCAGGGCCACCTCAGGCCATTCTTTGCCATCATAGATGACCAATAGGGAGCTTGAGTAGAAGCGGTAGGACTCCTGTCGCTCCAAAATGGCTTTGAGCTCAGCCAGCTTCTTAAGCACAGGGCCCAGGAGTTCACGGCGCAGATACCGACCATTGTGGAAAAATTGGAAAAGTGCCTCCTTGAAGCCCTGCACTGACAGCTTTCGTCCGTGGTACTTGTTCATGAACATAAGCTGCCCACTCCCTGCCTGGTACACCTGTGGGAAGAGACCAGCAGGTTAGGTACTGACAGCTGTCTCAGAGCCTGGACCCTGGGGAACAGCAGCAATAGGACACCCCTGGATCAGATCCTTTAACCTGTTAAGTATACCAGTCATACAAGGCAATACCCTTTCTGATCTACCACCACTCAGGATGCAGCCCTCTGACCTGGTTCTGTCCTCAGACCCCTGCTTAGCATATCAGTTGGTGGAGAAGGCCTAACCATCTTGCCTTCATTCCCACTCCTGTCCAGAGACTCTGGACTCAGTCAACCAGCTCAGCCCCAGACAGTTCACCGAGGCATGCATGCTTTTTTTTTCTAACCAGAAAGCAACAGACTCACTCAGCCATGCTGAAATCTTGAGAAAACAGCAGGACTATGCCCACGGTGGAGAGTAGAAGCTACTGGATGCCCTAGCCAGCCCATGGTATGCACCAGCACTCCCCTCACCTGCATGCCACACACACGGACACCGATGACAGCAGATGTGCTCTGCTGGCACTTGCGGATCTGGTTGGCTGCCTTCTCCTCTGAAGCATCATCACCATGCTGGCGGGTACCCATCTTGAGGTCCAGGACACAAGGCACCTCATAGCGGGAAGTCAGATTTTCCAGTAAGATGAATTCTGAGTGGTTAAGGACAATCCTCCCTCTAAAGAAAAGGTGCTGCTGCATGGGGGCTTTGGCACTCCAGGGCACAATGCCTGCACACAGTGCCTCAGAAAAGCCCAGGTCCACAGAAGGCCCCATCAGTCCTGCTATCCCCCATGTAGGGAGCCCAAGGCTGACTAGAGGGCTAAAATCAAAGAACTGAATTCTTGTCAGGGAACTGGCATGAGGACCGCCTGCACCCGCACTCAACATAGGCCTGGGCGACACACATACGGCACTGCCACAACTCAACAAGGTATGGGAACAGGGTTTCACACTGTCCTAAGTTTCAAACAGAACATCAAATAAATAAATCCCATAACCTTCTATGTGAACTGGAAATATCTGCATAAACTCATGAAAAATTTTCTCTTTAAAATAAATGCGGGGGCGCCTGGGTGGCTCAGTCAGTTGAGCATCCGACTTCGGTTCAGGTCATGATTGCACAGCTTGTGAGTTCGAGCCCTGCGTCAGGCTCTGTGCTGACAGCTCAGAGCCTGGAGCCTGCTTCGGATTCTGTGTCTCCCTCTCTCTCTGCCCCTAACCCACTTGCATTCTGTCTCTGTCTCTCTCAAGGGTGAATAAACATTAAAAAAACCTTTTTTTTTTTAAATAAAATAAAAGTGTATTTCCCAGCTGTGTGGCACTGAAAAGGTCTAGAAACAATGACCAGATAGTTGTGTGAGCACCCTTAGTGTCCAGACCAGTTTTCCTAGGGCAGGGATTGGTGAACTATGGCTACTTGTTGTACAGCCTATGAACTAGAAATCGTTCTTAAAATTTTAAGTTGTCAAAAAATATGCATAATACTTCATGACACATGGAAAATTAAATGCTATGCAAATCTTGGTGATCATAAACAGTTTCATTGGGGTATAGTCATGCTCATTCATTTACATGATTATCTATGACTACTTTCAAGCTACAGTGGCAGAGGTGTGGCAGCTTCAGCCTGTGAAGCCAGAAACATTTACTATCTGGCCCTCTACTGAGCAGGTTTGTAACTCCTGCCTCAGAGGAATGACTGAACTCACATCTGGAGTAGGAAATATACATGACCCTGGGCCATCTTTTCATACCAGAAAGTAAGAGAGTCGTCACAGACTACTATGATTGTGTCAGAAGGACTCGAGAGCCTATTTTATTTTATTTTTTTTTAATTTTTTTTTCAACGTTTATTTATTTTTGGGACAGAGAGAGACAGAGCATGAACAGGGGAGGGGCAGAGAGAGAGGGAGACACAGAATCGGAAACAGGCTCCAGGCTCTGAGCCATCAGCCCAGAGCCCGACGCGGGGCTCGAACTCACGGACCGCGAGATCGTGACCTGGCTGAAGTCGGACGCTTAACCAACTGCGCCACCCAGGCGCCCCGAGAGCCTATTTTAAAGTACGAAAAAAAAATTTTTTAAATGCTCATTTATTTTTGAGAGACAGAGAGAGACAGAGCATGAGTAGGGGAGGGGCAGAGAGAGAGGGAGACACAGAATCGGAAACAGGCTCCAGGCTCCGAGCCATCAGCCCAGAGCCTGGCGCGGGGCTCGAACTCACGGACCGCAAGATCGTGACCTGGCTGAAGTCGGACGCTTAACCGACTGCGCCACCCAGGCGCCCCACAAGAGCCTATTTTAAAAGGCAAAACAAAACATGGAAGAATCTGTGCATCAGTAAAGATAAAACTGCAACGGACTAAAACCGCATCAAATATGTCTAAATTCACAGGTTCATAATAATGCTGAAAAACCCACTGGCATTCTGAATGGATGTTAAAAAACCCACCCATTATTCCAAATAATCAGTAAATAATCTACCTTTCCTATATAAACTATACCTATGTATAAGCATATAATTGATGAGAAAAAAGTTTATCTTTACAGATTCCAGCTAAGAAGGAATGACAAAATTAGAAAAGTGCCTAATGAAAAAATGGATCTAAGGCAACAGCAACACAGGCAAGACAGACAAATACTGCACTTCCTGATGGCCACTACCATTTCCAAGGGATCCTAGCTCCCACCTACCCCAAAACTGAACCTAAATCTGACCAAGCCTCTAGATCAAATTATCAAAACCTAATGGAAACAAAGAGAAAAGAGTAACATGTAAAAGACCACAGGGATGTAATCAGTAAAATTCAGATGGTGGGAAAGTTTAGAAGACCTAGTTTCTTTGACAAGAAATTTCCAAGATGGGGGCGCCTGGGTGGCGCAGTCGGTTAAGCATCCGACTTCAACCAGGTCACGATCTCGCGGTCCGGGAGTTCGAGCCCCGCGTCAGGCTCTGGGCTGATGGCTGATGGCTCAGAGCCTGGGGCCTGTTTCTGATTCTGTGTCTCCCTCTCTCTCTCTGCCCCTCCCCCGTTCATGCTCTGTCTCTGTCCCAAAAATAAATAAACGTTGAAAAAAAAAATTAAAAAAAAAAAAAAAAAAAAAAAAAAAAAAAAAAGAAATTTCCAAGATGAAAAAATAAAAAGGGTATTTAAAAAGACTTAAACATTTCAACCAAAAATGTGTGGACTTCACTTGGCTCTCCATTCAAACCAACCGTCAGTAAAAACATATTTATGAGACAATTAGGAAAATGTGGACACAAACTAGATACTTGACAATAAGGCACTACTGTCCAGTTTTAAGGAGCTCACATCTTAAAAATACCCTTGTCTTGGGGCGCCTGGGTGGCTCAGTCAGTTAAGCGTCCAACCCCTGATCTGGGTTCAGGTCATCATCTCATAGTTCTTGAGTTTGAGCTCGCATCGGACTCTGAGCTGACAGTGTAGAGCCTGCTTGGGATCCTCTCTCTCCCTCTCTCTCTGCCCCTTCCCCACTCGTTCTCGTTTTCTAACTTAATTAAAAGAAAACCCCTATCTCTTAAAGATGCATGATGAGATGTGTATGGATGCAATGACACAGGACACACTTCAGAAAGAGCTCAGTTGGGGGCACCTGGGTGGCTAGTCAGTTGAGTATTTGACTCTTAGTTTCAGCTCAGGTCATGATCTTATGGTTCATGGGTTCAAAACCCACACTGGGCTCCATGCTTACAGCACGGGGGCCTGCTTAGGATTTTCTCTCCCTTCCTTCCCTCCCTCTGGAAGAAAGGAAAAGAGGGGAGGGGAGAGGACAGGAGAGGAGAGAGAGAAAGGGAAAGGGAGAAAGGGGGAAAGGGAAAGGGAGAAAGAAACAGCTCGGCTGGGGGATGCTGGGTATAAGAGACAGTCACGGCCCAAAACTGACATAAGTAGGTTAATCACCGAAACTGGGTGACTGGTACTTATAAGTTCAAAGTATTATTCTATGTTTAATATGTGTAAAATTTTCCCTAGTAAAAAGTTAAAAAAAAAAAAAAACAAAACATACTCAATTCTGAGGAACTACCCCCTCAAGATTGAAAAAAGAAAGAAGGGGCACCTATGTTTCAGCTCAGGTCATGATCTCACGGTTCCTGGAATAGAGTCCTGTGCTAACAGCACAGAGCCTACTTGGGAACTCTCTTTGCCCCTTCCCTGCTCATGCATGCACATACACTCACTCTAAAAATAAATAAACTTTAAAAACTAAATAAATTAATTAAATTAAAAAGAAATCACTAAGTAAAAAAAAAAAAAGCTGGGGGGTGGGGGAGAAGCCACCCTGGTGCCAGTCTGGTGAACCAGGATTGAAAGGTAAGCACCCATCTGCCACTCCCATTCTTGGCAGGGAGCACTATCTGGGGACTTCTGTAGGAGTCTGAAAACACAAACCAGCCCCTTGCACTCTAGGCTAAAGCCTCCCTGATGCAGGTTGGTCCCTCCATGAGGTGGCCCTCAACCGCCTCCCCACCACCTGTATTCCCAGACCAGCCCTTGTTCCTGAGGGAGTGGTATCTGCCTATGGTTACCACAAAGGGTGCCCTGGCACAACCATGACTAGAAAATAAACCCAACCTCTCTGAGCTCCTAGGATCTCACCTACCCTCCCCTATCCCCAAGGCAAAGATACCCTGTGAGCAAAGGATACTGTATTGGTTCCGATGTTTTGCATTCTCCTTCATTCTCTGTAACTGTTGCTGGTGACACTTCATGCTCCAGGGGTTATAGTGTTTAAGCTGGGAACTGACATTCCCCTTTTTCTCTACGCTGTAGTACAAGACTTCAGATTTCTTTAGCCACTCAAATTCTTCTTCTAACTTATGGCTGTAAAGAGACAAGGAGCCAATAAATCACAACATCTTATCAGAATTCAGGGCCAAAGAGGCATGAAGAAACTTTTGGAGTGATGGGAAGTTTGAGATCTTGATGTGGTGGTGGTTTTAGTGTACACATTGAACACTTCAAATGGATACATTTTATTCTAAGTGGATTATACCTCAAGAAAGTTGACTTTGAAAAAATTTAAGGGCCAGATCACTGTTTTTTCTATAGCAAGAGAACCTAAGATGCAAGAACAGCCTCTGCCTCCACCACTGCACACCCCCCCACCCCCAAGCAACCTTCACTGTCCTTTTTTTCTAGGCAGTACTGTCCCCTGGCTTCTGCTACATCCAAGTTCCCTGATTCCAAATGCTGGAGACTGGGAAAAGCTGAACTGAAATCCCATGGGAATAAGCCCACCTACTTAGCCACATTATAAACACTTCTCAATTTTTATATATTATTTATATTTTTACCAGTTCTGCCAAGAACCGGCTCTTGGAAGGCTCTGTGTCAGTGGATCCTACATTCCGGGGATGCCCAACTGACCATTTTGTCTCCCACCATCAATGAGCAACTTGAGGTGATGGGACAGTTCCTACCTTGGCCACTGCGACATCCCCAGGATGTAGCACAGGGCCTGGCACAGGGCAGCTGCAGGAGCAATGAGTGACTAAAACTCTTTTACAGCTGCCACTGTAGCTGTTTACCCAAAATGGCATGACCTAACCGAGAATCATTACAAAGAAGCTGCCATGTGGGACCTGGCCACTGAGTGACAAGGCACCATCGTTTGAGTCTCTAGCTCCAGACGACCGGACTATAACTAAGATCCCATGACACCTCCCCTCCCATAAAGTCCAGGGTTCCCCTCTCAGTTTATACCCACCTTTTCATCTTCTCCTCTTTCCGGTGCTGTCTCACCCAGTCCTTGGGGCTCTTTTCTGTCTCTAGGACGTGATGTTTTTTGTTTGTCCACCTCAGAAGCTTACTTTTTGGTTCACAGTCTGAATTGTCTACACTGTCCACAATTCCGTGGTCCCCTTTTAATGGATATGCTATTAAACACAAGTTCCTGTCTTCATCTTCTTCAAAGCGAACTGATACCACACCTGGAAGGGGGGTGAGGAGCAGAAAGAACTTTTAATTCCAAAGATGATGTGTTATAAATAACATGATTGTAACATTTGGTTTTTTCTTACCCTGTTCCTTAGTCTCTATGTTGCCAGAGGCCCCAAACTCATCTGCAAACCTAACAAATATCAAAACAGCTAGAAAAGATGACACCATACAAGACAAGCGATTAGGGAGCAAACATGGCCGAGAGTCTTCCTCTCTGATGCACTCAACAAGGCAAGAGCCAAAGAATTACAAGACACATTTTTCCATTATTGAAAATGTTTATTAAATTTTATGTAATTCTTCTAATCCTAAAAGAGACGTAAAAACATTTGCTCTTTATATCTCACGGGAATTTTTGATGCCCTAAACAGAAACTCCGGCGGCCTGAGACTTGCTTTAGAGCAGAGCCTGAACACTGGGAACAAAGGTTTGCCCTGAAGGGTAAGAAGGGTCCAAGGGTAAGGGAAGACTGGGCAAGCAAAACAAAATAATAAAGGAGCAAACAAAACAAACCACACAGCACAACAGACACCCTAGCAAAGGCTTCTTGCAGCACCCCCACATGGGTGGGCACCCCAAGCCTTTTGTCCTCAAACATGTTACTTTATTGGTCTTTGCAGTCACAAAAGAACAAAATGAACACAAGGCAAATAAGGTTGGGCCGGGAGCACAGACGCATGGTGGCCTTGAAAGCAGCTCTCCCCCTTGAGTCTCTAGAACCTGCCATGTGTAATTAGACAGTCTTTGAGGAGGGGGCTGTCAGGTGGGAGCGTTTCAGCAGGTGCCGACGAGCGCCTTACAACCGACTGGCTGAACACCTTTCCTCCCAGGCCTCTCTGGCCTGGGATCACTCAATTTGCTCAGTCCTTGCTGCCCGCCCGCTTGCTCGCTTGCTGCAGGGGAATGCGTGCTCAGAGAGAGATGACACTTCTGAGGTGGTCCCTGTCTTTGGGCGCAGAGGAGCAGAGGAGCCTGGGTAGGGAATTCAGGGGACCACACTTCCCTGTGGCCACGGGGAAACAACCAGGGGGAAAAGGGGGACAAGGGTGGCCAGCTAACAAGGGGCCTTTGGCTTTGTCCTGGAAAAAACAACAGAGAAGGACCAAGTGAGGGCCTTCAACTCCCCCACCCCCAACCACAACACACATGCATATTCACAGAGTACAGAGAGAGGCGCCCAGTACATTCTGTCTTCAAAGAGCATGTTTCAACAGTCCCAGAAGAACCTAAGTTGTTCAAGAGTCTTTTGTACAACCAGACAATGTAAATTTAATTTCCTTAATGGGTTCTTTGATTTACAAAATATCCCCCATTCCCAGGAAAGTCCACACCATGATGATGGCTAATGCTGTCCCCCCAAAAATGCATTACAAAAAGAAAGAGAGAGTCACCATATGTGAATCAAAGAGTTGCCATAACATTGCAATTTCAGGGACATTCCGTAATAGCAAAGGGTTTCAGCTAATCAGCACAGGCCTCCCACTCCTGCATTCCATCTGACTCAACCCTGCTCCCAGCCTACCTAATCACCAGGGCTTCTGGTTTCCTGGAGGACAAAAAGCAGGCGGCAAGCATTCTGGGAAAAATCCTCCCAAAGTCTTCCCCCGCTGTCTCCCATGGGCGGGGGTGGGGGGACTCCTATGGGGTACTGTGATCAAGAGATACCTGAACATAAAACACAACTACACTTCCACCAAAAATAAACTCAAAACAAATCCACAAAACAAAACAGAATTAAGCAATCTTACCAGGGCTTGCAAACTGAGGGTGTGAGGTGCTGGGCTGAGGGCCAAGAGGAGAAGGGAAAACACAGAGTGGGGAGGAAGGAGGGGAGGGCTCCCGGGATAGCTGCCCGCGCCTTCCCCGGCTGCGAAGTGCCGCCTTGCATCTCCTCGCCAGCGGAGACCCCTATGGCAGCGGGGGCTCACCTTTGTACTGGGGAGTGAATTTGCGCATCTCAGCTGGGAGGGTCTCGTAGAACTGGTGCTCCCTCGGAACCAGGGGCTTGCATAGGGTCGTCTCATTGAAGCGGAGCACGCATGAGTGCCCCCCGACCTGGTGGACAAAGGGCTCCAGCAGGACGCCCTTGGTGCGGGGCTCCACGTCCATGGCCCTGAAGGCTGGGCTCATCCTCCAGACGCAGGCGGCAGGAAGAAGGGGGAGGCGGCGGGGTCCAGCGGCCAGCGAGTCCTCCGTCCGTCGTCTGTCCGTGCGTCCGTCTGTCTCGCTTTGACTCCTCAGTCGCGCGGGCCAGGACGCTCTGCCGGAAGCAAAGAGAGACACTGGCATTGGAAGCGGCCTGGAAACCGCCTTAGAGCCACTAGCCTTCCTCCAGCGGAAAGACAAGCAGCCTGTGCTCTCGCCGGGCCCCACCCACGCCGCCCACCCCGGCTCCGCCTTCTCCCGCCTTCTCCCGCAGAAACAAACAGCCAGAGCTCCCGCGGGGCGGGGCCAGATGCCGACAGGCAGCGACTGGCTCCGGGTGTACCCACACAGCCAGTGCCCTCCCACCACGACAGCGGCGTTAGATGGGCGGGAAAAACGCAAAGCCACATAAGGTAAAGTCCCATTTCAAGGCTAATAATTCAGATTAAATCTTACCATTTTTTAATAAGATTAACTCCATGCATATATATTTTTAACTTTATTTTTTAGAGTAGTTTTAGGCCCACAGCAAAAATGAGAGGAAGATACACTGACTGCGCACATAACCACCTGCTCCCACACATGTGTTGCCTTCCCCATTACCAATATCTCCCACCATAGTGGTACGTTTGTTACAAATGATGATGAACCCACATTGACACATCATCATAGTTTACATTAGGGTTCACTCTTAGTCGTTAATTGTACTTTTATAAAATGCAGTTAAAAGGAAAATCTGCTTAGTCACCATCTAGTAAGATCTACTCCCCCAGGGTGTCCACCCCCCACCCCCACCCCAAGGCCAAAGACAAGCCCCATTAACCTTATTAGCAGTGGAGCTTGGGCCTAGCTTTAATGATTAACGTCTGTATCTAAAAACAACTGATCAAGGCTGGCTAACTCCATTTAAAAAGATACACGGTGTTCTAGGTCACTGACTATTTTTATCAGTTCTATCCTGATCTCCAAAAGCTGGGGCACACCTTTAAACCAAAGCTGTGCTCCTACCGTAATCGGGGCTCTCATCCACTCTGAGGTTTAGGCCTTAGACCTGACTTTGCATCGCTAAACACCCCAGATCTTAGCAAAGCAACCTCTACACAATTGTTAACCACTTCAAGGCATGTCAAGCTAGTTCTGTTTCCTGTCTATAATTTACAGACTACATGGTTGCTACTACCACTACTTAACAGCATGTAGGCCATTTCATCAAACATACAGGGGTTTTTTTTTACTTTTTTTTTCTTTTATGTTTATTTATTTCTGAGACAGAGAGAGACAGAGCATGAGAGGGGGAGGGGCAAAGGGAGAAGGAGACCCAGAATCGGAAGCAGGCTCCAGGCCTGACGTGGGGCTTGAACTCACAAACTGTGAGATCATGACCTGAGCGGAAGTTGGTCACTCAACTGACTAAGCCACCCAGGCGCCCCCATACAGGGTTTTTAATGGCAACTCTTCCAGTTTCCATTACCCCAGCTGACATGCTGGGTAAGAATAGGTCTGCTAAAGATGGGTCCACTGTCCTCTAAGGTAAGTAAAGCACCTATTAAATGTTGTTGGCTCATCACAGGAACTTACCTCATTTGGTCCTTGAGATACCTTCTGTGAGGAAGACACTATTCTCTCTGTTGCAAACAATGACACTGCTTTGGGGAGGTGAGGGAAGGGCCAGGGACAATAAGCTCCCAAATGAACCTCAATCTTTTGGATGCCGTCATAGGGCCACCTCTAGTGCCCAGGGTCTCTGGCATTAGTACCTTCATACAGTACTCCTACATCCATGGGACACTTAGCCTGTTGTGAGAGTGCCTTCACCATGTACTTATATTTTTTATTTTTTAAGTTTATTTACTATTTTGAGAGAGAGAGAGAGAGAGAGAGAGAGAGCACGCACGTGCACGCAAAAGCGGGGGATGAGCAGAGAGAGAAGAAAGAGAATCCCAAGCAGGCTCCACACTGTTGACGCAGAGCCCCATGTACGACTCAACCTCATGATCTGATCATGACCTGAGCCGAAGTCAAGAGTTGGATGTTCAACCGACTGAGCCACCCAGATGCGCCCCTATGTTTTATATTTATATTTGTATTATTTCCTATATATTTATAAAGTTCTCTTTAAGAGTTTCAACTGGTATTAATCTCTTTTTAGAGAGAACTGACTGTGGGTGCCAAATGCAAAGAGATGAAAATCAAAGGTCCTGATTCCTCTCTTGGCACCACCTTCTCAGCATCACAGAAGCCCTCAGGAGGGCAAGTGCTGGGAAGGGTTCTGTGACAATCAGTTCAAAGAATGAGTACATTCCAGACATTCCAGACTCGCTCCAGAAGGTGGAGCTCTGGTATACTTGGCCACACAAGCCCTTTCTCCAGGTTTACACAGACCAGTTCATAATAACCCACTGAAAAGACCTCAGGAGTACGAGCAATACCAAAGGAAAGCTACTGTACTGACTCACAGTCGGTCTGCCAGTAAGTACCCAAGCACGAACCAGGTACCATAATTATTAAATTGTTATTGCACAAGATGCTCCTCATGGTCCAGGCTTTAGAAACAATCCAAACCTTTCATACGAGTATAAACTGCTTTCGTTGTCAGTAATGCTAACACCAATGCAAATCCCTTTCCAACTCTGTCCAAGATTCCTTAAATTTATTCAATTAAATAGAAAAATATCTCTCTCCAGGCATCTTTTACCCACCTCCACACCAAAGCTCAAAAACAAAAGCCGGTCCTTCATAGCACTCTCTAGTATGGTGCAGGAGTGTGGCTAGAGGCCAAAAGGCCAGGTGAATGTCTCCATCTACTCCCAGGTCCTCAGTGTATTCATTAGCTGCTGGGTATGACATGGCACCTTGCCACCCTCCCTGCAGCACCCAACTCTGGCAGTCTGTAGGACATTGCTCACTGGAGAGTAATCATCATCTTGGGTAGAGATGCAAGAAAAATAAGGCCAACCCTTGCCTGAGGCAAGATGATGACAGAGGAAGCTGCCAAATGTGAGGTGATGTTAGGGAGACAAGTGATTATCCTGTAATGAGGTGAAGCCGGGTTCCAGTCCCACTTCTGCCACTCGATTGCTTAGAGAAAGACTCCAAGTCCCTGGCTCCCTCTGGGTTCCAGTTTTCTGGTTTCTAAAATGGAGAAGAGAGGCCTGAAGTAGATCTCTACTCTGTGGGTGGTGTAATGCAATTAGTGAATACTAGTTTGTTTTAATCATATAGAAAAAAAATAGGGGCACCTGGGTGGCTCAGTCAGTTAAGTGTCTGACTTCAACTCAGGTCATGATCTCATAGTTCATGAGTTTGAGTCCTGCATCGGGCTCTGCACTGAAGTGCGGAGGCTGCTTGGGATTCATTCTCTCTCTCTCTCTCTCTCTGCCTGCCTCTCCCCCACTCACTCCTCTCTGCCTTTCTCTCTCAAAATAAATAAATAAACTTAAAAAACAGAAAGTATCATTGTATTGCACATAATAATGTAAGTCCTGTTTTGTGATTGTTTTATTTCAATTATGTTCAATCTCTCAATATGAACATATGTATGGCTTTACTGTACTACATATTTCTTACATTTGGGGTGCAGACAAAGAAGTGGAGCTTCCAGTCTAGCTTTCCTTATAGGCCCTATCTCTGTGGGAAATTGAAGAAATCACACTTCCCAAGGATTACAGAGCAGCGTATTAGTGGCCTCAACCTGGCCAGAAGGAAGAAAAGTACCCAAAACACCTGCTTTTTCACCTGCTCTTTCTCTGTTCCACATGTGGTTTGAGCAGAGGGTTCTCTCAATGGTTTTTAAACATCCAAAGTCTAAGGCCCAGTTTCCCAAGAATCCTAGAGTATTAATGGTTACTGAGATGTCCATGCAATGTGTGGACCCTGTATCAAGGGAGGGGGGGGGTGGAAAACAAAATACTGCCTTCAGATTTAGCATCTATTTTATTTTCCACATTGCCTCACATTGGCCCATGAACTCTGAACAGGTAAGGAAAACAACATAATTCATCCTAGGACAGGACACAGATTTCCTCCACAGTCCATCTCCCTAAATCTGTCAAACTGGTTGAAGAATTTACTGGAAACAACACCTTAATAATCTTAGCTTCTAAAATATTGCAAATAAAACAACTATGACTCATGAAAAGCCCTGAGCCGTTAGCTCACACATCTAGAATTTAGTTTAATGAGGCTACAAATGGAGTCTGCTGGGGCCACTTATTTGCCTCAAGAAAAGCCCCAGGGTTGGATAGTGATAGGGAATGTTGTGAGGCACACTAGCCTGATGGTGGAAAATCAACACTCACCATCTACACCTGCTCTCCCTGAGCCCCACAGCCGCCACCATACGGCATCTGCACATAACCCATGACTCCACCACCAGGGTCAGTCACTGAACTCTTAAACACTGCTGGTAGGAATGCAAAAAGGTAACAGCCGCTTCAGAAAACAGTTTGGCGGTTTCTTAGAAAGTTCAACATATACTTATTATATGACCCAACAATCCTACATATGCATATGCCTAAGAGAAATTAAAACAAACGTCCACATAGGCTTATACATGAATGATCATAGAGGCACTATTTACAGCAGCCAAAAGGTGGAAACCCAAACATCCATCAAATGGGTGAATGAATACACAAACTGTGGTATATCCATATAATGCAATATTATTCAGTAATAAAAGTGAATGTACTGATACATGCAACAACAAAGATTCATCATAAAAGCATCAGAAGTGAAAGCCAATCAGAAAAGACTATGTGCTATAAGATTCCATTTATACAAAATTCTAGAAAAAGCAGAACTATAGAAAGTAGATAGGCAGTTGCAGAAGTAGGAGAATAGGATTTACTGCAAAGGGGACCAAGAGAACTTTTAGGGGTAATGACAGTGTTTTAGCTATGACTGGGGCAGTAATTATATGACTGCATAAATTTGTCAAAACTCATAAAATTAGACTTAAAATTGATGAATCTTATTGTATATAATTTACACTTCAATAAAGGGATTAAATTTTTTCTTATACTTTTTAATTTACCAAATTTTCATAAGTATATATTATTTTAATAATCAGAAAAAAATTGTATTTAAAAAGATCGTATTAGCTTTTAAATAGTTTCTACATGCAAATGCACTGGATGAAATTTACCTTCCCATCTGTTCTCACTCGGGTCATTTGCCTTACACTGAGCATCTTTGAGTCACTCCTGCCAAGGTCAGCCTGGGTCACCATCTTGGTCAAAGTGCGGATGCCTCCCTTTCTGTGAAGGCATTGCCAGATGGTACAGACTTTCAGAGATAACCAAATTTCCCCTTGTAAATCCATGACACCCAATGCTAATCCTAAAGCCATGTGCTCACTTTGAAAGCCTAATTTTTATGAGGCTCTTAATACTGGCAGACTTTTTTTTTTTTAAGTTTATTTATTTATTTTGAGAGAGTATGCGCATGCGTGCGCAAGCTGTGGGGAGGGGCAGAGGCAGAAAATCGACTCGGGCTCATGACCTGAGCTGAAATCAAGAATTGGACGCTTTGTCCATCGATGGATGAATGGATAAAGAAGATGTGGTATATATGTACAATGGAGTATTACTTGGCAATCAAAAAAAATAATGAAATCTTGCCATTTGCAACTACGTGGATGGAACTGGAGGGTATTATGGTAAGTGAAATCAGTCAGAAAAAGACAAAAATCGTATTACTTCACCCATATGAAGACTTTAAGAGACAAAACAGATGAACAGAAGGGAAGGGAAACAATAATATAAAAACAAGGAGGGGGACAAAACAGAAGAGATTCATAAATATGCAGAACAAACTGAGAGTTACGGGAGGGGTTGTGGGAGGGGGGATGGGATAAATGGGTAAGGGGCACTAAGGAATCTACTCCTGAAATCATTGTTGCACTATATGCTAACTAATTTGGATGTAAATTTTAAAAAATAAAACAAGTTAAAATTTAAAAATTGTAAAAAAAAAAAAAAAAAAGAATTGGACTCTTAACCGACTGAACCACCCAGGCACCCCTACTCACAGACTACAACCAGTTGCATGGTTATCTTTTTTAATTCTTATAAAGTCAAAGCAAAACATCCTTTACAATCAA
Source organism: Herpailurus yagouaroundi (assembly GCF_014898765.1). Classification (NCBI taxonomy): domain Eukaryota; kingdom Metazoa; phylum Chordata; class Mammalia; order Carnivora; family Felidae; genus Herpailurus; species Herpailurus yagouaroundi. The sequence goes on from NW_024412424.1 coordinate 6,742,480, forward strand.
GCAAAACAGAAGCATGAAGGCCCTTAATAAACCTTTCTTGTAAAACACCCAGAAGGAAAGAAAAATCAGCATCAAGTCGGCTCCTCTTATACTAGCTTCCTTGTTATTTCTCAAACATGCCTGGAATACACCCACCTCAGAGCCTTTGCACTTGCCATTCCCTCTGCTTTGTACACTTCTCCCCTGGGTACCCCCTTGGCTTACTCTCTTACCTCCTCAGCTCTTCATACAAATGTGACTTCTTTTAAAAAATTTTTTTAATGTTTATTTATTTTTGAGACAGAGAGAGACAGAGCATGAATGGGGGAGGGTCAGAAAGAGAGGGAGACACAGAATCCGAAGCAGGCTCCAGGCTCTGAGCTGTCAGCACAGAGCCCGACGCGGGGCTTGAACCCACGGACCGTGAGATCATGACCTGAGCTGAAGTTGGACGCTCAAACGACTAAGCCACCCAGGCGCCCCAAAATGACTTCTTTAATGAGGCCTTCCTTATTAGCTACCCCATCTGAAAGTAACATATCTCCCTGTCCACACTCCCTTATACAACCCTGCTTTATTTCTCTTTAGTACCTATCACTATGTAACATACTATGTTTTATTATTTGTCTTGTTTATTTTTTGTTATCCCTGACCCTGACCCCACCAAAAAACAAAGGTCCATAAAATCAGAGATTTCTGACCACTCCGTTCACTGCTGAATCTCCAGAGTCCAGAAGAACATGAACAGAGTAGGCACTTCACAGGATGTGCCTCAAAATCACTACTGCATCATGAACACCTGTCACACACAGATTAACAAGAGAACTCAAAAGGCAACCACTGCAATTATCCAAACCCAAACCAATCATACATACAGTGGGTACAATTATTAAAATGAGGCATGCAACACACTTTACAAAATGTATTCTGAGCACCGACTGGTATTAATTTTGCATTTATAATTCCCCATCTATCAAGTCTACAATAACTGAGGAATATAAATGAAGGACTCTGCACCTAACACTCATGTGGGACCTGGTGATGTGGAAACATTTCATGTAAACAAAGCTTAAGCTCTTAATGTAATGACAATCAACTTCCTGGAAAATTATCTCTTGTAGAAAATCAGGCAGGGAAAGAATGGTCACTGAAGAATAAACTTTAAAAATGTGGCCTCAAGAAGATTAAAATTCTATCATAGTTTAAAACAAATATACTAACTAGCAATCAGAAATTCTGTGTTGGTTCAAAGTTCACATCCCAAAGACTCAAACCTTTTACTTTGCAAAGTTATCACTACAAGATGATCATCCCCATCTTTTGCAGGCAAAGCAAAGAATGGCCATGGGTTGGTGCTGAGTCTCTGCTGAAGGCCTCTTTCAGCAACACTGGTGGGTCTGCCATCCAGCTTTATTTAAGTAAGTTATCTCAGCAAGACAATGCAGAAGGAAAATCATTCCCTGCATGACCTGGACTTCTGGGGAAGCTGGGTACCAGATGAGGCACAACCCCTGATAACAAAATGAATACACAAAAAGGAGTTTTAGCAAAATAAAGCCAGGAAGTAAGAGGAAAGCTGTCAACATGTGCCTTGTGGGAGGCAAGGATAGAGGCTGACCAGATTGACCCATCTGAGTACAGGGCATCAAACTACCAACCTCAGGAAAACTCCCACCGCTGCACCACAGAGATCAAGGTATCTCTTATACCCCATTGTGATCGCACTCACTTCCATGTCAAGTAACAGAAGAGTGCATGATGAACTATCGAGATATTATAAAAAGTTTATCAATTTTACAATTTTTAAACAATCTGAGAAAAAATGCTTATGATATACTCTTTTAAATGAAAGCAAGATATAAAAATTGTATAATCTATAGTCTCAACTATGTCCAAAGAATTATAGAGAAAAAGACTGTCAAAAAGTACCAGCTATGCTACTGAATCATACAATAAAAATGGTTAAAATGGTAAGTTTTACGTAAAGTATATTTTACCACATACACACAAAAATTTAAAAAAGTACCAGCTACTCACAGAGGTCATGGCTGTCCCACCCCCTTCCAAGGCCCTTTCATCACTGCCACTGCATTAAAAATGCTGTATGCCTTGGGACACCTGGGTAGCTCAGTCAGCTGAACATCCAACTCTTAATTCTGGTGCAGGTCATGATCTCATGGTTTGTGAGTTCCAGCCCTGCATCGGGCTCTGCACTAACAGCGCAAAAGCCTGCTTGAGATTCCCTCTCTCCTCTCTCTGCCCCTCCCCTGCTCGCACTCTCTCAAAATAAATAAATAAATGTTAAAAAAAGACAACTTTATTTCTTTTAACGTTTATTTTTCAGAGAGAGAGAGGAAGACAGAGAGAGAGAGAGAGAGCACGAATTGGAGAGAGGCAGAGAGAGAGGGAGAATCCCAAGCAGGTTCCACACACTCAGCACAGACCCAACACAGGGCTCAAACTCACAAAACTGTAAGATCATGACCTGAGCCAAAACCAAGAGTCAGAGGCTTAACAGACTGAACCACCCAGGTGCACCTAAAAATGGCAACTTAAAAAAAAAAGTTGAATGCCTCCAAGTCTCCCAGCTCAGGTGTGAAAAAAACTTGATACAGGTTTCCCAAATTTGACAACGTTCTAAAAATTTACATGACATAGGATGAGTTGTGAAGCTGAAAGAAACTGTTCTAAGTTGTCAACAAGAGAAAGCAGATGAGCATCAACCTAGGGGAGCAACTGTATGCCCTTTCTATAGAAACATTATAACACTGTTGTCACTGAAGAGGTAATCAAAATGCTGCCTCAAAATGTAGGGGGAAAAGTATTGCAGTTGTAGTATTTGTCTGATTTTGAAATGTGTATCTTCTGATTTTTTTTCAATCTAAACAGATCCTCACTTTCCTACCTACTTGGTTTCATAATTGTAAATTCTTTTGTTTAAAGATGGCAGTTATAATTATATATTTATATAAATAAATTATATATATATTCATATTACATTATATAAACTTCAGACAGCACAAAACCTGGATCTGCCTTGTACCAAGTAGTAAGACGTTATTCCTTTCTTTTCAGTTTTCTAAATGTCCCAAACTTCTTGAAATAGTCTCAAACTCAGAGCATATATTATCTTTACAACAGGGAGGAAAAATATTAGAGGTGAAAAAAGAAAAGAAATCACTAAGACTAAAATAGGAAAACCCAGATAGCTGTTTAGCTCTTGAAGGTTTTAAGCTCATCCAACACTGCCCTAGCCCACACTGCATGCTCAGAGCTCCACTCCATGATGAAGACCCTGGGAGATGGACCATATGTTAACAACCCCCACATACCCTAAGGTGTATACAAGGTGTTGGAAGATCAGAAAAGGAAGTAACCAACTCCTCAAACTTCAATGACAACGTGATACAAACATGCTAGAGACCAGAGATCCCATTTTGGAGCACTTAGTCTGTTCTGTAACACCCTTGCTCTTACAACAGCCCTCTGGAGTAGACATGGCCATGATGGGCATACTGAAGGTGCCAGGTACTGAGGTCACCATAACAGGTATACGTCACCACAAAAACCAGGTACCTGAGATGAAAGAGTCACTGCTAAGAATGGCTGGAATCCTAGTCCTAACCTTAAAGGAGCTGCAGCCTGGCTGGCAGGCTGGCAAGGTGTCTGTCTGCCCCGCCTCCCCCCATCCTCCCAAAGCCATAGTAGGCACTGGCTCCACTGAAGCAGCAGGGCCAGAGACAAGACACAATCTCTGCATCAACTTGACACAGATGCCTGTGGTCCAAGACTAGGTGTTCATTTTCTCCCTCGTTAGCATTTTATTCTAGTTAAAAAAAATTTTTTTTAAATGTTTATTTATTGTTGAGAGAGAGAGAGTGAGCAAGTGGGGAAGGGGTAGAGAGAAAGGGAGACACATAATCCAAAGCAGGCTCCAGACTCTGAGCTGTTGAGCACAGAGCCTGACACGGGGCTCGAACTCACGAACCGTGAGATCATGACCTGAGCTGAAGTCAGACGCACAACTGACTGAACCACCCAGGTGCCCCTTTATTCTAGTTCTAATAAGTGAAAAGCTGTAAGTTGTACATGGAACTGTTTCATTAAAGCCATAATAACACAGATCCTTCCCCCAATGCTGAGGAACAAATAAAACACCAGATTCTGTTCCAAAAATCCAGACAAGCTTTTCTGTAAGGGAAGCAGCAGCCTCTCAGATGCTTCTCCTCTCTAGAACCACCAGCATGACACATTACCCCATCTCTCTGCCTTGTTAAATTAGATTTCTGGAATGAAAGACTAGAGGGTCCCAAAATGGAAGGGGATGAGAAGGAACTTTCAGCCTACCTAGAAATATGTTCATCAGAGTTACACTGATAGAATTACAAAGTTTTAGCAACTTAAAAAGCTTTTTTTAGCTAAAAGCATAGCACGACTCCTTCAAGGAAATTGAAATTATTGATTCTAAGGTGTCACATGTCTTCTTTATCTGAGAATCACATTTTCTTTTAAATAACTAAATGTATTTCATACATACACCAAGAATTCTCAGTCCTCCTTAGAAAGAAGCCCATTACTCCTCTTTCAAGGGCAATTCTCATTTCTAGTCTCCTCCTCCTTGGTGCAGTCTATGACTCCCACCACCCCCTAAAAAATACACACAACAGAAACACACAGAAATGGCTGCTTCAGACTGCAGCCGAAATTGCTGTGAGGGCTCAATCCATGAGGGACTTTCCTACCTTGAGTCACAGTTCTCTCTTGTGCTGACAAATAATGGTCCATTGGCTTCAGGCAAGATTATATGTTCTCTGCATGTTGTTGATGTTTACCCCTACTCATCCCTCAGCTGGTTCCCTAACCAGATGACACACGAGCTCATCCTCTAAAACACAGGGAGCCAAAAATGATTCAGTCCTCATGGGCGGCCACAGAACCCAGGCATCCCTGACATGCCTAGGCCGACACCCTGAGTGCTGTACCTGCTGATGGAGGGACCAAAGTGTATCCTGCACTGCACCAGGTCCTGTATGTCCAGGGGGCACAATTTGCTCCAGGTCCTTGCAAAACCTCAGTTAATACTTTCCTCAAGGGTTTGCAAAGTGTCCCAGGCTCAAAGCACCAATCTGGCAGCTTTTATCACAAACCACTCAGTATACTCAGTGTTCCTCCACGACCAGCCAGAAAAAGAATGAGATACGGGCATGAAAAAATTCCTGACACTGGCACAGGTCACAGCACTTTGTCCTAACATAGAGCCATTTGCCAGTCATCCTCCATAAGTCCTGAGATTTCTTTCCAAAATAAAGCATAGCAAAATACTAAGAAACTTTGAGGAGATCAAGTTCAACCACATCCACAGTTCTGAAGCAAATCATACACTGACTTCTTTGGAATCAGCCAGCTTGTGAGAAGGGCAGTGACTTCAGTCGCTCAAGAGCACATTTTGAGGACTGGGAGGGAAGGCCAATGGGGCACTTTCACTTTTGACATCTTGCCACTGTGTTCCCTTTCTTTGGTTCTATACAAAGAACCTCCAGTATTTTCAAAATAAAAACACTCTTTTGGGGTGCCTGGCTGGCTCAGTCAAACATCCGACTCTTGATTTCGGCTCATCTCACAGTTGTGGGATCAAGCCCTGCATCAACTCTGTGTGCTGGGCTGGGCATGGAGAGATTCTCTCTCTCTCTCCCTCTGTCCCCCCTGTACACACATGCTCTCTCTATAAAAACAAAAAACCACACACACACACTCTTCTGAGAGTGAAATGAATCATTCCTGGAAGAGGGCAGCCTGTTTCCTCCTTTCCTAGCCTTCACCTGCCCTAGACCTGCTGGCCACATCCATCAGTGTTTCAGGGCCCAGAGTCTGTCAGCTCCCACCTGGCACCTCTGCAAGGTCCACACTTCCAAATGCCCCAGGATTCTGCATCTGGTGCTTACAGTCTTCCCCTGGGCTCTCAAGGTAGGTGCAGCATCCCAATCAACCCTAAGGTCCTCAAACATGCAACCTTGTGAAGGTGTTGCTGTGTTTGTCCCATAAAGCCAAGCATAGATACTAAAAGGGGCAGGGGCAGGGGCAGCTCAAAGGACCTGGGGAAAAGACACTTGTGTTCGCATACTCTCCAATAAGAACACAGATGAAGAGAAACCCAGACCCTCAGCAGGGAGTTGGCAACCAACTCCACTATCTCTCCTCCAGAAGCACTCACCTCAGAGAAGATATACTGTTCATGGAAGGACATCTTTCACTGCCTTACATGTAAAACCTCTACTCATAATAGCAGAAAACTTGAAAATGTTCATTAGGAACTCATTTAGGAGACCATAATCTCAGCAGTGTGCAATTAAGTGGTTTAAGAGTACTGTATGTTTTTCCTGTCAGGTTGTTCAAGCTCATACAAATATACATTCTTTGGGATACCTGGGTGGCTCAGTAGGTTAAGCGGCCAACTCTTGATTTCGGCTCAGGTCATGATCTCACAGTGGTTCATGAGATCAAGCCCCACATCGGGCTCTGCACTGACAGTGCAGAACCTGCATGGGATTCTCTTTCTCCCTCTCTCTCTGCCCCTCCCATGCTGGTGCTCTCTCTCTCACTCTCTCTCAAAATAAATAAACTTTAGGGGCACCTGGGTGGCTCAGTCAGTTAAGCACCTGACTTTGGCTCAGGTCATGATCTCACAAGCTCACCTGCTTCGGATTCTGTCTCCCTCTCTGCCCCTCCCCTGCTCACACTCCGTGTCTCTCTCTCAAAAAATAAACATACATACATACATACATACATACATACATAAGCAAACAAACTTTAAAAAATATACATACATTCTTTGGTCAGGTATTCTATATCCACCCTTCCTCTTCCTTTGTTGGGTAACTCTATAGACAGTCTCTCAAGGAAACAGTATGATTCTGTTTAGCATGAGAACCAACAGGTGCTGGGTTCACACACCTCCACAGAGCACCCTGTAAAAGAAGCTAAACTGAGAACTCCAGAGATAGAGCATCACTTGTTGCTCATGAAAAGGGGAGGAATGAGCTAAAGGTGCAGTCCACAGACACCAAGTTTCAAGCACATTTTAAACAAATGGGCATCAGAGTGAAAGAAGGCAGGCGTGGAGCTAGGTTAATCCCAAGACAAAAGTTGCTGCAGCCTTAGCAAAGATACCAAAGTTGTATAGACCTGGGATCTCAATCCCAGATAAAAAAGGTAGGGAGGAGGGTTACAGTAAAAATTCGCATCTAACATGAGTTTTATACTTGTTAAACAAAAATAATCTACTATTCTTATAAAACAAGCTTTGAAGGGGGATGCAAGATTTTTACATTCCCCAAAAGAGTAAGACAGAGCTCACACAACCCATGGGGCCCCTCATTTCTGAGTGTGCAGCTAGGGATAGAAAAATCTGGAGCAGAAATAGCAACACTAGCCAGGTGTTCTGCTTCTTTGTCTCTAACACATCTTATCTCCTTAAAAGAAAAGTTTTAATCTTCCTTGGCCTGGGATTGGACACTCAATTTCTAAAACATGTATTAGTGTCTGAAGTAAGATAAATGGATGGATACACAGAACAAAACTAAATAACCTCCCATTTTGATCAATTATGACTTTCAGTTAAATACATTCACAAGAATGAGTTAAAACAAGCAAACAAACCCAGCAGTGCAAAGAAAGTTTTGTGAATTCTCTACAACAGAAAGCAAGCAGAAGCAGCCCAAGAGGCCCAGACTGATTCCAGCTGTCCTAAGGAGTTTATGACAGCAGGTACTAGAGCTCCATCTCCAAGTCACAAGGGTTTCAAAACAACCCAAAGCCTCAAATCCTTCAGTTCAGAGTGGGATGAGATTACCCCAGGAACAAAAAGAACACACTTAGCATAGTGAGGGTCCCATGAGCAGCTGCTGGAGCTGTTACTTCTATTTTTTTGTGGGCAGGATGCTGTAGGTGCTATGTATCTTCACCAACAGCTACATTTCATGAACATTTAAAATCAAACCAAGGCATGACTTCTGTTTAACCACATGCTTGTTTTGCTGTCTGTTCTGACCTGAAGACCACATTTAGGAGCTTTCGTCCTCCCAACCATTTCAATCTTAACTAAGTGGCATCTCAGAGGCATTAAGTACAAAAACTTTTTGTTACTAGAATATTAACTTTTAGCCAGCATATAATGGTAATATGCTCATGTGTCACCATAGCTTAATCCTTACTTGTAAAATTGAATTAGTGTAATTTCACTTAGAAGAGAACCCTACTTATGCAAATTTACATTAAAAAAACAAATACACAACCTTGAAAAAGATTGTGGAGAAAATGTCTGTAAACAGAAAAATGAACCCAAGGTGCACTGGAGCCAGATGTGGACTACGGTCAGGTCCAACAAACTTTCTGGGTAAAAAGATGTCCTCATCTCCCCTCCAACCTCCCATGTAAAATGGCAAAATGGTAATGTGCTACAGCCTCCCTGATCCCAAGGCAAGTACCTGTGGGGTATATCATCACAACCAACACCAGGAAGAGCTTGCTTCCTCCCTCCATCCCCAGAGCTTAACCCAGTGCAGTGGTGCCCTTTAAAACAGGCCAAGGTGAGAAGACTTTCAGGAAGACTGAAGAGCCAATGAGGGGGCACCTGGGTGGCGTCTGACTTTGGCTCAGGTCATAATCTCACAGTTTGTGAGTTTGAGCCCTACATCGGGCTCTCTGCTCTCAGCATACAACCTGCTTCAAATCCTCTTGTCTCCCTCTCTTTCTGCCCCTCCCCTGTTCATGCTCTCTCAAAAATAAATAAGAATTAAAAAAAATAAATAAATAAATAAATAAGCATTAAAAAGAAAAAAAAGAGAGAGAGAGAGAAAGAGCGAGCCAGTAGGGAGGGGAGCTACACTGAGGATGAAGGATACAGCATTCCTTTTGGGATGCATTATATGGTATGTAATACTGTTACTTAGAAAAATATACATATATCAACACAGTAGCAGGATCACACCCAAGAGATCACAACCAGTTCAGGGTAGCGGTTCCGGTAACAATGTCACATCTCTACCACTAAGAAGTGAGAAGGAAATGTTCAAGAGGAGAGCACCTCTAGGGCGCTTGGCTGGTTCAGGCAGGGGTTCAGGCAGTTAAGCGTCCAACTTTAGCTCAGGTCATGATCTCACGGTTTGGTTTATGAGTCTGAGCCCTGCGTTGGGCTCTGTGCTGACAGTTCAGAGCCTAGAGCCTGCTTCGGATTCTACGTGTCTCTCTCTCTCTCTCTCTCTCTCTCTCTCTCTCTGTCTCTGTCTCTCTCTCTGCCCCTCCCCTGCTTACACTCTGTCTGCCTCTCTCAAAAATAAACATTACAATTTTTTTTGAAAAAGAAGGAGAGCACCTCCAAATGTGGCTCTGAGAATGGCAAAGATGCACACAGACAAGCTGGAACAGAATTCATGAAATATGTGGGTAAAAAGTAGAGCTTCTAAAGGAATACATTTTGTTTAGATAATAACTAAATGTGTATGTGTAATTAAAAACAATAAATAGGGCGCCTGGGTGGTGCAGTCGGTTAAGCGTCCGACTTCAGCCAGGTCACGATCTCGCACTCCGTGAGTTCGAGCCCCCCGTCAGGCTCTGGGCTGATGGCTCAGAGCCTGGAGCCTGTTTCCGATTCTGTGTCTCCCTCTCTCTCTGCCCCTCCCCCGTTCATGCTCTGTCTCTCTCTGTCCCAAAAATAATAAACGTTAAAAAATAAATAAATAAATAAATATTGTAGGGAGGCCAACTTTCCAAGTACTCTAAGTTTATACAAAAAATTCTTTTATTTTTATTGGGCTGTATCAAAAAATTCTTTTATTTTTATTTTCTCAAGTTTATTTGTTTTGAGAGAGAGAGAGAGAGACAGACAGACAGACAGAATGAATCCCAAGCAGGCTCCGCACTGTCAACACAGAGCCCAATTCGGGGATCAGACTCACTAACCATGAGATCATGACCTGACCCAAATCCAAGAGTGGGATGCTTAACTGACTGAGCCACCCAGGCGCCCCTCAAAAAATTCTCCTGGCAAAGTTAAGGCCTGCTTTATATTGGGGTAAAAATGGTGCGTTACCTCTTCTTGGTGCCTGTCTTTATCTGTACACCAGGCATGGTACAGTTTTACAGAGGTGCTCTGAGGTGGGAACAAGAGTAAAACATCTAGCCTCCTGCCTGGCTCGCAAGAAGTGCACTCCCCAAACGTGGGCTGTTCTCTACCCACTGCCCTACAGTTCCTCCAGAGTCCACTGGGAAATGGAGGCCACAGGAGGGACTTGACAGTACGAGGCGATAAGGGCATATACTAAGCCTGTGCTCATGGAAGGAGTGCAAAGAGAGGAGGCTTCAATGCCAGGCAGAGGAATGGAGTGCCAAAGGATATCCTGGTTAGCCTTTAAAAATATAAAGATTTTTAACTGGTTGTAAGTGTGATAAAATGACCACCATTATTAGTCTCTTCATCCTGCAGATTTTCTTCCATGCATTTTTCTATTCTTTACATAAACAGGATCAGGCTGTATATGTATTACTTTGCTTCCCCCCATCTCCCCCAGTAAAATTGGCTGTTTCTCTCACCTTTTTAAAAACTGTGATGAAATGTGTGAAACAATGGAACATTCACCTTAAAAAAATTTTTTTTAAATGTTTATTATTTTTGAGAGAGAGAGAGAGACAGAATCCAAGCAGGGGAGAGAGAAGGAGACACAGAATCTGAAGCAGGTTCCAGGCTGTCAGAACAGAGCTCGACGTAGGGCTTGAACTCACGACTGTGAGATCAGAATTTGAGCCTAAGTCAGACACTTAACTGACTGAGCCACCCAGGCACCCCTAAAATTCACCCTTTTAAACTGTTTGGGGGGTACAGTTCAGTGGCACCAAGTATACTCACATTTTATACAACCATCACCACCACCCATCTCCAAAACTTTTTATCTTCCCAAACTAAAACTCTGTACCCATTAAACAATTAACTGTCCAGTCTCCCTTCCTTCAAGCCCCTGGCAACCACCATTCAACTGTCTCTATGATTCTGACTACTCCAGTTTCTCACACAAGTAGGATCATTCAACATTTGTTGTTTTGCTATTCTTCCCCATTAAACTATATGCCTTAGCCATGTATCTGTCCATACAGAATTCCTTTCAAAGACGGCATAATATTTACACGTAATCATAATGCATTTTTTAACTTCCCTACTGACACTAATTTATTTATTACAATAATAATTCAATGAGTGTCCTTGTAGCTGTCTTTGCACTCTTGTGGAAATATTTCTGTAGGAAAATTCCTAGAAGTAGAATTGCTGGGACGAAGCATAGAGGTTGCACCCAGTTTCACTCTGCCCTGTAATGTCCGTGAGCCACCAAGGATTGTGGGAAATTAAGCTGGCAGAGAGAAAAGGGAAAACCTGGTTTCACAGGTCACTACTGCAGTGACATAGGCAGAGGGACGGTGGCAGAAGAACCAGCATCTATTGGGGTCTACTGTCTGCATTCTTACTTAAGGAGTAAACAAAATAGAATTCTTATACACATTAGAAGCACATGTGACAGGGCGCCTGGGTGGCGCAGTCGGTTAAGCGTCCGACTTCAGCCAGGTCACAATCTCGTGGTCCGTGAGTTCGAGCCCCGCGTCGGGCTCTGGGCTGATGGCTCAGAGCCTGGAGCCTGTTTCCGATTCTGTGTCTCCCTCTCTCTCTGCCCCTCGCCCATTCATGCTCTGTCTCTCTCTGTCCCAAAAATAAATAAACGTTGGAAAAAAAAAAAAAAGAAGCACATGTGAAAGGGCACCTGGGTGTCTCAGTCAGTTAAGTGTCCGACTCTTGATTGTGGCTCAGGTCATGATCTCCCAGTTTGTAGGATTGAACCCCATGTTGGGCTCTGTATGGGCAGTGCAGAGCCTGCTTGGTATTCTCTCTCTCCCTCTCTGCCCCTCCTCCACTCATGCTCTTTCTCTCATAATAAATAAGTAAACATAAAAAAAGCAGCACGTGTGAAAAAGGAGGTTTGAGAGGAGAAAAATAAGCCTTTAAAGAAAAACTATGTGTGCTTAGAAAGCTCTCAAGCTACTCTGTTACTTTTACACCATAGACATGTTTCAGGTAACTGTGGGCTCATGAACTTAGTATCTGGTTATCTTTTTTTTTTTTTAATTTTTTTTTTTCAATGTTTATTTATTTTTGGGACAGAGAGAGACAGAGCATGAACGGGGGAGGGGCAGAGAGAGAGGGAGACACAGAATTGGAAACAGGCTCCAGGCTCTGAGCCATCAGCCCAGAGCCTGACGCGGGGCTCGAACTCACGGACCGCGAGATCGTGACCTGGCTGAAGTCGGGCGCTTAACCGACTGCGCCACCCAGGCGCCCCGGTATCTGGTTATCTTAAGATGTCAAAACCAAAGGTGAAAGAGAAGGAGACAACACCGCCTTCACAGTCCTGAGCCTGAGAGTTTGCTAGAAGAAGGAGATGATAGCAGGAGTACCCCTAGTAGAGCTTCAACCTCTAGGAGGACATAAGGATCAAGACCAAGCTGATCTTTCCAGCCTCTCCCAGCCTAAGCTTCCTTCCCTCAAGGGTCTCTCCTCCATCATCCCAGGGGCAGGGAGTAGGAAAGAGTCCTGAGAACCCCCAGGTTCTGGGGCTCCCAAAACACCAGAGCTGCCTTCTCCAGACACCTGTCCCACCTGGAATGACCTCCCCACATTCAGTGGCACTCAGCAGGGCACAGATTCTCCTGCCTTCTCCAATGTACCTAGGGAGGCTGGTGGCCAGCCCACACAGGGGAATTAAAGAAGGAAGGGGGTGGCGAAAGTAGAGAAACAGGATTTGGTAGATGACTAGGTGTACCACACTGTTCTTAACCCTTTAGGGGGTTACTGGCCCCCTCAAGAATCTGAGATGTGTGGGCCTCTCTCCTGAAAAATGCACATCCTCACTGAACTCTACATACAGTCTGGGATGTGAGCAACTGTGGACTCTATCTTCAGAACTCCTGATACAGGGAATCAAATTAGAGGAATGAGTCCAATATTGAGCCTTCCCACTTCAGAACAAGGATGTTTTTGTTCATGAATTCACGGAGTTGAACTGCAGACACTTAAATATAAGGGGATGGTCAAATACCCAAGAAAAAATGTTCAGCAGATAGTTGGGAGCAATGGATTTGCAGCTTGAGTGAACCTAATTCGAAAACAGATTTGGGAATAGCCTACAAAGGGAAGACAGAAGGCATTCTAAGAGTAATGTGCAAAGAAAGAAGAGCACTGGGTCAGGGCCCCTATAGGTGAGAACTGCCTGAGCAGTGTGAGAGAAGGTCTGTAAAGAGACAAAGAGGCAGAACATCTACCCCCTCCCTGGAAGCCATGGGTTAAGAATCTCCTCCCAGTTTCACATGGGAAATCTAGGTCTCATACATACCCTTTGGACCACACGACAGAGAGAGAGGAGGAGGGTCTTGCACTGTGTGGCCCTTTAGGTCCCTGACAGCCCTCAGAGTTCACGGTCTGCGGCTCAGTTCTGAATGAGCTTTGGCAAAGCCTTCCCAACTTCTTCGCTGAAGAGATCTACACGAAAAATCCCTTCAAACCAAGCCACCATAGTGAAAAGGTCTCAAGCACAGGGTGTGATCAGCAAAAGCCAGCGTATGGGAAATCCTAAAAGATAAATGACAATTGCTTCAACCAAACAATTACAAGGAGGGGCACCTAGGTGGCTCAATCAGTTGAGCATCCCACTTCAGCTCAGGTCATGATCTCATGGTTTCTGAGTTTGAGCCCCAAGTCGGGCTCTGTGCTGACAGCTCGGAGCCTGGAGCCTGCTTCTGATTCTGTGTCTCCATCTCTCTCTGCCCCTTCCCCTGCTCGCTGTCTTAAAAATAAATAAATGTTAAAAAAATTAAAAAAAACAACAATAACAAAATAACTATAAGGAAAACAATGAGCATATATAAAATTAAGAAACCTTTAAAAGAGACACTTCAATCAAATGCAATGTGCATATCTTATTTGGGTCCTGATATGAATAAATCAACTGTAAAAAAAAAATTATGGGAAAATCAGGGACATTTGACCACAACCAGATATTTGGGTGAAAAAAATAATGTACTGTCATTGGTTTTTAGGCAGAAAAAATGGCATTGTAGATAGCATGGTAGCTCTTTGTCTCTTAGTGATACACAATGAAATACTTATGGATAAAATATGTTCTAGGGGTATGCCACCTAAAAAAAGTCAGGTTTTTTTTAAGGTGGGGAGTGACAGGCAGAGTGACGTGGAACAAGATGGACTAGTTGGTAACTACAGAAGCCAGTGACGGATGACAGACTAAACCAACTGTTCATAAGCTTAGGAGACTGTCTCTTCCTTCAAACTCTGAGGTGGACTATAAATTCAATTTTGTGGAAACAGGACCTTTTCTTGCTCCCAGAGTATATTGCAAAATACTAATACCACTTGCTACTTTTATTACTTGGTATTCAAGTAGGCAAAAAATATAATTTATTTAAAAAACAAAAACGTAATCACACAAGAGAAATCATCTGCTTACCATCCACTGTAAAAAATGTGCTCAATTTGTTAGGGTGATTATCTCACTAGGTACAATAACTTCACCTAAAGGGAAAATTCTTCCCCAGAGCATCTTCTTTATGATCCCAACAATGGAAAATTTTCACCTCAGTAAGCTGGCCTCAGGGAGGCTCAGGCTCATCCCTGTTGCCTAGATACCAGTGACATCTCTGGTGCCTACAGAAGGCTCTGGCACCCCTCTGCAAGAGAGACTGGCTAAGGTTCACCAGTCAGCGGTTGCTCCTTCCTCCCACATTCCGCTGCCCAACAGACCCCAGGATAGTATACAGTTGTACCGGTCTGTCACTTACGAAATGGTGAAGCACAAAAGTTCTATTACATCTGCTGAACTGGTTTTTACAATTATCTCAACTCTAGTGCTGGCTCTCATGCATTTGATTTCTTTCTAACAATTCCTGTGAATTCTAAAGTCACAAGGCAAATAAACCAATTGGAGTAACAGTTAACAGTTCAACCGACTTTTTCTCCAAAGAAAAAGTCACTAAGCCATCAACTGGCCTTTCATGTCAAATATGATAAAGTATTCATTTTGCTCGGTTTCTAATTCTGATAGTGGCTAAAGTTGAAACAGTAACACCACCACCCTGAAACTTCTCTTCACATACTTAACACCAGGCTACAGGATGCAATTATACGAGCTCCGCAGCAGCAACCTATGTAAATAAGCATCTGAGGTCACTTAAATGTAACCCTACTAAAAATGCAAATACTTTAAATACTAGAATTCATCAAAATTACCGTAATCATGGTGTTTTATATAAAAAAAATCATAAAACTGGTGAACTGGAACATCTCTGTTAGCCACTTTTGAAAAGTTTCAGTACTTTTTCTTCAAACTATTCTTTCATTCTTCCAACTATTATTTTATTCTTGGGTTACGTGCAACTACCAAAACGTTTCATTCCAAGCAGTAACTAGTTCTGTTTCCCTGGTACGTAAGAGCACCGGGTTTTCGGTTTTCCACATTTTGTTTTCACAACGTTTGGCCTCATTTGTCTGCTAGTGCAGCTTTCTTAACATAGGAAACTGAGGAAAATGATACAAACCCTTAGAATGCAAGAGACAAAAGCAGTCTTTAGGCCAATGTGAAAGAAATGAAAGCTCCACCCACGGCGACGCTTATCACTATTAAAGAAGGCGTCCTCTGATCCATTCTGGGACTTTTTTGGATAACAAGGTGGGCAGATTTCCTCACCGTACACCAGCTGACAGGCCCCACTGGCACTCAACACTCAAAATGGCTGCACATCTGCCGGCCCCAGGTAAACGGCCCCTGAGGCGGTGGGCTGACTCCTCCACCCGCAGACTCAAGGAGAACCCCCCACCCCCAATAACCCGGGACACCACGGACGCCGCTGTCCTGGGAAGCAATGACCCAGGAGATCGTTCCCCCACAAAGGTCTGAGAAAACCTCCTCAACGACCGGGGTAGATCCTGCACCGCCAAAATACCTGGGAGACCCCTCAATGACCAGAAAAGACTCTGTCCCTCAAAATCAGGGGAGACAGTCTCCCCCCAGTAACCTGAAGAAATAACGCCTCTCTCAAATGACCGGGGGATATCCGGCCCCACAAAGACCCTGAGAATCCCCCCCGCCCCCAAGATCGCGGGAGAGCCCCTCCCCAAATAACTCGGAGACACTCCTAATGACCAGAGACTTCGCCCCCGAACGGCCCGGAGACATCCTCCACCAAAACTACCAGGGCGGCAGAGCCTTAGGCCGGACAAGGCGGGCGTTACCTGCGGCCTCGGCCCGTCCAGCGGTGCTTCCGTCCTATTGTTTCTCTCCCATCAAGATGGCGGCGGCCGCGCCGAGCCCCGCCCACCGCGCCTCGCTCCCGGAGCCCCTCGCTATTGGCTCACACCGGGAGCCCAGCTCGCGGACTGGGCAGCGCGAAAAGCGCTGTTGCTAGGGCGCCGGGATCCGAGGCAGCGGCTTCCGGGAGGGGCGGGGCGAGGAGCGGGGCCAGGGATGGGGCGGAGCCTTGCCTGCCTTCAAGGGGGAGGTCAGGTGGGTGGTAGGGTGGACAGATGGGTTTGGGGCATGTGGGGTGCTAGGGATGCTTGGGTGAACGGATGGCTCAACCAAGTGTCCCATTTTTCCAGAGTCCAAGGGTTTCCCGGGATGTGGGCTTTCCAAGACTAATACTGAGGCAGTCTGCAACAAACTGCGAAGTTCTTCACCCTAGCATACGGCGGGACACAGGACTGGATGTGGTTGGATGGAAAGATGGGCAATAGAGTGACTGTAGACGGTGAGCAAAGGAAGGTTATATACACAGGTGGATGGATGACTGGATGCAGAGGGGTGGACAGAGGAATGACTGTAGAGTCCTCTGGGGACTGGCAGATGACCCATTGCCAACATAGGCCCTACCAACCTCCACACTGCATGACTTGTCTGAGGCTCATTTGTCCTGGGTCATTTGGGTTGGCCAGAAGAGCTCCCACCTGAGTGCATGTCAGTGTAGCTGGCAAATTCGAGGGGGGAGGGAGGTGCTACTGAGAGTGGTCAGAGCCTGATCTCCACTTTTTTGTAAATGAGGCCAACGTTGCAGCCCCATGCTGTACGTGCACTGGGGGGTTGCAGAGGTGTGGATTCATGCATATGCTTATTTATTCAATAGATAGGTACTGAATACCTATACACTGTGCTGGAAATATAGCATTGAACCAAAATGGTTCAAAGGTGGAGGGGGGGGGGTGGCGGGTGGCTGCCTTTATAGGAATGGGCAAGAACGACTTCCTGTGACCAGCTGATCTCTCTTCGCTTGGAAACACTTTACCTGTGAGTTTCAGGGCTCCATGCCCTTGTGGTTTCCTCTCACCTCACTGGTTCCTCCTCTTTGCCTCCTCTCTCTGTCTACATTATTTCTATCATAATCTTATCCAGGTTCATGGCTTCAGATTCCACCTCCATGTCCATCACTCCCAAAAGTGTATGTCTAGTCCAGACCCTGAGGGCCACACTCAATGCCCAGCTGTAGACTCTGCATCTGCACTCTGACTTCCACTTGGCATCTCAAATTCAACTTGTGCCACCCTAGCTCTGGC
This sequence comes from Herpailurus yagouaroundi, assembly GCF_014898765.1. Classification (NCBI taxonomy): domain Eukaryota; kingdom Metazoa; phylum Chordata; class Mammalia; order Carnivora; family Felidae; genus Herpailurus; species Herpailurus yagouaroundi. Next base: position 6,760,109 of record NW_024412424.1, read on the forward strand.
TCATCCCCCAAACACACTCTACCTCACTTTCCCCAGCTCAAAGTGATGACTGCTTAGTCCTTTCTATTGCTCAGACCAAAGGCCTCATAGTACCTCTTAACTACTTTCTTTCCACTTACATTCAAGAAGTCCTATTCCTTCCATGCATCATCTACCCAGGATGAGAGCACTTCTTGCCAGGTCCATGGCTTCCACCCAGCCCAAACCACCACCATCTCTCTCTCTAGGGCAATGTCACGGCCACCTTCCAGTCTCCTGCTGCTGCTCTTGCCACCTGCAGTCCATTCTCCACACACCAGCCTGTAAATGCATAAATCAGAATCCCTCTTGACCTGTTCAGAGCCCTGCAGTAGCACCTGCCCAAGGAAAAGTCAGAGCTGTCAGGGGCCTTATGATCCCCCATTACCTCTGTGGCTGCATCTCCCCTGTTCATCTCCGGCTCCGCTGCTCAGCAGCTCGATTTCTCACATATCACACTCCATGCACTCCCCTGGCTCAGGAGCTGGGCTCCAGGTGTTCCCATACCTGGAATGCTTTCTGCAGATTTCCACAGGACTGTACCCAAATGCCCTCGAAGTCCCTCATTTCAGACTGCAACAGGCACCTTTCAACCAGCACGTGAGATCACCTTTATCCCCTTACGCTGCTCCACTCTTTTCCATAGCAGTTACCTTTTTTATGGAAGCATTTATTATCCTTTATAGGAAGCGTGGTTTCCTCCACTAGAACAAGAGCCCTGTGAAGTAAGAATCTCTCTGTTTTAGTCACGGATATATCCTGAGCACCTCAAATACCAAGGAAGCTCCAGAAGTACCTGTTGGCTGACTGAATAAGAATGGCACGTGGTATTAAACGATAAGGGCTATGGAAAAAAATTTAAATGGGGCAGTAGGAGGGAGGTTGGGGCAGGGTGAGAGTACCCCAGATCAAGGCTAGCCCTGCCTGGGTCAGGCCCAAAGGTCCCCACACTCAGCAGGGTTGCTAGGAAGCCCAACCCAGTGTTTGCTCCTGTTCCCTGCCTATAGTCACAGAATAAAAAAAGCCCAACAGGCACCAGTCATTCAAGCCCTCACAGATAAGCACTGTCCCACCTTCCTCTGATGACCCACTCTCCCATTCCAATGTTGCTATGTGTTGGGTTGAGGCTGGACAGAGTAGAGTCTCCCTGGGGCAGCCCCGCATTAATTCACTATTTCTTCCATAAGTGTTTACCAAGGGGTGACCTGGGCTAGACACTAGGTACATGAGAAGAAGGGACACGGCAAGAATTTGAAGGATTTATAGAGTCCTTGCCCCACAGTGAGGAGTGTGGGGAAGTAAAGGATGGATCCAACAGTAAAAACAACAACAACAGCCAAACAAATAAAAACCCAGCTTCATTATGGGCAGTGTGAATAATGAAGAAAAGGAACCAAGCTGATGTCCAGAGTATGGTGTTTATGTCCAATGCAGCAGGAAAGGTATATCTGAGAAGGGGACATCTGAGCTAAGATGAACCTGGAGGCCTGGCTGAGCAGGGAAAGAGACGCCATTCCAGGAAGATAGTATAACAAGTGCAAAGATCCCCAAGGAAAGAACAAGTTTGGTATGTTGGAGGAATATGAAGAAAGTGGTTGGGTCTAATGGAAGAAATAGCTCAAAGTTCAATGGAAAGCTCAAAGGCATGAAGGAACAGACCACAGACAAGAGATCTGGAGGCCAAATCCAGGCGTCCTATTGTGCAAACAAGAGTTCTAGAAGGAGAAAAAGGGATGGCCTGAAATAGAGGCACAAACCAAATAAATGATAGAAGAAAACTTTTCTGACTTGAAGAAAAAGCTGTGTCTGCAGATGGGAGGTACTGGCCTCATTCCCAGGCATTATGGAAAAGGAAAGACTATAGTGAATTCTTAAACTCCAAGGAGAAAGAGAACATTGTACAAGCTCACAGATAGATAGAACAAGTCACCTACCAAGGAGGAAGGGCCAACTGGCCTTAAACTCTCCCCCATAACAGGTAAATTATCCTGAAGGGTCAGTCCTCATGCCTGGAGGGAGAAGGTAGCCATTAAGGTAACAGAAAAAGTAGTGAAATTTCCAAATTACCAAGAGAAAAAATGGAATGAGTTACATCTTAAAAGAGAGAGAGAAAAGAGGAAAGTAGTAGGTAGTTGGTAGTTTCATATAGTTCAATTGAATAGAAAGATAAAATCATAAAGTAAGAAAGAATAAGCATAAAGGAATTGTGGAATGAGCAAACATTCATGATTGCATAATGTGATGATTGGAAATCTAGAAAATCAAAAGGACTTCTTTGAAAACTACTACAATTAATAAGAGAAAATGTTAAGGTAATAAATACAAGAAAAATATGTCAACAATTTCCTACAAATAAGCCCCTAGAAATCAATAAGAATGAGGAAAATATTCAATTAACAATAACAGAGCTATAAAATATTTAGGAATAATTTATTATGAAAAGTATAGGAATTGTACTAGATGGGAAATTTCCTACAGAAAATTGTATTAAGAGTCTTAGAGGTCGGGGAATGGGGTCAGGATTCATCCATCACTTGAAACTGGACACTTGCCACTTTGGACAAAATTTGGATTTTTTTTTTTACCCTTTTTTTTTAAGTTTTTAAAATGTTTATTTATTTTTGAGAGAGAGAGAGAGGCAGAGCATGAGCAAGGGAGGGGCAGAGAGAGAGAGACACAGAATCCAAAGCAAGCTCCAGGCTCCGAGCTGTTAGCACAGAGCCTGACCCAGGGCTCGAACTCAACAGCTATGAGATCATGACCTGAGCTGAAGTCAGATGCTAACCGACTGAGCCAACCAGGTGCCCCTTTAATATTTGCTTCATGTTTATTTTTGAGAGAAAGAGAGAGAGAGAGAGGCGGAGAGAGATGGAGACACAGAATCTGAACCAGGCTCCAGGCTCTGAGCTGTCAGCACAGAGCCTGACGTGGGGCTCAAACTCACAAGCTGTGAGATCATGACCTGAGCTGAAGTTGGATGCTCAACTGACTGAGCCACCCAGGTGCCCCAGGACACAATTTGGATTTATTAGCAAAGATAAAGGAGAAAAAGGGTATTGGGTCCAAAAGAACCTCACAACATGAAAAAATAGTCAAGTTCATCAGAAGGCAAGGAATACAAATCAAAGTTAAAATGTAACAATGGCAAAACTATGGAGAGAATAAAAAGATCAGTGGTTGCCAGGCATTTGAGGGAGAGGGAGAGATGAATAAATGGGTGGAACACGGAGGATTTTTTAGGGCAGTGAAACTGTTCTGTATAATACTATAATGGTGGGCTCATGTCATTATCCATTTGTCAAAACCCATAGAATGTACAACAAAAAGAATGAACTCTATGTAAACTCTGGACTTCGGTTGATAACAGGTCAATATTGGTTCATTGATTCTAACAGTCATACCACACTGATGTGGGATGCTGATGGTGAGCAAGGCTGTGTGTTGGGGCAAAGAGGTGATATATGGGAACTCTGTACTTTCTGCTCAATTTTGCTATGAACCTGAAACCACTCCTTTAAGAAAAGGCTATTAAATTTAACATTTTTAAATGTTCATTTATTTATTTGGAGAGAGAGAGAGAGAGCACAAGTGGCAGAAAGGCAGAGAGAAGAAGAAACGGAATCCCAAGCAGGCTCTGCACCATCAGTGCAGAGCCCAATACAGGCTCAAACTCACGAACCTCAAAATCATGACCTGAGCGGAGATCAGGAATTGACTGTGCCACCCAGGCACCCCAAGGCTATTAATTTTTTTTTAATGTTTATTTATTTTGAGAGAGAATGGGAGAGCGCGCGCGCGCGCGCACACACGCGCGCGCGCACACACACACACACACACACACACACACGAGAGCTGGGGAGGGGCAGAAAAAGAGGGAGAGAAAGAATCCCAAGCAGGCTCTGCGCTGTCAGCACACAGCCCCATGTGGGCCTTGATCTCATGAACGGTGAGATCATGACCTGAGTCAAAATCAAGAGTCAGACGCTTAACTGACTGAGCCACCCAGGCACCCTGGCTATTAATTTTTTTTTAAGAAGAGAAACAAGGGAAGTCACTTTATATTTAGTAAACTAGCAAAAGTTAAAAAGAACTGCACCAACTCTTGCTTTTCAGGATGTAAGGAAAAGGATTTGTCCCAACATTACTGACAAAGACTGGTTATAACCTTTTTGGAAAGCAATTTTGCAAACCCCAGTAAAATAAAAATGCAAACGCCTTTAAACCCTATAGTCGCAAACTTTGGATTCTCACTTACAGAAATAAAAGCACTGAGATGTGGGCTATATGGTCAGGGATATTTATTGCTACATCATGTGTAGTGGGAAAAAAATTGCAAAGTGATGGCCCATCCACAAGGCCATGGTTAGGAACATTTTGGTGCCTTCACACTGTTCTGGCTACTATGCTATGTAACAAATTACCCAGCTTTAGCGGCTTAAAACAGTTACATTTATTTGCTCACAAATCTGCCGTTTGAGCAAGATTCAGCAGAAACTGTTCTCTGCTGCATCCGTTTGGGCAGCTTGAATGCTGGGGCTGAAATCATCCAAAGTTCCTCACTTGAGGTGTAGCTGTCAGCTGAGGCTCGAGCTGAGACCTGAAATGCCCACGCGTGGCCTCCATGTGCCCTGGGCCTCCTCACAACTTGGTGGCTAGATTCCAAGGATGGTTGTCCCAAGAGAGAAGAAGCCAGGTGGAAGCTGTATCCCCTTTCTAACCTAGACTCAGAAGTCGCAGTGTCTTTTCTGCCTCATTTTATTCATTAGAAGCAAAGTCACTAAGTCTGGGATATATGTTCAAGGAGAGGGAAATTAGACTCCACCTTTCACTGGAGAAGTACCAAAAAGTCTGGGGACAGAGTTTTGTTTTTGTTTTTGTTTTTAATTTTTTAAATGTTTTTTTTTATTTTTGAGAGAGAGAGACAGAGTGTGAGTGGGGGAGGGCCAGAGAGAGAGGGAGACACAGAATCCAAAGCAGGCTCCAGGCTGTGAGCTGTCAGCACAGAGCCCGACTTGGGGCTCAAACCATGAGATCATGATCTGAGCCAAAGTCAGATGCCAACTGAGCCACTCAGGCACCCCTGTTTTGTTTTGTTTTTTGTTTTTGTTTTTGTTTTGGTTTTGGTTTGGTTTTGAGAGAAAGGCACGAGAAGGGGAGAGGGGAAGAGGGGCAGAGGGAGAGAGAGAAAGGATCTTAAGCAGGCTCCATGCTTAGCGTGGAGCCCAACACAGGGCTCGATCCAATAACCCTGGGAACATGACCTGAGCCAAAATCAAGAGATGGATGCTCAACCGACTGAGTCACCCAGGTGTCCCTTGGGGACAGGTTTTATGTCATCATCAAAAAGAAGGAATTGGAATAACACCACTTGAATTGGAGGGCTTGAAACAAGTTGAGATGAATGAGAAAAGAAAGATGCAGAAAAGTGGGTACAAAATGGCCTAATGTACACGACAAAGGCAAACCACTCTATGTCAGTGTAAGTTGACCCATGTACATCACAGGTTTGGACTCCATTTATTTGCATATTTTCCCATAAATACAGTACAGTACTGCATATGTATTTTCTCTTATGATTTTCTTTCCTCTAGCTTACTTTATTGTAAGAATGGAGTACATAATACATATAACATACAAAATGTGTTGAACAACCGTTCATGTTATTGGTAAGGCTTCTGGTCAACAGTAGGCTATTAAATTAAAAAACATTTTTAATGTTTATTTTTGAGAGAGAGAGAGAGAGAGAGAGAGAGAGAGAGAGAGAGAGAACACAAGCGGGGAAGGGGCGGAGAGAAGGAGACACAGAATCCAAAGCAGGCTCTGGGCTTTGAGTCGTCAGCACAGAGTAGGCTATTAAATTTTTGAGGAGTCAAAAGTTATACATGGGTTTTTTTTTTTTGACTGTGCAGAGGGTTGGTGCCCCCTAACCTGCGTGTTGTTCAAGGGATAAAAGATAAAGACTGTGCTAAGACCCAGCAGTTAGGATGGGTTCTCCCTTATGCATTTAATTATAGGTGTTTATATCACCATATGAAGAAAGTGGCTATTTATTTGTTGTTGTTTTTTAAGTAAGCTCTACACCCAATGTGGGGCTTGAACCCCCCACCTGGAAACCAAAGTCACATGCTCCACTGACTGAGCCAGCCAGGTGCCCCAAGAAAGTGTTTTTTAGAGAGGCATGTTTAAGTGGTTAAGGATCAAGAAAATCGAGGTAATGACCACCTCATATTAAGCCAAGACAGAGCAGGGAGGAATGACTGAAGAGCCGCAGGGACACTGCAGGGCGCCAGGAGTGTTTGGCCTGTGAGAAATCATTGAGCGGAATGTCTTTGTTTTATGCACCTTTCGGTATTAGTTATATTCCACACTTTGAAAATTTTTTAAATTAAAAAAAAAAAGGCAAAGCAAAGCAAACACTGCAGAAGGTTCCCAGTGGGTGGAGAGTGAGGAGCCCAGGGGAGGGATCCCAGCCCAGACCACTGGACACTCAGCTCAGCACAGTGTCCCAGGTGGAGGTATAAACCTGGGGTTGAGCAGCATGGAGATAACACCCAAAGCCACGCTGCTTCTAACAAAATGCTGAAGGGTCCCAGGGTGGGGAGTGGAGTGGAGCCCTCCCTGGGACACTCAACATTTAAAAAAAAAAAAATTTTTTTTTTAATCTTTATTTTTGAGAGAGTGAGAGAGAGACAGAGTGAGAGCAGGGGAGGCACAGAGAGAGAAGGAGACACAGAATCCAAAGCAGGCTCCAGGCTCCGAGCTGTCAGCACAGAGCCCGACGCGGGGCTTAAACCCATGAACCGTGAGTTCATGACCTGAGCCGAAGTCAGACGCTTAACCGACTGAGCCACCCAGGCGCCCCTGGAACACTCAACATTTAACTGTAGTCTGAGTTAAAGCTGGCAACCAGGAGAACTGGATGTTCCTGAGAAGGTGGTCGGTCCTTGAAGCACGAGGGAGGAGTCCATTGTGGTGACTTCAGCTAAGACTCTGGGGAGCCAGCATGTGCTTTGGCTCCGCTCTTGTAAATCTCCGGGGACTGCGGTGCTGTACTGTGGCCAGAACAGGAGGTGAGGAGGCGACTATAGGGAAGTCTCAAGGCTTTTGCCATGAAAAGAGAACAGTGGGGCAGGAGCTAGGGGGGCACATGGGGAACGGAGGAGGAGCCTGGGGCTTCTGACCCATCGTTTCTGTGTTCTTTAAAGATGAGGTGAGGCCATTGCTGAGGGGGCAGGGGCACAAAAGGTTAGAGGATGAGCCAAGGGCCAGGCAGCGAGCACTGCAAGGGGCCTGGAGATGAAGCGTGGCGGAGGTTGCTGAGCAGAGACCTTGTCTCTGGGGTGCAAGTAGCTGGGCCCCAGGCAGGGATCTGCCAGGGCGAAAGAAGTTGTCCAAAAGTGGAGGAGTGAGAGTTGGACCAGAAGATGGAGGCAGCCTTTCTGTGCTAGAGATCCCAGTTGGGGACCACTTTGTTCTTCCCACACAGCCCTGGCCTGGGATTGAGGAAGGGAGGGCTCCTCTCTGCTGGGGCCAAGGCCAGGGCCAGGGAAAGGGTCTGGAGGGAGTGTGTGGGTAGAGCTGTTCTGGGGTCAGTTATCTATCAGAAACCCTTCCCTGCCTGTTCCTTAAATCAAGCTGGCCATTCTCCATCAACTCCACCCCCCAGGGCCCAGGGCTCCCAAGGTCCCCAGTGTCAGAGGGTTGTACAGGCAGCTCCGAACCCGGTTCAGAACATGATGTTCCCACCAGGGCAGGGGCAGGACTCAGGTCCCCCACAACCCTACCTCCTCCCCTGCATCCATAGCTCTGGGAAGTATGCCAGTTGGGGAGGGGCTGGCTGCAAATCACTCCCGATTTTGTTGTTGTTGTTATGGAACAAAAGGCAGGAAAATTACCAAGAAAAGGCTCCCACAGGACCAAGATGGAGGCAGCTCCTAGCACATTGTCCTGGACACACACCTCGTCCTCACCATGTCCAGGCTGCGAAGAGCCACAAAGGACACTGGAAATTCCCATTGTGCTGGAAGGCCGCCTGGTCTCAGCGAGCCCTACTCTGGCACTCTTAATGTACCTTTGCCTTCACTTTGTAAACCTGGCCCATGACCAGTTCCCAGGCGCAAGGCTAGCCCTCCTGGGATATAAAACTAGCTTTATCCATTTTTCAGGTATGAGAATAACTCACATAGGTTTTCAGTTGTGAGGCCAGTTCTCTGTCAGGGAGTGGGCCTGCTTTTTGCTGTGAGCCAGAGATGCCCAGCTTAAAGTGATCACAAGGGAGAGACCATACCAGCCACTGAACCCCAGCCCCCTACTGTGGTTGGGCCTAGGCCCAGCCCAGGCAGGTGAGGGGCCAGACTGGAATTCCACTGGGCCAAGGCATGTAGGCAAAGCCAAGGGCAGCGGAGTGGATGCCCTCCAATAGCCTGCTTCCTTCTTTACAGAGGAGGAAGCCAAGGTGCTGGAGGGTCTCCAACTCCTCATCTGACCAGCCTTAGCCTGGAGCTGCCAGTCCAGTGGAGCCATCTTGAGTTCTGAAGGGTCAGTGCCCTGAGTTGGGGGGCTGGGGGTCATGTGCTTTCTGTCTCCCAGCTCTGTCCTGGTTAGGAGAGCACTCTGGCTTCCAGAGCTGGAAGCTTCAACAGCCCCTCATCTGGGGTCATATGAATCTGTATGTGGCCTCATTTTGCATCCTGGGCATGGGGCTGTGGGCCAGCTCTGGGACAGGACGCCAGGAGTCCAACGTGGCTCATGTGCGATTCCATCTTGCTTGGGATTGATGCACATCTGCCCCAAAGGCCTCTGCCCCGATTGTCCTACAGATCCGAGCCTCAGCATCAGGTCCCCCACTCCTCCAGCTGCCCAGGCTGGGCTCATGGCAGGCATGGGAGAGTGTGCTGCAGATGTCCCATCGAGCCTAGGCCTTTCACTTTCAAAATGAAAATGTCCAGGCTAGCTATGCTTGGATGTTATGCTGGAAAGTGCTGGTTTGCTTGTCTGGTGGGTCTAGACTTAAGCTTTTCCTTTTTACCAGTTTGCCAGAAAAATAACCGACTGCAAATCCCTGCTTCCTCATTCTGGGGGCCTGAGGACCTGGCCAGAAAAGAGATTGCTGGATCTGGCTTTCTGCAGAGTACACAGTGACTTTTGACCCTTGGCTCAGTGCAATTCTGCACAGGGAGGAAGTGGTAGGGCGATGGCCAAGAAGGCCATGGAGATTTGGCTGGTACTATTTAGACCTCCTACTCCAACAGCTGACCGGCAAATGCCCATCCTTCTGCCTATCAGGATGGACTGATTGGTGGGGTCAGGTCCTGGCTTTCCTAGTGTCTGTGGGTAGCTCCTTTGGTTTCACACTCCAGCCTGGGCAGCCTTCTGCCCTCTAGTCTACAAATGGGTTGGGCACTGCTTGACTTATGCACTTAAAGACAAGCCAGATAACTGGTTTGATAGAAGAGAAAGAAGTGCTCACAGGAGCAAGGATTCTGGTTGGGAAGAACTCAAAGAAAAAGGGGTAGAAATGTCACACAGTAGAAACAAATTTCAGAAAAGTTTGATTTTTTAGCACATGACATTACAAAATGCAACCTAGACCCAAAAGGCATCTCTGGCCAAGTTTCACCATGATGTTTAGGATGACTAGGATGACGGTGACAATTTCTGAGGAGTCCCTACCTGGAGGGAGTCTCCTTCAAATCTCAAATCTAGTCTTTCTCCTTTTACAGGGCCTCAGATGCTTGTGTAACCAGAATGGTGTGATGTGGGCTAGAGCAGTGAGGGGTAGTGCATGCTTGGCACTCACTTTACAAAGAGGCAATGGCAGCCCTGAAGGAGAAAAACAGCATGACCAAGAGAGGCAATAAGGTATTGGGAACATGATCATCCTTGAAATAGGAGATCCGGGCTGCTGCCTGTGAGTCTGGGAACATGGGCTCCATCATCAGTGGAAGAAAGGTCCAGAATGCCTTGGCGAATCTTACTATCATTGTTCTTGCTAATTCCTGGAGTTTAAACACAGTGTCAGGAATGTCCACAGCAGGTCACCAAAATGTGCTCAATGAATAAATAAACTGAGTTCAGACCGAATTTCTAACACTCTCATTTAGAACTTGGGTAATACTCATCTAAATTCACAAGTGGTTATTATTCAGTGTGTTCCTGGTCAACACTCTGCATTTTATCTGCATATCCCCCACATAACCAGGTAACAGTATCTGTGCCGTCATCTGTGACAGAGCAGTCTGTAGAGGAGATGGGTAAAGGAAGCAAAATTTATACTTAACATGATGCCTTATGAGACAACCACAGATTCCTTAATCACAATATAAGTAAACTGTTTTAATTCTGTTATAAAATGAATGCACTAAGATCACCGAGGATATATTCAGGTACCTTTGATGGGGCAAATTCAGAGCTTCATGTTAGAACATTCAAGAAAGCAAAGTCCTCAAGTGACATGTACTCTGAGACTGTGAACAATATGATCTTAACATTGTCCTGGCGCTTAATAACTGTTCATAGCAACACCACCACTAAAACCACAAAGGCCAAACCATTTAATTTTAAAGGCCATTTTGGCTTTGAGAGAGTTCAACTACTAGTTTCTTGAGCCCCAAGGGGATATTTTGTATGTTCACCCACTACTTGACACTTGTGTACCACCAGGTCAAGGCAAGATCAAACTGGAACACGATTTTATCATAGAACAGTTTCTTTTGGTCACTTGGAAAGAAACCGCAGGCACACTGAGTTATCACAGAATCATCGCTAGTTCTTGTTACAGCCACGTTACCGAGAAGGAAATGGTAGAAGTAACACTGTCAGACAGGAGTTTTCCGCTGAGCTTCATTGGTGAGTTTATCTTCCCTGCAAGGGATATACTGGATGCCCTTCCACACCATCTTCAACAACTCAAATACCATGCTGTCATAGTTAATTTTATGTGTCAAGTTGACTGGGCCATGGGGTGCCTAGATATTTGGTCAACCATTGTTCTGGGAGTTTCTGTAAGGGTGCTTTGGGATGAAATTAACATTTAAATCAGTAGATTAAGTAACGCACATTGCCCTCCCCAATGTGGGTGGGCCTCATCAAATTAGTTGAAGGCCCAAATATAACACAAGGACTGACACTCAAGTAAGAGAATTTTCCTGCCTGCCTTCAAACTGGGGCATTAGCTCTTCCTGAATCTTGAGCCTGCCAGCCTCTGGAAAGGAACTACACTATCAACTCTTATGGTTCTTAACCTTTCAGATTCAGACTAGAATTTAATCATCAGCTCTCCTTGGTCTATAGTTTGCCAGCTTATCATGCAGATCATGAGACCTGCCTGCCTCCATAATTGCATGAGTCAATTCCTTATAATAAATCTCTTTACACACACACACACACACACACACACACACACACACACACAATCCTTATTGGTTCTTATTGGAGAACCCTAATACATATTCCCAGGTCTCCTCTCTAATTTTCAAGAGCTCACATCCCAATCCCAACAATGTATCTGCCAGATGGGTACTATTATGGCCTGGAACCCTGAAATGAGAGGACAAACAACACAGGGCTGCACCAGAAAGTCAGACATGATTTGTCAGCCTTTATTAACCAAGAGCAAAGCCGAGCCCTAGAGTTTCCTTTTAAAAAAACCCAACCTTGTTTATGGCAAACAATGATTTAATTATATGTTCAATACTACAGAGCAAGAATTGATCACTTTCTAATCACTCATTCTTCTGAGATTAAAATGTAAGTGTAAAACAGTTAAAATAAGATTGTCCCCAATGATTTAAAAACAATTCCAATTGACAGACATGTCAAACACTATGTGTAGAACTCAGGACCAAAAAAAAGACCTTAAAACATTTTACCTTTGAGGTAGCACAATAATGCTGAATTAGATTTCTTTTATTACAATGAGCTTAAGAAAACAATGAGGAATCTACCTTTTGCTCAAGGTGGGCTAAATGGTTTTCTGCAAATCCCCCATGAGGTTAGTGACAGTTTTCTTTTTTTCTTTTTCTTTTTCTTTTTTTTTTTTTTTTACGTATAAAGATAGCCCTGCAGTGTGTAAAAGGAAACCCACAGGGGAAGGCTGCTTCCCATAAAATAGACATTAGAATCATTGAGGAACGTCAGCAGTCAAGACAGGAGGAACAAGAGGTAATTGTAGTGAAAAACCAAACAACTTGTATCTTGTCAAGAATGGTTTACAAGAACGTGTCAAGAACAAAAATTTCAACATTAGCCCACTGAAAACAAAAATTAAAAGATGACGTTCATGGGTCTTTTCCCTTCTTCTCTGTGCAAAAATGCTTTCACTTTTTTGAAATGAGATAAGATTGTTTCTACACTGCGACATGACATGGAAATTTTGTGTGCCCAGGGTGCTGCTGGGCACCAGTGGCACTTCTCACTGACTACCATTGTGAGCAGAGAATCTGGGCAATAAGAGGATGAACATGACCCCTCCTGGCTACAGAGCCATTTCTTGTCACTTTGCTGCTGAATTCACTCATTAAACTGCTCAAAGAAAAACTGCACTCTCACTTGAGAATCTCTAGCACTTATATATAAAGACTATCAACTAAGAGGATAGCCCACGTCAACCCTTTCTTCAGGGAATACAGCCAAAAGAAGAGAGTGGGTATGATAAACTGAGGCCAGAAGGAAGGATAATACTGTAGGTTGGACCTCAAGGCTCTCAGGAATATTCTTTACCATCCCAAACAATAGCTAAAATCCAGGAAAGAGGGCATGAAGCTCTAACCCATGGAAGAGAACAATATAAAACAATTAACACAGGGATCTCTTCCTAATATGCTCCTCCCCTTGAGGCTCACCCAACAGTTCAGGGCTTGCCTGACATAATGTGGACACTGGAGCCCTCAGCTGAGCTTGGTCTGCCACCTTTGAATCTCCATGCTGCAAAGAGAACTGGGACACTGTCAGACTCCTGGCACCTTGGTAATGGTTGTATCCTATTTCACTCACCCTGGTCCTTTTAAGGTCTTCCTCAAGCCAAACCCCCAAAGGGCCCTGTATGCAGTGAGGGTTTGGACTCATGATCTATATATCAATCTGTAGTTAGAGCAGGAGGACTTAAGACTGATGGATTTTACTCTGTAAAACAGCAACCATCAGTGAGTTGGGGGTATCAAAGAGGCTTCTGTGAAGAGGAAGACTGAACTGGGATGTGCAAGGAGGCAGGCTGAAAAGGCCCATGCCTAGCAGCCTGCAGGAGTGACTCTGGCACTAAGCTCACAGCCAGCCCTAACTAAAGCTGGCATGGGGGGTACAAAGAGGGCATCTGCTCAGTAGTTAAACAGTGTCCTCACATAGTTGGGGCCAGACCTCTGTGACGCTCCTAAAGCTCAATGTACCTGCCACTTTTGCAATAAACAGGGGTGATTCCTGTCTGCTAAAGTGCAAGATCTGCTTTCCTAACTTACTTGATAATAAAGCAACACCCTGGAGAAGAACAACCTTGGAAAATCGTGGGAAAAACCACACGGGCTTTCCCAGTGCTAGCTGCCTGTTTTGGGGTATTAGTTACAACCTCTCACGATTCTGAGACCTGCGATGCAGGCTACCTAGGGCAGTGTGAAAAGAGTCCTTATGCTTTCACATCACAGAATGCAAGAAAAAGGGAGAATTGACCAAAGTTGTGGTAGGTCACCCTTCCGGAAATCTCTCCACCACACTGTCCATGGCAAAAGCAGAGAGCCTGGCTTATGTGGACAATGGAAGTGACATGTGGGCTCCATCACTATCTATAACAGGAATAACTCAAGCCCCAGCATGTGATCTCTTAGGGATCTATTGAGTGACACAAATTTAAAAAATAAATCATATTGGGAAGGGCCTCTTGATTTAATATAAACTTGGCTACAACATTCAAATTATCTCTATGCAGCCTTCACACTACTCTTAGGATCTCTTGTAGTTTCTTGATTCTAAGTCATTGTGAAGGAAAAAAAAAATCCATTCTGAAATATATTTAATTAGGATAATTCATCAGCATTCTACCTGATAGAATTAAAAGGCTAAAAAAGTTTTAAAATAAGCTAAATTACTTTCCTCTGGGGTTAATAATTGGAACCCCAAATATCCCAACACCTTAATTAGAAAGGTTTTTACAGTAATTCTATGAAATTGTGAGTAATTCTGATTTTTAAAAACAAAGCGTTGATCTTCAGGATGAATGCCTGAGTCAGCTGACAAACTGATACACGCGAATAGGTCTAATAAGAATTCCCTAAACACAGAAATAATTTTTTTTTATTTCAACAAAAAAAATAGCTGCTTCTTCTTTAAAGAGTTTAAAATTGATAGTTCAACAGCAAAGCTATGTGATAACACCGGAGTAGAAGGAAAGGGCTCTCTTTTTAGTAGTACAACCTCTTGCTGGCACACCGCCATTAGCTGGTAGGGACAACTGGGAACAAGATGGCAGGAGTCGCCCAGGGAAGTATTTGGGTCAGATAAAGTGATGGCACGTCCAGACCCTGGCTCCTTAGAAATGCATAGTGATTCACTCATGCAAACTGCACAGAGATAAATAAAACAAAACAAAACCTACTAAAACAGAACAAAACACCCCAACCCAGAAAACCTTCCCTGGCTCTCTGCTACGTGAAGAATGTGCTGAACCCAAATTTTCTGCTCTAACACAGGTCCTCATGACCAATCGGTGTGCTCTGGTGCACTGACCTGCTGGGCCCTGGGCAGGGCCCTTTCCTAAACAGCACTGTGAGTTTGGAGACAGCTGTCACAGGTATAGCTGTCAGCAGACAGTACAATGCCACAGGACCACAGACCTCGGTCCTACCAGCTGCCATTTTTTACTGTAAAACCAAAGTCTACAATTGTGAACAAATGTGTGGACTTTCTCAAAGGACAAAGGAGAAGATCGAGGGCTACAACATTTCCTCCCTTGAGAAAGGTCGGGGGTGGGTGTCTACAGTTATACACAGGTTTGTGCAGACCTGTGGTGACTTCCAACAGCAACAGTAGCAGCCAGAGAGGAAAGGAAGATGATTACACTTTGGACTTTGTATCAGGCACTTAAATTGTTGGAGAGACATGCCGTTTTGAACCAAAGGTGTGACAACTGGGTTGGAATAATCATTACAAGTGGTCTAATAATGGGCTTTCAGAAGCAAAGTGGAAGGAGGTATGGGTCGAACCTCTGCCCATCTTTTAGTGCTGACTTTCAAGTTTTCTAAATGCCCACGGCCATAGCAATGGCAGTGGCGGTGGCAACAGCAGGAACAGTTCTGTTGTGTCTGTCTTCTGTGTGTGTTCTGTGGCTGACCAGAAGGTTTTGGTGTCACACTGAGAAGGCTCTGTGGTGTGGCACACCTACTGCCCGGGATCGATCAAATCCATGCTGGAGCCAAACATCTTCACCAGTTGTTCCTCGTAGTGTGAGATGTTTCTCTTCATGATGTCCATACACGGCCCCAGAAGCCTCTCAAATGCTTGCACGTCCATAACTGCATTGTTAAAAAGAGGTGCACAAGAGAATGAATTCTCTACATCATTAATTCAAAGTCATTTCCCACATGCAAACTTTTTTTCTTTTTAATTTTTAAAAATGTTTTTCATTTATTTTTGAGACAGAGAGAGACAGAGCGTGAGCAGCGGGGGGGGGGGGGGGGGGGGGGGGGGGAGGGGGGGGGAAAAAAAAAGAATAAGGCCGCCCCCTGGGTGCCGGCACCACACCCCACCCCCCCGGCGCGGACCACACCACGCGTGGGATCAGG
>NW_024412424.1:6775993-6813145 GCF_014898765.1 Herpailurus yagouaroundi
CCCCCCCCCCCCCCCCCCCCCCCCCCCCCCCCCCCCCCCCCCCCGGGAGAGAGAGGGAGACACAGAATCTGAAGCAGGCTCCAGGCTCTGAGCTGTCAGCACAGAGCCCGACGCGGGGCTCAAACTCACGAACTGTGAGATCATGACCCGAGCTGAAGTCGGATGCTTAACCGACTGAGCCACCGAGGCACCCCGCAAACTTTTTATTAAATATACCCATTCATGTTACAGGGGATAAGACTATGGGATCCTGGGCACTTGGAAAAAGGAGGGATGTTTCTACGTTGAGTACAGCCTGACTGTGTCATCTCGGTTTGTGACTTTGCAGAGCCTGGCAGCACCTTTCTCTTGATCCCTACAGAATCCTGGACACCTGCCTCCATTTCTGCTCTTTTCACAGGCTATACTGCTGTATTGCTAAAGGATATATACCCATTTCTAGTTGGTCCCACAAGCTGTTCATGCCTGAATGTGTGAGAGAACTGGTGGAGTCAAGGCTTGCTGCTGGGAAAAAAATACTGCATGTTAGAAAAAAAAAGTATTATGCATAAAGAATTTATTTTTCTTACCTAAGCATTTGACGTCTCCCACTGCATAAGCTGAAGCAGCTCTGGGTTTGTTGGTGACCAGTGCAAGCTCTCCAAAGTACTGCCCCTTGTGGCAACGGGCAATCTCAACCTCCTGGTTCCCACCATCCTTGTTTGCTTTAGTCTAGGGCAGGTGGAAAACATGACCTAGACTGATTCCAGAATCACAGCTGGACAAGTCCAGTCACACACACTTGCAGTCCCGTCTCAGTACACTTAACACAATTATTTAGACATTCACTCTGCAGAGACGCTAACTGCACCATGTAAACTGCATGGGCTAATTAGTCTCTGGTTTAATTAGAGGAGCTGGCTTTTACCTCGGGCTTCATCCAATTCCTAACAACCTTTCAGAGGTAATGGATAAATATCAAGAGGTAAAGAGCAGACCATTTTCTTTGGAAGATTTATATATATATATATATATAATATATAATATATAATATAATATTAATATATACTACACGATTATATAACATCAGTATATTATACATTAACATAAATATATTTATTATGTATTTTTATTTATTATACATACATATATGTATATGAATGCTCTCTTTTTGGTAGATGCTGACTTCTGAGGCACAGGGGAAAAGACAGGTCATTTGCAAACTCCTTCTAAATGATGTCAATGTTTCTCTTAGGTAAAGTCACAATCCCAGGCTACTTCTTGATTTGAGATCATGTCTTTCTTGGCCAATACTTCACAGTGACAAATTTTCTTTTTAGGTACTGTCTACATCTTAAGTTAGTGGTTCCCAAGGCACCTGGGTGGCTCAGTCAGTTAAGCGTCCAGCTCTTGATTTCAGCTCAGGTCATGATCTCATGGTTCGGTTCCTGAGTTCACGCCCCAAGTTGAGGTTCATGTACAGCCTGGCACTGGACTCAGCACTAACAAGCCTGCCTGGATTCTCTCTCTCCTCTCACTCTCTGCTCCTCCCTCATGCACACATGCACACTCTCTTTCTCAAAAACAAACTTAAAAATAGTTTAGGGGCGCCTGGGTGAGGGCTCAGTCAGGTGAGCATCTGACTTTGGCTCAGGTCATAATCTCATGGTTCGTGGGTTTGAGCCCCGCGTCGGGCTCTGTGCTGAGTGCTCAGAGCCTGGAGCCTGCTTCGGATTCTGTGCCCCCCTCTCTCTCTGCCCCTCCCCCGCTCATGCTCTGTCTCTCTCAAAAGTGAATAAAGATTAAGAAAAATGAAAAAAAAATAGTTTAAAGACTTGGACGTAAATTTAAAAAAGTAAATTAAAAAAAAAAAACAGTTTAAGTTAGTGGTTTCCCCCCCTACCACCACACATTTTTTTAGAGGAGCTGAGTAACTAAAAACAATTTTTTATAATGTTCAACCTGGAAATTTAGTGGTTTAACTTTGTATTAAGAAATCGAACAGGTTGTAATTTATGCTTATCAAATTACTGAAAATAATGTACTATATTATATTTAATATCTAGAGGTTTTTTGTTTGGTTTTGCTTCTTTTTTTTTTTTTTTTTTTTTTTAAAAATCCATTTGCCAAGCTAAGCAATAATTTGTTTAAGTAAAAAGATTATTTAGAGTTTATTTATAAGAATTAGTCTCAATCTTTAAGAGCTACTTTAAGTTATAGGCAAATAACCCTCCTTGCACACTACTGCCCTGACCTGTTTGCTCTGCAGTTGATCTGCTCCATTGGAGCCAACAATCCACTTCCAATTTCTGTAGCATTCTCTGGGGCTGCAGACACGTTTGTGCCCACCGAGTCGCTTCTCCAGAGTAGCATTTACCACATGGTCATGTGAACACCAGCCCCCTGAGGGTTTTGTTACAATGCAGATTCTGATTCAGTAGGTCTGGGGCAGAGTCTAAGATTGCATTCCTGACAAGCTCTCCCAACCCCCAGGGCCACAGTGCTGCTGGTCCCACACACCCAACACCACTAGGCTGTGATCAGGAGGTGTCAATGAGTATTTGAGAAATATGCAAACATGTATCACTAGTCCAAAAACAATAAGTAAAAGAACATAGATGTTTCAACTTATTGTTTCATGTGAAACAGCAGATCCATTTTTTTTTTTTAATTTTTTTTAACGTTTATTTACCTTTGAGACAGAGAGAGACAGCATGAACGGGAGAGGGTCAGAGAGAGAGGGAGACACAGAATCTGAAACAGGCTCCAGGCTCTGAGCTGTCAGCACAGAGCCCGATGCGGGGCTCGAACTCATGGACCGTGAGAGCATGACCTGAGCCGAAGTCGGATGCTTAACTGACTGAACCACCCAGGCGCCCCCAGCAGATCCATTTTTAATCACGAATCAAGCCACCTTACAGGGAGTAATCATATTTATCCTTCTCTATATAACCTTTACTAAAGATATTCTATAAGAGACTTCATATTAGGTCAGTATTATATTTAACTATTTTAACAAATTCTATATTCTTTTAAAAAATGTTTATTTTTTATGAGAGAAAGAGTGTAAGCTGTGGAGGGGCAGCGAGAGAGAGAATCCCAAGCAGGCTTGGTGCTGAGAGCCTGACGCATGGCTTGATCTCACAAACTGTGAGATCATGACCTGAGCCAAAATCAAGAGTTGGATATTTAACCAACTGAACCACACCCAGGTTCCCCTAAATATTCTATATTCTTAAAAAAAAATTGAACAGAGAAATCTGGTGATGACGGATTTATGATAAGGATTACTCCTCCTATCTATTGGTCATTTTAGGTCTTTCTATCCATGAAATGGTATAATAACAATGGTCCTACAGACCTCCCCTTCCAGTGCTCTAGAAAGGAAGTTTTTTTCATATTCAACACCCACATGTATGTCTTTATCATGTATTCCCCCCACTTTCTACTAGGGGTATTTAGCTTTTTCTTATGGATCTGTAGCGATTATTTCTCATATCATTAATTATGTAACAGATGCAAAGGCAATAGGAACAAAGAGAAATATACTAAATCCCTATCACTGGAGGGACTTAAACATGGGTCTTTGCCAGTCACATGCCTCATATAACAATGACACTAGATACTAGACACACTTCCCATTTACAGCAAACAGCTACTTTCTGTGCACGCACCTGGCATAACTTGCCTCGTCACACACAGACTCACCTTGCTTCTGATCAGGATGCTCACCTCGCCGGACTCTATAATATAGAAGCTATCAGCCTTTTCACCCTGGAAAGGGAGAGGAGGTCATCAGAGCTATATATTGGCACAGGACACAGAAATAGATAATTTTCTCATTGCTCAAACTCCAATTTGTATTTAATTTGCAACTCTACAAATTAATCAGTGCCTAACAAATTCAGAACAAAATGAGAGGATCCTGGTCACCAGGGACTTCAGTCCAACTATGACTGACACATCTCTCACTTCCTAACATGGAATATTCACATTTCTCTCCACAAATATGCCCAGGCTGCCAACTGCTCACAGCATCACTATCTTTGCTGCTCATGTTAGTCTGCTATTGAAACCTGTGACTGGGACCAGTCGCCAAGGCTGCCACAGACAGTATCAAGGTGACTCCTGGCTACCTCTGGGCATGGGGCTCAAGGATAATGCAGCCCTCCAGAGGACAGTGTGGATCTGAAGAAAGCCCTGCCTTGGGGAGGGAGGTACTGTGATGTGGGTTGATGTCAACCTTATAAGCCTCAGGCTTTTCTTTCACTTGTTTGGATTTTAAACCACTTGGCTGAACCAGTCATTCAGGTAATTCAACAAGTAATTAAGTACATACTATGTGCCAAGGCACTGTTCTAGGCATGTGAGACATATCAGTGGGCAAAACAAATATCCCTACCCTTGTGGAAATTACAGTCTAATATGGTAAACAAACTGTAAACAATCAACATAATGAATCAGCAAATTATACTGTTGTGTTGGAAGGCAATTAAATACTACAGGGAGGGAGCAATGTGGGATCTGGAGTGCTAGGGAAGGAGATGGCTACAGTATACAGCAGAGTTTCATCTGAGGGTGAGATCTGAGCAAAGGCTGGAATGAGGGGAGAGAGGCAAGCAGACACTGAGAAGAGGATTTCAGGCCAACTTCAGTATCTGACCCCTTCCTCTTAACGTTTGGGGCAACAACCATCTACACTGGATAATTCAATACTAGTCCTGTGTTCTCATTCCATGTGGGTCTTATGTCTTCAGTAGAGTCTATACTTCTTCTGAATTTTCCTAAGACTTAAGTGTCGTTGGCCACTGCACAGATCTCCAAGTGGACATCTTACAGCTGAGGCTGCCATTCTTGAGTAGTTAATCTAGTCCCAGTTCATTAGATAATAATCATTGCTTTATGTGAGTAAAAAGCACAGCTTTAAAAAGGGCTGTCTGTGGGTTTCTGTGCTGCCGTGTTGGGTAGGTACCCTGTACCCAGCAGAGCTAAATCAACATGAAGTTCTAGTGTTACCCAAATAGCTCCCTGAGAGTTGATGAAGGAAACTAAGGGGAAGCCAGAGGTTGGGTCACCAGGAGGTTGCTTCTAGGTCCAAGAAGGGAGTTTCACAAAGGAAGATGGGATTATCAGTATTCAGTGCTGTTGGAGGTCAAGATAAAGATTCAAATGTGTGCGGGGCTCTGAGTTGTCAGTACAGAGCCCAAAGCGGGGCTCGAACCCACGAACCATGAGAACATGACCCAAGCCGAAGTCGGATGCTTAACCAACTGAGCCACCAAGGCGCCCCTGAGCCTTTTAATTTTACTAATTTGCTAATACATCACCTGAAAGGATTATCATAGTTCACAAACAATTTAAGAAGAAAAAATTAAGGGGCGCCTGGGTGGCTTGGTCGGTTATGCGTCCGACTTCAGCCCAGGTCATGATCTCACGGTCCATGAGTTCAAGCCCCGCATCGGGCTCTGTGCTGACAGCTCAGAGCCTGGAGCCTGTTTCAGATTCTGTGTCTCCCTCTCTTTTTGCCCCTCCCCTGTTCATGCTCTGTCTCTCTCTGTCTCAAAAATAAACGTTAAAAAAAATTAAAAAAAAAAAAGAAGAAAAAATTAAAAATGAAACCATGAATAATGATACGATCAACTGAAAATGGTCTATTTTTGAGGCATCTGAGGGATACTGTCTGCATTTCCAGCCTCATGAAACAGCCTGGTTAGGCTGAGACAGAGATGGGCCAGGAGAGATATTTCCTGCCTCCCTCAGGTCCAGTGATAGATAGTGCATGCAAGCTGGCTGTTCAGACTTTGCAGGATGCCTCTCAGTTTTTAGGGGAGACAGAGCAGAATGAGATGACTACCCCAGTAGCAAAAAACAGGAGCTCAATGGAAGAATGTCCCTGCTTTTCAAATTGTTAAGTCTGCTAATAGCATCTGAGTGTACATCTCACAGAAAGAACATTCCATTGTATATTTAGGAGTAAAGAAGCCAGACTATATTTTACATTTTTTAAAAAGTTTATTTATTTATCTTGAGAGAGAGGGGGACCACAAGAGAGAGAGGGAGAGAGACATAATCCCAAGCAGGGTCCTCACTGTCAGCACAGAGGCCAATGTGGGGCTCAAACTCATGAACTACAAGATCATGACTTGAGCCAAAGTCAGACACTTAACTGACTGAGCCATCCAGGTACTGCTATTTTACATTTTTATAATTTTTTTATTAAAACATTTTTTTCTTAACGTTCATTTATTTTTGAGAGAGAGAGACACACACAGAGTGCAACGGGGGAGGGGCAGAGAAAGAGAGGAAGACCCAGAATCCGAAACAGCCTCTGGATTCTGAGCTGTCAGCAGAGCCTAATGTGGGATTGAACTCGAAAATGGCGAGATCATGACCTGAGACAAAGTCAGACGCTCAACCAACTGAGCCACCCAGGTGCCCTCCTATTTTATATTTTTTGTGAACATATCAGGTGTTTCAATAAACAGCTTCTGAATGTCTATGTGGCAGGCACTGACTATGTTATCATCCATATGCTAAAATTCACTGGGCTTTATATTAAATAAATGTCTTTTTTTCACAAATGATGATATAGGATCCATATCCCATCCTAAGAATGACCGAAACTCTAATTCAGGACATGGTATGGTACTTCCTTTTTTTTTTTTTTTTTAATGTTTATTTATTTTTGAGAGAGAGAGAGAGTGAGCACAAGCTGGGGAATGGCAGAGAGAGAGGGAGACACAGGATCCAAAGCAGGCTCCAGGCTCTGAGCTGTCAGCACACAGCCCAACGCAGGGCTCTAATCCACGAACCTCCAGATCATGACCTGAGCCGAAGTCAGACGCTTAACCGACTGAGCCACCCAGACACCCCAACAAAATGGTACTTCAATGCTGAATACATGAAACATACTTTTTATAAAACAAACGAACTTCTGTCCATATCATCCAGAGAACAGGTAAAACATTCCATCAATTAGGATAAATGAGCAAATTATGAAAACACTACAAAGTATATAAACATAACATAAAAAAAAAAAAACCCAGAGATAAAAATTTGTGTTGATGAACTTGAAAGGATGAAATAAAAGAAAACTCTGAAGTGGGCAGCTGGCCAGGGGCCTCCCTGACAGCATATGTGGTCTAGAGAACACCTAGAGACAGGCAGAGATGCACACTAGCCTCCCACCAGCCCCTGCAATAAGCAGTAGCTTCTGTTCTCTCCACAGTATCTGGGCCCTTGCTGGACACCTGCATTAGCAAGGCACCCACCCTCAGACATAATGACCTGTGAAGAAAGCTGGGCTGTAGGAAGAAGCTGGTGGCATGCTGGTGCTGAAGAGTCACAGCATCCAAGCACAACTGTCCAAGGGGGCTTAGGGCAGCAATCTCTAAATGCTGGTGACCACCACTGATCTTCTGGATGTAGGGAAACTTCTCTTGGTTTCAGCTCAGGTCATGATCTTATGGTTTGTGGGTTCGAGAACCTGCATTGGGCTCTGTGCTGGCCGCCTGGAGCCTGCCTGGGATTCTCTCTCTCTCCCTTTCTCTCTGCCCCTCCTGTGCTCTCTCTCTCAAAATAAATAAATAAACTTAAAAAATACTAAAATGCCCATATTGGAAAAAGAAGACAGGCTAGAAAGTGAAAAGCTAAGCAACCAATTCAAGAGAACTGGGGAAAAAATAGCAAAACGAAGTCGAAGAAAGGAAATGAGATAAAGACAGAAAGTAATGAAATAGAAAACATTCAACCAGATTAATAAAAGGCAAAAAAGTGGTCCTTAAAACAGACTGAAAGAATTAGTAAGCCCCTTGCAAGATTGAATAAAAAAAAAAGAGAAGGCACAAAACGACAATATCAGGAATTAAGATGGGATCATTCTAGATGTTGTAGATACTTAAAAGGTGTTACAGGAACATTCTGACCTACTTTGTGCCAAAAAACATTGAATTTTAGATAAAATGAATAAATCCGTAGCAAAATAGGTCTTACCAAAACACACTGAAGAATAGAAAACCTAAATAGTTTAACAATTAACAACTTAATTTGTGGTCAAAATCTTCCCACAGGGGCACCTGGGTGTTGGTTAAGCGTCTGACTCTTGGTTTTGGCTCAGGTCACGATCTCATGGTTCTGTGAGTTCAAGCCCTGTACTGGGATTATCTTGGGATATCTTGGGATATCCCAGGCGCCCCATGAAAATCTTAAACAAAATATTAACAAATTGGATTCATCAACATATGAAATGGATACTACACAATGGCCAAGTCAGTTTATCTTATCTCAGCAACACAAGGCTGCTTTAAGATTTGAAAATCAGGGGCGCCTGGGTGGCGCAGTCGGTTAAGCGTCCGACTTCAGCCAGGTCACGATCTCGCGGTCCGGGAGTTCGAGCCCCGCATCGGGCTCTGGGCTGATGGCTCAGAGCCTGGAGCCTGTTTCCGATCCTGTGTCTCCCTCTCTCTCTGCCCCTCCCCCGTTCATGCTCTGTCTCTCTCTGTCCCAAAAATAAATAAACGTTGAAAAAAAAAAATTAAAAAAAAAAAAGATTTGAAAATCAAATCAATGTAATCACTGAAGTCTTGTTAATAACAGCTAAAAACTAGAAACACACCTAATCTCCATCAGCAGTGGGAAGGCAAATAGTTTATTTACATGCTGGAATACTATACAGCAATGAAAACCAACAAACTACAGCTGCACACAACAATGTGGGTGAATGTTGAGCAAAAGAAGGTACAAATAAAAGAATACATACATTCTAATTCCAATTTAGAAATTAAAGAAAAAGACTGCAAGACTTAGCCATATTGTTTATACACAGGTGGTAAAAATTATAAAGCAAAGCAAATATATGACTATGATAAAAGTCAGCATAGAGACATAGTGGAGGTCTGTGAATAGGAAGGGCAGAGCAGCTTCTGAGGTGTGAGGGTATTTCTCTGAAAACATCTAAAAAGTAAATTTCTGGATTATAGAATAAATTCAGCTTTATAGAATAAGGATAAACTTCTCTCAAAAGGGGTTCAGCTAAATTATTCTCCTATTCACTGTGAATAAAACTTCCTGCTACATCTTGGAATTATCAGATTCTTACCTTTTGCCAAACTAATAGGTATGAAAATAGTTCTCACTGGGGAGCCTGGGTGGCTCAGTTGGTTAAGCATCCAACTTTGGCTCAGGTCATGATCTCACTGTTTGTGAGTTTGAGCCCCATATCGGGCTCTGTGCTGACAGCTCAGAGCCTAGAGCCTGCTTTAGATTCTGTGTCTCCCTCTCTCTCTGCCCCTCCCCTGCTCTCACTCTGTCTCTCTCTCAAAAATAAATAAACATTAAAAAATTAAAAAAAAATAGTTCTCATTGTGGCTTTTAATTTGCATTTCCTTGATTACTCAATGAAGCTGAAGCCAATTCATTTTTCACTGATGCCAGAACTGTACTCTGAGAACACAATTCTCATAGTGATATCCTTCCTCTCTCTCAAAAACCTTTGAAAATGCTTTTCAAACATTTCACCAAGTTTTTTTTTTTTTCTTTAAGTTTATTTATTTATTTTTGAGAGAGAGAGAGAAAGCAGGGGAGGGGCAGAGAGGGAGAGAATCCCAAGCAGACTCTGCACTAACAGCACGAATCCTGATGGGGGCTCAAACTCACGAACCATGAGATCATGACCTGAGCTGAAGTTAAGAGTTGATCACTTAACCGACTGAGCCACTCAGGCGCCCCTTCAAGTGTATTTTTATATACTAGCAATAAATAATTAGAAACTGAAGAAAGGAAAACCACTTACAATATCGTAAAAAATGTAAAATATCCAGGTATAAATTTAACAAAGATGTGTACGACTTGAAAAGTATAAAATACTACAGAGAAAAAGTAAAAGGTAACCTAGGGGCACCTGGGTGGCTCAGTCGGTTAAGCGTCCGACTTCAGCTAGGTTATAATCTTATAGTTCATGGATTCAAGCCCCACACTGGGCTCTCTGCTGTCAGCACAGAGCTCACAGTGGATCCTCTGTCTCCCTCTCTCTCTGCCACTCCCTTGTACTTGCTCTCTTTCAAAAATAGACATTAAAAAAAAAAATGACCTACATAGAGATATACTAAGTTCATGAACCACTGACAGTAAGCTTTTTTGATTAGAATGTAAGTGACTGACACCAAGCTTTTGATTATTGAGGCAACCATTTCAAAGACACCTACCTTGACTAAACATATTGCCAGCCACACTAAATAAAGAGCCAGGCTGCCCCACCTATGAAGTCTCCCTTTTATTTTAAATGTTTATTTATTTATTTTGAGAGAGAGAGAGAGAGAGAGCGCGTGCCTGCGCGAGCGCGGGCGCGTGAGCGGGGGAGGGGCAGAGAGAATCCCAAGCAGGCTCTGTGCTGTCAGCACAGAACCTGATGCAGGGCTTGAACTCACAAACCATGAGATCATGACCTGTGCTGAAATAAACAGTTGGACGCTTAACTGACTGAACCATCCAGGTGCCCCATGAAGTTTCTCTTTTAGAAAGCCCTGAGAAATGCAGAAAACTGACCACTTGAGGGACCCCACTTTTCTCTTCCCACAACCCTAATTCCTGCTCTTATATTTTAAATTTGCCAATAAAGAGTGAACCTGCCAAACCCTGGGCAGCCCACCCTCATCCCCAATAAAGACAGAATTCCAGGTCCCCCACCCCCACCCTGTGACCTCACTGTGTGGCCCTGGGTGTGCCATATACCCTCCAGGATCTGTGAGTAATAAACTTTGTTTTTTCGAAGTTCCTTCATGGTTGTTGCTAAGCCTTGCAGTCATAACAAGAACCACAAGGGCCAGTCCAGACACAACACTGGCTCTGGAGAAATGTCTGTGGGGACTTTTGAGAAGTGGTACAGGACGAGGTGAGTGCCCCAGGCATTCCTAGCTGACAGCATCACTACTGATGGCCTGAGACTGACACAAAACACTCACTATTGTTACAATGTCAATTTCTCCCCAAATTGATCTATAGTTTCAACATAATCCCCTCTGAAAAATCCCATTGGTAGAAAGTATTAAGCTGGTTCTTCAACGTTTATTTATTTTTGGGACAGAGAGAGACAGAGCATGAACGGGGGAGGGGCAGAGAGAGAGGGAGACACAGAATCGGAAACAGGCTCCAGGCTCTGAGCCATCAGCACAGAGCCTGACGTGGGGCTCGAACTCACGGACTGTGAGATCGTGACCTGGCTGAAGTCGGGCGCTTAACCGACTGCGCCACCCAGGCGCCCCTATTAAGCTGGTTCTAAAATATGTACAGAAATGCAAAGAGCATTGAGGAGCCAAAATAATTATGAAAAAGAACAAAAATTTTGGAGGGCTTAAACTATCTGATTTTAAGACTTAGTATAAAAAGTTTTTATAATCAAGACAGTGCAGTATTGGCACAGAGGCAGACATGTAGATCAATGGAACAGAGACCAGAAATAGACCTAAAAATATACGGCCAAATAGTTTTCAGTACAAGTGTCAAGGCAACAAGATAGGATAATCTTTCCAACAAATGGTACTGGAACAATTGGACATCCACATGCAAAACATGCAAAACCTTGTAAAAACCTTACAACAGTATAAAAATTAACTCAAAATGGATCACAGATCTAAATGTAGGAGTTAAAACTAGGAGATATCTATAACCATTCTGCTCAACATAGTAGCATGTGGCTATGGAGCACTTGAAATATGGCTTCTATAGATTTAGGTGTGCTGTAAGTACAAAATATACATTGAATTTTGAAGACTGAGAAAAAAAAGAATATAAAATATTTCATCATTAAATTTTTATATCACTTAGATGCTGAAATGGTATTATTTAAAGATATTAAGTTAAATATGTCATATTATTAAAATTAAGTTCACCTTTTGAAAAAAACTTGGATGCTAAAAAAATTTTAAATTACATCTGTCTCACATGATATTTATTGAATGGTGGCCTAAAGGTAAACATTATGAGAAAATTATATTGACCTTGCAAAGATTCTTTTAAAATAGGACACAAGAAGAATGAATTGCAAGAGAAAAAAAAAAAAACTACAAACTAGACTCTTCAAAATTAAAAACTTTTGCTTTTTAAAAACTGCCATTAAGAAAATTAAGAGACAAGGCACTGCCACAGCTTGGAAGAAATATTTGCCAATCATCTGTCTGATAAACGATTTGTACTTAGAACACATAAAGAACTCTTACGACTTAATAATAAGAAGCCAAATCACCTAACTGTAAACAGGGCAAAAGATTTACAAAAACTTCACCAAAGAAAACATAAGGATGGCAAGCAGTCACAGGAAAAGATGCGGCAAATGCAAATTAAAACCAAAATGAGACACCACTTCATACCCACTAGAATGGCTAAAAGTAAAAAGACTGTTGATACTAAATGTTGATGAGGATGCATAGCAACTGGAATTCTGGTACAGTGCTAGGAGGGTGCAAAGTGGTAGAGGCATTTTAAAAACGGTTTGGCAGGTTGTTAAATATGCTTTTACCATATGGCTTAGCAATTCCATAAAAACATATATCCACACAAAGACTTGTATAAAAGTGCCCACTGCAGCTCTATTCATGATTGCCCCAAACTGGAAAGACCTCCAATTCCCTCAACTGGTGAATGGAAAGATAAATTATGGTATATCCGTACAGTGGAATACTACTTAGCAATAAAAATAAACTATCTGCTGACACATACAACATGAAAAAAAATCTCAAAAACATTGTGCTAAGAAATCAGACACAAGGGGCGCCTGGGTGGCGCAGTCGGTTAAGCGTGTGACTTCAGCCAGGTCACGATCTCACGGTCCGTGAGTTCGAGCCCCGTGTCGGGCTCTGGGCTGATGGCTCAGAGCCTGGAGCCTGTTTCCGA
Source organism: Herpailurus yagouaroundi (assembly GCF_014898765.1). NCBI lineage: Eukaryota > Metazoa > Chordata > Mammalia > Carnivora > Felidae > Herpailurus > Herpailurus yagouaroundi. The sequence goes on from NW_024412424.1 coordinate 6,788,858, forward strand.
TTCTGTGTCTCCCTCTCTCTCTGCCCCTCCCCCGTTCATGCTCTGTCTCTCTCTGTCCCAAAAATAAATAAACGTTGAGAAATCAGACACAAAAGACCACATTATGATTGCATTTATATGAAATTCCAGAAAAGGAACTTCTGTAGTGTTGAAAAGCAAATCAATAGCTTCCAGGAATAAGGGGGTGGAGCAGGGGATTGACTACAAATACAAGTGAGGAAACTTCTTGGGGTGATGGAAATGCCCTGTACTATGATTGCAGGGATGGCTACAAAACTCTAGAATTGTACACTTAAATTTGGTGATTTTATTGTATATAAAATACACTGTAACAAAGCTGCCAAAACAAACAGAACAACATAAAGCACAGTTTCTAATTCAGTAGGTCTGGGGTGGGGCCCAAGAACTTCATTTCTAATGATTCCTATCAAGTTCCCAGATGACACTGATGCTGCTGTTCTTGGGACCTCACCTGGAAACCCGTCTAGGGACACTGTCAAAAGGGGTCTATAATAAGCTGAGGTCATCTTAATTTGTGCCCATTCGGCACCATCTAGCACTCTCATCTTCAAGAGCACAGACACTCCAGAAAACACTGTAGCTTCTCATACCTCTTGACATACCTTCTAAAAACCTGCTGACATACCTCCTGAAGGCCTGGGGCTTTCAGGATGACATGAAGGCCCTTTGGGAGTAAATTAAAGCATCTCAGGTTCAGAAGCAAATGTGACTAGTCAACAGGTCCCATTCCTGCAACTCAGTGCTACATTCTTACCATACCAGGACACCTGTCCTGGAACACAGCTCACACCCACAGGCCTTGTTCATATTGTTCTCTTGCCCTGAAAGACCTTTCCCTGACCTCAACTGCTGAAGCTGCACTTATTCTTTAAGCCCAGCCCAAATGGCATTTCCCCTACAAAACATTACAGAATACTTCCTTTCCTACATTCTCACTGTCATTTACACATTCCTTCATTATAGTGTTTATATCTGGTCCTACTTGTATATTGTAATAAGTGTTTAGAGAATCAAACTAATTTCTAATTGAAGGAATTATTAACAGCAGGAGTCCTAAAAAACAAAGGCATTTCAAAAGGCCATATAGTTTTTTTGTTAGTCCTTTTTCTCTGGGAGTTTCTCTCTCACCTGCTGTGATTAATAAGCCTGGTACAGGGGTGGGCTCAGGATTTAGGCTTCACCAATCTGTCTTTCCTCCTCCTAGCCCCAGCTCTGGCTTCATAATGGGGAACACTATCCAACCCAGGCCAACCAGGTATCTTCCCAGTGCTCTTACCAAACCACAGGCAGAAGTTTACACCTGGAGAAGTCTTTACACATCATTAAAAACATCATCATAGCAGACAAGGAAAATTATTACACAGTATTCATCACAATGATCCAGGTCACTGTGTGATGATCCTCACAGCATCCAAAAGTCACAAGAGAGAAAGGCACAAAGGAAACATTAAAGACAACTTACAAATCTGATCAATTACTGAGGACTGAAGGCTGGCTTGTGTTGGATTGGCTAAGAGGGCACCTTTGTGTCAAACATAGAAGGTAAAGGGCACAAACCTTCAACTTTCTCCAGACTTTAACACCAATGGATGAAGTTTACTCAGGGTCAAAAGAGAACTATGTCCAAAAGAACAAACACCAGAAGCCACAGAAAGGTGAATGGAGGCAAGAGATGTGCATATGTCTGTGAGAGGAACATCAACGGGCTTCATAGGACTCTGCAGGAAGTGTGCCCTAGTAGCTGGCAACATGAGCTCCCAAAGTGAGAGGACAAGGGTTGCACTAGTCCTTCAGGAGGGTTGACTCTCTCAGGAAAGGAGCTGCACAGGGCCCCACTCACCTGTGTGATTATGCGCTCTCCGTCCTTATAGACCTTCTCTCCTATTACATCCACAATTTTCATTCGTTCTGACACCTGAAACAATGGACATACCCACAAACTCTAAGGAAAAGACCTCAACTGAAAGTCACAAATAATATCTATACAACACAGAAATGGGTTAGAATAGTACAATTTGAAAGCTTAATAGATTAGTTTTAAATCTTAACTTTCCATAAACAGACTCTTATTCATACACTTTACCTCTAGTGATTTAAGGAGGGGCACAGATTCAATAAATGATTCAAACATCCTTCTCTTTTTTGCATTGTTTTTCACTATGATTCTTCTAAAAGTCACACGGTCCTACAAGAAAGAACATGAAAATTCTGGTAAATGCCTCTGTAAGAGAATATCTATGGATGGTTTAATTAACTGGGTGACAGCAAATATCAGAGGACCATGGAATGTACCAGGCCAACTGAGTGTTTGATGACATTTTAATCTGAGTCAACGCTGGAAGAAAAAGACTTGTAGCTTGTTGTGTCACACAGATGTCCCACACATCATTGCTTGCTATCTGGTACTCCATGAGTGCCACCTATGGGTCATAAATAGAATACAAAATACAAAACTCCCAATCGAATACTTGTAAGCTCACAGTCATTGTTCGATGTGAAAAGATGCACCTTTAGAAAAAGGAGATAAAACAATCTGAGGGCTCTTGCCCTGAAAGACTTTAGAATCTCAATGGGGAGACAATATAAAATATTGGGAATAAAAAAGCTACAGTCCAAGACAGCATATGAAATGTGCTAGGTGAACTATAAAGACAAGAGTTAGTGTCATGAGAATTCTCAGGAGGGAGAGAGTGTCCCTAGTCACAGTTAGGCTGGAGTAATCAAAGATAGTCTTGTTGCAAAAATATAAATTTTGGGGAGACCTAGAGTAAGGGGAGGATTTAAATTAATGGAGAGAGAGGGGAGGCAGGAATGTGAAAGGTCACTCGACTCCAGCAAGTCATGGAGACAGCTAACCAGAGCTATAGCCAGGCTCCTCTCAGATACGTGTATATGTGTGTAGGGAGGGACAAACAGTCAGGAGAAGGTTAATTGCTTAGTTTTAGGTTTCTTGTATCTAAGTTAATTGTACCTTTTGTCCACCTCAGGCTGTCGGGAGTGGAAAGATTTTTTTTCTTTCAGAGTACATAATGAAATCCTAAAGGCCAGCAGAATGAAACACAGCAAGGGGGTTAGGACATGTTTAACTGTAGGTTTTCTATTTTAGTATTCTCTATGATGGGGTGGTAGTGGGGTGGAGACACCACACAGAAGACAACTGAGTTGAGATCACCCAGGAGCCTTTTAAAAATATAGATGCCCAGGGGCGCCTGGGTGGCGCAGTCGGTTAAGCGTCCGACTTCAACCAGGTCACGATCTCACGGTCCGTGAGTTCGAGCCCCGCGTCGGGCTCTGGGCTGATGGCTCAGAGCCTGGATCCTGTTTCCGATTCTGTGTCTCCCTCTCTCTCTGCCCCTTCCCCGTTCATGCTCTGTCTCTCTCTGTCACAAAAATAAATAAACGTTGAAAAAAAAAATATAGATGCCCAGGTCCACCCTAGATCTGCTGCTTTATGATTCTCCTCTCCCTCTGCAGGGCCTACACATGAGTTCACAGCTTTGCTGCTCAGAACGTTGTCTATCTGTGAGTATCAGGCCATTGTCACCATAAAACTGGCTCAGATTAGAGGGAACGTACTTGTGCACAGAACTAATTAAAAAGTCCTGCATCTCTTGCTGCCTGCCTGCTTTCCTCCTCATGGACCCATTGTGCAGAAGGTGCTGACCACACAGCCCCCAGGAGTTCTAGGCCCGCCCCCCCCCCCCCAACTCCCAGGCCTGGGGAATGCAGGCATTTCTCTTCCCTAGAGGTTTCAATCAGATTTTGGCCTGACTCTCCTTGGCTCACGCTGGGTCCCCTGCCCTAGATGAACTAACTAATCATATGGCTGGGCAGTTTGCACTGTGCCTGGCCAGGCTGGACTCATGTGTCCCCTGGGCTGGGGTGGAGTGGGAAGGAGAGGGAAGGCTCCCCTGGAAAGATGCTGGGCCACAACAGACCCTAGGGTTTCTGATGCGCAGCCAGACTGAAGTACACCAACCAGATACAGCCATGTTGGGGATCACGCAGTCACAGGCATGACACCCCCTCCCTTACATCCCCCCCAAGTGTTAGAGGCATGCAGCTCCCTGAGAGTTGAAACTCTGTTCAACCTGGTGCCCAAGCCCTGCAAACCTCTAACCCCAGCCCCATGGCTTCCCTGGCTAGGACTGCCATTTCCTAAAATGGAAATAATATGCACCTCTGAGGGCACAGACAGGCCTTATACTCCTAGCATGAGCTATGGCGGACTGCAACCCTCCCTCTCAACTGCTGTACAAGTCATGTCTGCTCTCCAGTATATAGCCAAATTCTGCTCCATTTCTTCTCCATCTGTCTGCTTGAAAAGAGCCATTCAGGGGCGCCTGGGTGGCGCAGTCGGTTAAGCGTCCGACTTCAGCCAGGTCACGATCTCGCGGTCCGTGAGTTCGAGCCCCGCATCGGGCTCTGGGCTGATGGCTCAGAGCCTGGAGCCTGTTTCCGATTCTGTGTCTCCCTCTCTCTCTGCCACTCCCCCGTTCATGCTCTGTCTCTCTCTGTCCCAAAAATAAATAAACATTGAAAAAAAAAATTAAAAAAAAAAAAAAAAAAAGAAAAGAGCCATTCAATCTCAGATTGTCCTAATGGGTTGCATCATTTGCCACTACTTTTTTAAAGTCCAAGGTTAGGGATGTATCATTTAAAATATTACTGTCACACTGTGGAATATTACTCTACTATCTTTAGACTTCAGTTTCTACATGTTTTCTGGGCCAATCTAGGCATGAGTGCTGTGGAAAGAGAACAAGCAATCAGAAGTGAGAAAATGGAAATTATAAAATTCTCTTCCTTCTCTTTGAGTAGGCATTGTCAGAAAAATCCAGTATTTAAAACACCTACCTATAAAGTCACAAAGATTGCTACAATTGCAATAGCAAACTCTTTCTAGCTGAAGAGAAAACAACTGATAGCTCTCACAGTGACTTATTTGTGTTCCAACCCTTTCTATGTGTACTTCCATCCTTCTGCTGTGCAAGGCCAGCTCCCGTGGCTGCAGAGAGCATGAAAAAGCACCAGACACCAAGCCAGCTTTCTGGGAACTTCCAATGGAGCTGTGAAGAGGAAACTTGAACTGTGAAATAGTGGCTCCAGCAGGCAGCAAGTGTTCAGAGTCCAGCAAAGAGCCTGAAGTTTAAAAAAGAGAAGGAATGCCGCCCTCTCCTGTGACTGCAAGTGTTCCCTAAGACGGTTTCTATCGACTTTTACTCTAGCAAAACAAAGTGGGAGCAGGGACTAAGTGTAGTGGTCATGGTGGCGGCTGCCCCCAGTAAGGGAAAAAAAGTAGAATCCAACTTGAGAATATCAAGTGACAATACCCCCCTGCTTTGGCCTCAGAAGGCATTTCCAAGGCCTTACAAGTTACAAGTAAGAAGTCAGGCTGTAGAGGACGTTCTGGGAGTCACTATCCTGGAGGCGGTTCTAAAGCTTTTGTGAGGGCTTGGGCTATTAAGTACATGAACAAAGAAGGAGAAAAGCAGAGGCCAGCAGGGTATATATATATATATATATATATATATATATATATATATATATATTTAAGTTTATTTTTGAGAGAGAGAGAGAAAGAGGGAGAACCAGCAGGGGAGGGAGGGGCAGACAGAGAGGGGGACAGAGGATCTGAAGCAGGCTCCACGCTGACAGCAGACAGCGGGATGCTGGGTTCAAACTCATGAACCATGAGATCATGACCTGAGATAAGTCAGATGCTTAACCAACTGAGCCACCCAGGTTCAGAAGGGCATATTGTTAGGCCACTTAAGACAGAAGCGAAAGGAAGAAAAGACTGCAAAGGATAAGGCTAGAAAGTAGAAAGACAAGGCAGAGATGTCAGGAGAGGAAGCTTCAGGACGAGAATGGTGATAAGCAGCACCACGATCATGGAGAGCAGGTGTCCCCATTCTGCAGCCCCTACCTTGTGTGGCACCAAGGCTGCCTGTCTTATCTCCCTGCTGAATTCTCATACCCCAACCATGAGGCAGGTGCTTTTACAGTTCAATTTGTTAAAAAATATTTTTTTTTCTATTGAGACTTTCTTTTTGACCCAGAGGTTATTTGGGAATGTGTTATTTAATTTCCAAGTGTTTGGAGATTTTCTGGTTATCTGTTATTAATTCCTGGATTTCTTCCAGTGTGGTTAGAGAATATGCTGTCTGATTTCAACTTTTAAATTTGTCAAGTTTTATTTTATATGCCAGGATATGGTCTGTCTTGGTGAATGTTCCATAGGCTTGATTGAAAAGAATGTGTATTCTACTGTTGTTGTATGGAGTGTCCTATAGATTTCAATTAGATCTTTTTGGTTGACGATACTGTTAAGTTCTTCCACATCCTTCCTGATTTTCTGTCTAGTTGTTCCACCACCTTTGGAGACAGAGGTGTTGAAGTCTGCACTTCAGCAGACTAATTGTGGATTTGCCTATTTCTTCTTTCAATTCTTTTTTTTTTTTTAATTTTTTTTAATGTTTATTTATTTTTGAGACAGAGCATGAACGGGGGAGGGTCAGAGAGAGAGGGAGACACAGAATCGGAAGCGGGCTCCAGGCTCTGAGCCATCAGCCCAGAGCCCAACGCGGGGCTCGAACTCACGGAGTGTGAGATCATGACCTGAGCTGAAGTCGGACGCTTAACCGACTGAGCCACCCAGGCGCCCCTCTTCTTTCAATTCTTACTTCAGGTTTTGCTTCATGTATTTTGAAGCTCTGTTGTTTGGTGTATACATAGTTAGGATTGCTATGTCTTCTTGGCAGATTAAACCTTTCATTATTATGTAATGTTTATGTAATCTTTGTCCCCAGTAACTTTCTTTGACGTGAAGTCTATTTTATCTGATATTAATATAATTACTCCTGCTTTATTCTGGTTAATGTTTGCATGGTGTGTGTGTATATATATATTTCTATCCTTTTACTTGCAATATATTTACATCATTTATTTGAGTGAGTTTCATGCAGACTTGTCTCTGTCATTTAACTGATATACTTAGATCATTATATTTACAGTAATTATTCATACATTAGGGCTTAAGTCTACCACTTTACTATATGTTTTCTGCTGTTCCCCTGTTTTATTTTTGTTTTTTGTTCCTCTGTATCATTTTCCTGTTATTCTTGTGGGTTACCTGAACACTTTTTAGAATTTGATTTATAGAACTTTTTATTTTATTTTTTATTTTTTAAAATTTACATCCACATTAGCCAGCATATAGTGCAACGATTTCAGGGGTAGCTTCCTTAATGCCCCTTACCCATTTAGCCCATCCCCCCCTCCCACAACCACTCCAGTAACCCTCAGTTTGTTCTCCATATTTATGAGTCTCTTCTGTTTTGTCCCCCCACTTTTATATTATTTTTGTTTCCTTTCCATTATGTTCACTTGTTTTCTCTCTTAAAGTCCTCATATGAGTGAAGTCATATGATTTTTGTCTTTCTCTGAATGACTAATTTCACTTAGCATAATACCCTCCAGTTCCATCCACGTAGTTGCAAATGGCAAGATTTCATTCTTTTTGATTGCCGAGTAATACTCTGTTGTATATATATACCACATCTTCTTTATCCATTCATCCATCGATGGACATTTGGGCTCTTTCTATACTTTGGCTATTGTTGATAGTGCTGCTATAAACATGGGGATGCATGTGTCCCTTCGAAACAGCACACCTGTATCCCGTGGGTAAATACCTAGTAGTGGTCGTAGGGTAGTTCTATTTTTAGTTTTTTGAGGAACCTCCATACTGTTTTCCAGAGTGGCAGCACCAGCTTGCATTGCCACCAACAATGCAAAAGAGATCCTCTTTCTCCGCATCCTCGCCAATATCTGTTGTTGCCTGAGTTGTTAATGTTAGCCATTCTGACAGGTGTAAGGTGGTATGATTTATAGAGCTTTTGAGTACATCTGTTTGCACATAGTATTTTAGCAGTTGCTCTAGGCATTATACTTATATATGTAACTTATTACGGTTTACTTATGTCAACATTTTAGTAGTTTGAGTAAAGTGTAGAAGCTTTACTTCCATTTGGATCTCTTTACCCTCCCCCCTCCTTTTGAGTATAATTGTCTTAAATATTTCCTTTACGTACACAGAGAACCACATCAGACAAAAACTTTGCTTTAAGCATCTAAGATAATTTAGAAAACTCAAGGGAAGGACAGTCTTTTATATCTCCCCATAGTCTACTTCTTCTGTTGTTCTTTCTTCATGTTCCAAATTTCCTTCTTGTATCACTTCCCTTCTCTATGAATAACTTCCTTTAGCACCCCCCCCTTTTTTTTAAGTTTATTTATTTATTTTGAGAGAGAGAGAGAAAGCAAACACAAGCAGGGGAGGGGCAGAGAGAGAGGGAGAGAGAGAGAATCCGAAGCAGGCTCTGCACTGTCAGCACAGAACCCAACACAGGGCTTGAACTCATGAACTGTGAGATCATGACATGAGCCAAAAACAAGAGTCCGATGCTTAACCAACTGAGCCACCCAGGCGCCCACCTTTAGCCATTTTTTTAAGGTAGGCCTGCTGGTGACAAAGTCTTAGTTTCCTTCTACCCAAGGATATCTTCCTTCCTGAAGAATATTCTCGCTAGGTACAGCATTCTGAGTTGACAGTTCTCTTTTTTCAGCACTTGAAAAATGCTCTGCCACTCCCTTCTGGCCTTCGTGGCTAGGAAATCTGGTATCATTCAAATTGTTGTTCCCTTATAGTTAATGAATTTTTTCTCTCTTTCAAAATTTTTTCTGTCTAGGGGCGCCTGGGTGGCTCAGTTGGTTGAGCATCTGGGTCATGATCTCATGGTTCGTGAGTTCAAGTCCTGCATCAGGCTCTCTGCTGTCAACACAGAGCCCACTTCAGATGGTCTATCTCCCTCCCTCTCCACCCCTCCCAATCTCTCTCTCTTTCTCAAAAATAAATAAAGATTAAGAAATTTTTTTGTCTAGTTTTCTGAAGTTTGATTAAGTTGTGTCTTGGCATAGATTTCTTTGGGTTTATACAATTTGGAATTCACTCATTTTCTTGAATTTGCAGGTTTATTATCTTTCACCAAATTTGGGAAGTTTTCAATTATTATTTCGTTGAATAATTTTTTAGTTCCATACTCTTTTCTCCTCTCCTTCAGGGATTGTATTAATTCAAACATTGTATCTTTTGTTACTGTCCCACACACTCTGTTCATTTCATTTAAGTCTATTTTCTTTCTGTTGTCCAGACTGGGTGATTTCTATTTTTCTATCTTCAAGTTGATGGATACTTTCCTCCTCCATATTCATTCTGTTATTGAGCCCATCCAGTGAGTTTTTATTTTGGTTAATGTATTTTCTAGTTCTAAAGTTTCCCTTTTGGATTCTCTTTCTATCTTCTATTTCTCCACAGAGACATTTTATTTTTTTAAGTTTATTTATTTACTGAGAGAGAGAGAGAGAGAGAGAGAGGAAGAGAAAGAGAGAAGGAGAGAGAGAAAATCCCAAGCAGGCTCTGAGCTGTCATTGTAGATGCAGGGCTCAAACCCATGAACTGCGAGATCATGACCTGAGCCAAAATCAAGAGTTGGATGCTTAAGCAAATGAGCCACCCAGGCACCCTGACACCTTCTAATTTTTTCTCTGTTTTTTTTTTCAAGTGTGTTCATAATTGCTTGTTGATAGCTTATATAATTGGTTATATGACAACTGCTTTAAAATTATCATCAGCTAATTCCAATATTTTTGTCATCTTAGTGTTGGCATCTGTTGATTGCCTTTTCTCATTCAGGTTGAGAATTTCCTTGTTCTTTGTACAACAAGTGATTTTCTATTATATCCTGGACATTTGGTGTACTATGCTGTGAAGCTATGTATCTGATTTAATCTTATTTTGCAGCACGGTTTAGGTACAGTGTGCATGTACATGTGGGAGTGAATGTTCATCTCCCCTCTGGGTCCCATTGACACACCCTGGCAGGGAAAGTGGAGTGCCAACTAGTGACACCACATATCACCTCATTTTGCCTCTCTGCTGATGGGTAAGCCTGTAAGTTCAGCTTGCTGCTGGCCCCAGTGACACTGTGGAGAGGGAGAAGCAGTTTTTCCAAATACCGGTATTTGGTATTTGGCTGGAGTAGGGTGGTATTATCTGTTCTGCTAGGCTGCTCTTTTCCTGCTCCTTTAGCTAAAGCGATCAGGCTTTTCTTGGGGTTGTTTTTGTATGTACTTGTTGGTGGATCTAGGTTGAAGGCTTTTCCACAACGCCACCTGGGATATATATGGGAAGCAATAAAGAAAACCCAAGAAACTCACTCTCTTGTTCTTAAATCCCACGATCTCTAGCCATTCTACCTTCTTTCCATCTTCCAGGGTCTTCCTAAGTTTGTTTGTTATATGATATCTGGACTTTTTTTAGTTTTAAGAGAGAAGACTACTGAGGAATGGGACTATTCCACCTTGGCCTGGACCAGTACTTGGCTTGGACATCAATGCATTTTAAAACTCAGTTTATTTTCCCCCATTACTTATTGATCTATGATTTACCCTTGGATTTTTCAATCACTGGGCCCCCGAGTGTGTGATCTCTTCTGAAGCTGTTGTATCTTTCATCTCTCAGAACATTCTTTTTTTTTTTTTTTTTTAAACATGTATTCACCTTTGAGAGACAGAGAGAGATAGAGCACGAGAGGGGGAGGGGCAGAGAGAGAAGGAGACGAAGAATCCAAAGCAAGCTCCAGGCTCTAGGCTGTCAGCACAGAGCCCAACATGGGGCTTAAACCCACAAACCGTGTGATCCAAAGTCAGACATTCAACTGACCAAGCCACCCAGACACTCCTCTCAGAACATCCTTAGTTCTACATCAGTATATCACAGAAAGGTGCTCTATTATGTCTTTAATAGGTTATTTCATTTGAGAACTATGTTTTTTTTTTTTAATATATGAAATTTATTGTCAAATTGGTTTCCATACAACACCCAGTGCTCATCCCAAAAGGTGCCCTCCTCAATACCCATCACCCACCCTCTCCTCCCTCCCACCCCCCATCAACCCTCAGTTTGCTCTCAGTTCTCAACAGTCTCTTATGCTTTGGCTCTCTCCCACTCTAACCTCTTTTTTTTTTTTTTTTCCCTTCCCTTCCCCCATGGGTTCCTGTTAAGTTTCTCAGGATCCACATAAGAGTGAAACCATATGGTATCTGTCTTTCTCTGTATGGCTTATTTCACTTAGCATCACACTCTCCAGTTCCACCCACGTTGCTACAAAAGGCCACATTTCATTTTTTCTCATTGCCCCGTAGTATTCCATTGTGTATATAAACCACAATTTCTTTATCCATTCATCAGTTGATGGACATTTAGGCTCTTTCCATAATTTGGCTATTGTTGAGAGTGCTGCTATGAACATTGGGGTACAAGTGCCCCTATGCATCAGTACTCCTGTATCCCTTGGATAAATTCCTAGCAGTGCTATTGCTGGGTCATAGGGTAGGTCTATTTTTAATTTTCTGAGGAACCTCCACACTGCTTTCCAGAGCGGCTGTACCAATTTGCATTCCCACCAACAGTGCAAGAGGGTTCCCGTTTCTCCACATCCTCTCCAGCATCTATAGTCTCAGAACTATGTTGATAATGCTATGGTATACATTTAATTCTGCTTGTAAAGTAAACGTAAGCAAATTATCACAGATGTCAATACCTTAAAAAAAAAATTTTTTTTAACGTTTATTTATTTTTTTGGGACAGAGAGAGACAGAGCATGAACGGGGGAGGGGCAGAGAGAGAGGGAGACACAGAATCAGAAACAGGCTCCAGGCTCTGAGCCATCAGCCCAGAGCCCGACGCGGGGCTCGAACTCACGGACTGCGAGATCGTGACCTGGCTGAAGTCGGACGCTTAACCGACTGCGCCACCCAGGCGCCCCTTCACAGATGTCAATACCTTAAAAGTGATATTTAAAATTTGGAATTTGTACAAGAGGGTAATTATTATATTTAAGGAGGTAGTGAGTTATGGGGTGCCTGGTTGGCTCAGTTCGTTGAGCATCTGACTCTTGATTTCGGCTCAGATCACGATCTCACAGTTCGTGAGATTGAGCCCTGCGTGGGTCTCTGCACTGACAGTGCAGAGCCTGCTTGGGATTCTCTCTCTCTGCCCCTCTCCCACTTGCTTGTGCATGCTCGCTCTCTCTCTCAAAATAAATAAACAGACATTCAAAAAAAAAAAGAAGGAAGTGAGTTATAGGTTTTGAAGGCTTCATGATGCTGAAGGAAGCAAGGTGGACTATGGACAATACAGGACAGGGATCATAGTAGGGCTGTGCCGTAGACATTCTAGGAGAGTTCTCTTTCCCAGAATATGGCAGCCAGACTTTCTAGTCACCTAAACCTATTGGATATCGCATAGACCAATGCACAAGTGGGTGGCGGGCCATAGAGAAAAGTGACTCCTAGAGATGGAACACACTGTTGGCAGAGCTTTCCATGACAATTCTTTTTCTAGGCTGCCTCTTGTATAGAGAGTTATCCCTCCCCTCGCTCTCTTTCTAATAAAAACATGAACAGAAAGTGTAATAAGAGCTGACATGACTGCAAGGTCATAAGACTGTCTTTTCCCTGTAATCTGGAGTAAATGGTTTGTTGACAAATCACTTTGGAGAAATGGAAAAACACACTGGTGCAAGACCTTTCATAATGTCTTTTAGAGAACTGGCTATAAAATATAGTGTGAACCAACAGCCCAAGGACAGAAAACCAGAAGTAAGGGAAATCATTACTGTGCCATACAAGAGGAATCACTTCTCTAACTCACCAGTCCCCAAAGGGAGCCTTCTGAAGTGGCAACGATGGTAGCAGCTCTCGGGGTGTTGTACATCAGAGCAAGTTCTCCAAAACTGCCACGGTTGTCATACTGACCAACTGAGCGAGTTTGATTATCTTTTGTTACTAAAATATCATAGGTTCCCCTGGAAGCATAACAAGAAATAATTTCATTTATTACTTCTAATAATAAACTTAAGAACCTGGCAGGTGGCACATGAATAGAAGGTACAAACGATTAAGACAGGAGATTTCCAACAGATTTTTACTAGTATACAGAAATACAAAAGAGTTTTGCATTTTGACTTTGTACTCTGTGACCTTGATAAACTCACTTATCAGTTCTAGTAGCTTTTTTGTAGCATTCTAGTAGCCTTTTTGTAGCTTGGGATTTTCTAGGGAGGATCATGATATCAGCAAACAAAGACAGCTTTACTTTTCCTTTTCCAATCTATATGCCCTCCTTTCCTCCCTCTTTTTCTTCTTTTTCATTGTCTTATTGCATTGGCTAGAACCTACAGTACAATACTGAATAGAAATAAGAGCAGATATCCCTGTCTTGTTCTTGATCTTAAGGGGAACACAGTCGATCTTTCACCATTAACAATGATGTTGGCTATAGGCTTTAAAATAAATTCCTTTAATCTGACTGATGAAAAACCACATCTATTCCTAGTTTGCTGAGTTTTTATCATGAAAACGTGTTGCATTTTGTCAAATGCTTTTGCTGAAGGGATTAAAATGATTATATGGGATTCGTTTTGTAGTTTGTTGAAAACCAAGATATAGAATTGATTAAAATAAAGAAACCAAAAGGTACAATTTTCTATCTATTGACTACTAATGACTGCTAGAGAATAATACTCAGAACTGACAAACATTTAGACAAACAGGTGCTCTCAATACATCACTGAGGCAAACTTAAACGTATCAATGTTTCTGCAAGAGAACTAACAACACATAGCAAATTCCTTAAAGAGACCTTTTTACCTGGTGATAACCATTTCTAGGCATTCTATAGGAGATAATCTGAAGAGGGTGGTTCCTGTCAGGTCTGAGAGGGGGTCAGAAGGAGCTGCTGAGATGGTATTAACAGCTCAAGAGCTTATGACACACTAATGCCAGCAGATCAAATCCATATATTTCATGTCTCCCAATATGTCTTATACATGGAACAGAGCCAGAAGGGGCCAGGGACATGAAGGGTGAGGCAGTGTATTCATGTGTAAAATTAGGCTGGGACTGAAAGATCCAAGTGACAATATAGCAAAATGGCTTTTTTTTTTTTAAATATGTGTTAACTTTAAAAAAAAATTTTTTTTTTTAACATTTATTTTTGAGACAGAGAGAGATAGAGCATGAACGGGGGAGGGTCAGAGAGAGGGAGACACAGAATCTGAAACAGGCTCCAGGCTCTGAGCTGTCAGCACAGAGCCCGACGTGGAGCTCGAACTCACGGACTGCGAGATCATGACCTGAGCCGAAGTCAGCCGCTCAACAGACCGAGCCACCCAGGCACCCCGCAAAATGGCTTCTTTATGAAATCAATTCACTTGAACACTGGCAAGTAACATGTTTACAGAGAACATCTTGCTTAATTGTAAAAGAGACTTTTTAATGTTGATAATGGCAACCCAAATATGGGTTGTACTGAGGACTAAGGACAGCAGTAGATAGAGGGGGCAGGCTATGGACAAGAGGCACAAACTTTGAGAAGCTTGTACACCTGGTCCTAACTCCTCTCTGGGATGAACAAAAAAGCATAGGGTAAAGCACTTGCCCTGAATCATGAATCTTAATAACTGTAGCCACACGACTGCAAAGCTCCATCTCCTACCGTTCTATGACATAAAAGTTGTCTCCATCATCTCCTTGGTCAATGACATGCTCATCAACTTTGACTGTCCTTTCAAACATGGCATCAAGGACTTGAGAAAGTTGTTCCTGCAGGGGATACACACAAAGAGAAAATATGGCTTTTACATTTGCTAGTGGAAAAAAATGACTATGCTCATCTCAGTTTGTGACTACACAGTGGAAGTACACATATCAGACTGCTCCCATATTCAAGCAAAAACCTAAAAGCTGTCTGAAACAAATGTTTTTCCTGTGACCATTCAGCTTTGTATCTCCATGAACACAGCACAGTTGCCAAGTTTTCTGAAGCAGTACTGCTTTGAAAAAACATTTCATAATTTATGCAAAAATAGGTATATAAATCATTGGTGTCCATTCTCCCAGCCATGCCCACATGACTGTCAGGTGCCTTGATAGCTCTACTATGTCATCTGTAAAGCCATGTGATGCCATCTTCCTGTAGGTGTTGATCTTAACAGGATCATCAAATCTAAAGGGCTGAGATGGACTTAGAAATTACCTCACAGAGCAGCACAAGTGCTCTGACACAGAAATTACCTCTGAGCAGCACAAGCCACACACATCACTTAACCTCTCCAAGCCTCAGTTAATCCATATTTTAAAAAGGGTTTAATAGTTTCTAGCTCATTGATTTTTATGACTAAAAAAGAAAAACCTAAAGGAACTATTTATCGCACAACAGGTACTCCAAAATTGACATCTGTTCTTGGACAGCTATTATTGCTTCAATCATTTATATACAACACGTACAATTGCTTACTCACCAATAACTATAACCAGAAGGTAACTATACTGATAAGTATAATGACAACAAAACACGGCTATTAAATTCTAACAAAACAGTGGTCTCAGTCTAGGGGCAGCATCCCTTTGTCAGGGAGGGAGATCAGTGACTGTCAGTGGGCACTAAAGAATATCAGTTTCAGCTCAAAGAAAGACTTTATCTTTGGAGGAATGTAGACTGAAGACCTGACAAGGAAAAATTGTACGGCTGCAGAATTCCGTGTCATTTAGTGTTCTGTCAGTGTGACTGTGCTGCCTAAAATAACTGAGTATCACTAAAAGCATGTCTTTAGTTCCACAGTCCCATGTGTGTTGAATACTGTAAAAGCTGACAAATACTAAAAAGGAAGTGCTATTCCTGTACATTCCACATTCATGTGGAATGTGAGCCCAGTGTTGCCAGAAGTCTCATGTTTAAATACAGGTAACAATTCAAATTTTCATGTATAATATGGACCAAACACACCTAGCTGTAACTGGCCTGTGGGCTGTCCACTGGCAGCCTCTCAGTTTGAGTAACTTTACTCTGGCCTGGACTCTTCAAAAACATCAGTGTCATGACAATAAAGTATAAGGGGAGAATTCTAGGTTAGAGATGACTAAAATGACACCAGGACAACCAAAAGCAACATGTGATTCAGGATTGAAAAATAAAACAAAAAAGCTATAGAAAATTTTACTGGGAAAATCAGAATATGGCCTGGATGTTAAATAACAATACTGAACCAATGGTAATAGTGGTACTGTGCTAATGCAGGAAAATATCCTTATTCTTAGAAAATACATCTTATAAAGTATTTAGTGGCTAAGAGTCAAGACGTCTTAAATATATTCATAAATAGCGCTGAACAAAAAAAAGCAGCTCATATGTATTTACGTATGTGTACATATACAAAAGCAAGAAATGTGGCAAAATGTTAACAACTGGGGAAGGGTACATGAGTGTTCATGGAGCTATTCTTTTGACTCTCCTGTAAATTTGAAAATTTCAAACAAGAAATTTGGAAAATAATTTTTTTTTAATGTTTATTTATTTTGGGGAGGGAGAGAGAGAGGGAGGGAGGGAGGGGAAAGAACAAGCCAGGGAGGGGCAGAGAGAGAGGGAGACAGAGAATCCCAAGCAGACTCTGCTGTCAGCACAGAGCCCAACATGGGGCTCAAACTCATAAACTGTGAGATCATGACCCAAGCCAAAATCAAGAGTCAGATGCTTAACTGACTGAGCCACCCAGGTGCCCCAGGAAATAAATTTTTATTTTATTTATTTATTTTTATTTTTATTTTTTAAAGAATGCTTTATATCCGATACGGGGCTTGGACTCACGACCCTGAGATCAAGAGTCGCATGCTCTATTGACTGAGCCAGCCAGGAGCCCCAGGAAATAAATTTTTAAAAACTGAAATAAGGGTGCCTGGGTGGCTCAATTGTTTAAGTGTTCAACTCTTGATTTCAGCTCAGGTCATGATCTCACAGTTTGTGAGACTGAGCCCCACATGGGGCTCTGTGCTGTCAGCTTGGGGTTCTCTCCCTCCTCTCTCTGCCCCTACCACTCTTCCGAAATAAATAAATAAACTTAAAAAAAAAAAAAACTGAAACAAATGTACTTACCACAATGGCTATAATTTTGAAAGACAGACAGTAACAAGTGTTGGTAAGAATATGGAATAATTGGGAATCTCCTATATTGCTGAAGGAATACACAATGGTACAACCACTTTGAAAAAGTTATGGCAGGTTTTTATAAAATCAAACATACCTACCCTATGACTCAGCAATTTTTCCCTCAGGTATTTTACTGAAGAGAAATGGGGGGGAAAACATTCAAAAAAAGACTTGTACAAAATATCCATAGCATTATTCATAAGAGCTAACAACAAAAAGAGACTTAAAAACAAAACAAAACAACAACAAAAGAGACTAGGTATCCATCAACAGAAAAATGGATAAGCAAACTAGTATTTTCATATAGTGGAATACTACTTAGCAACAAACAAGGAATGAACTAACATCACCAGCAATAACACATACTGATATCAGTGACCCCTTGATACTATGTTCAGGGAAGAACACAATATAATTTCTGTTGCAGGCTGGCTAAGAATGTGTGTACCTACTCTAGTCATGAGGAAACATCAGAGAAATCCAAATTTGAGGTACATTCTACAAAATAACAAACCAGTAGTCTTCAAAGTGTCCAGATCATGAAAGACCAGAGAGGACTGAAAACCATGGCAGACTGAAAAGAAGTTAAGAACTAAATGCAATGTGATTTTCTGGATTGGATCCTTAACCAGAAAAAACCATATTGGTGAAATCTGAATAAGGTTTCTAGTTTAACGAACAGTATTGTAAGAATGTTAATTTCCTGGTTTTGATAGTTGTCCTATGGGGATGTAAGATGTTAATACTGGGGGAATCTGGATGAAAGGTATATGGAACTCTGTACTATCTTTGCAACTTTTTTGTCAGTCTAAAACTAGTTCAAAATAAAAGGTGAAAAAGGAAAAGGAATGAACTATTGATCTAGGCAACAGGAATGAACCTTGAAAACTGAGTGAAAGAAGTCTCATACACAAGAGTGCATACTGTAGGATTCCATTCATATGAAATCCTATGAGAGACAAAATTAATTTACTGTAGAATAAATCAAAATAGTAGTTGCCTCTGAAAGGAAGGGGCAAGAATTGATCATGAGGGGGCATGAGGGAATCTTCTGGGGTGGTAGCCATCTTCCATAACTTGTTAGGGAGTTTGGGTTACCTAAGTGTACAACATTTATCAAACTTCAGAGAATGTACATAAAACTCATGCTTTAAAAAAATTTTTTTTTTAATGTTTATTTATTTTTGAGAGAGACACAGTGGGTGAGCAGGGGAGGGGCAGAGAGAGAGGGAGACACAGAATCTGAAGCAGGCTCCAGGCTCTGAGCTGTCAGCACAGAGCCCAACACGGGGCTCCAACTCACAAACCATGAGATCATGACCTGAGCCGAAGTCAGATGCTTAACCCACTGAGCCACCTAGGCACCCCAAAATTCATGCACTTTAAAAAAAGTTTTTAATCTTTATTTATTTTTGAGAGAGAGAGAGAGAGAAAGAGAGAGAGAGAGAGAAAGACAGAGTGTGAGGGGGAAGGGGCAGAGAGAGAGGGAGACACAGAATCCAAAGACGGCTCCAGGCTCCAAGCTGTCAGCACAGAGCCTGACATGGGGCTCAAACCCACGAGATCATGACCTGAGCTGAAGTCAGAAGCCCAACCAACTGAACCACCCAGGCGCCCCAAAACTCATGCATTTTTTAAAAAATGTTGTATTTGAGAGCGAGAGAGCGTGCACATGTGCTCGTACATGGTATCAGGGGAAGGACAGAAAGAGAGGGAGAGATAGAACCCCAAGCAGGCTTTGTGGTGTCAGCTCAGAGCCTCACACAGGGCTCGATCCCATGAACTGTGAGATCACGACCTGAGTCAAAATCAAGAGTTGGACACTCAACCTACCAAGCCACCAGGGGCCCCAAAACTTAAGGATTTCATTGTATGCAAACTGTATATAAAAAACTTACAAATATTGAACTCTAGTTCATGCCAAAGTGTTTAAAGGAAGGTATAATGATATCTGCAACTTACTATGAAATTAACCCCAAAAAGTAAGATGGGTTAATGCAGGGGCCAGCAACAGCTGCCTGTTTTTGTAAATAATGTGTGTTGTTTTTTTTTTTTTAATTCATTTATTTATTTTGAGAGAGAGAGCACAAGCTGAGGAGGGGCAGAGAGAGGCAGGGAGAGAGAGAGAATTCCAAGCAGGCTCTGCACTGTCAGCACAGAGCCCAACATGGGGCTCAAACTCACAAACTGCAAGATCATGACCTGAGCTGAAGTCGGATACTTAATGGACTGAATCACCCAGGTGACTGTTTTTGTGAATATTGTTTTATTGGAACAGAGCCACATCCTTTCATTTATGTATTGTCTATGGCTGCTTTCCTGCTATAATAACAGAGTTGAGTAGTTATGACAGACATATTTACTACCTAGTTCTTTAAGAAAAAGTTTACTGACCCCTTTGCTGAAAGATGGGTATATGGTATACAATGCAGCAAGCATAGTAAAATGTTAATGTTAGAATCAAAGCAGTAGATAAATGTGTGTTCCATAAAAGTCTTTCAACTTGTATTTGAATATTTTCATGACAAAAATGCCAGAAAAATATAACTAAATCTGAAATTTTCGTTACCATTTTTCAACATTAAAATGGTAAAATAAAATGGTATAATGGTATTCTTCAACACTAAGAAAACTCTGAATATTAGACTGACACAGCAACTTCCCTTAGAACATTAAAAGGGATTTTGTTCAGTAGATAAAGAAGCAAGTCCTTTTTCCCTTGATACAGATGGATCTTCTAGGGAAAATAAGTGACACAGACCAGTATTTCTCACAACCAGCCTTTCCTTGAGGTCATGGGCCTTGTTTTATTCCGCCTGAGACTAATAAAGCTCCTGCTCTCTATCTCCATCAAGGGAGGGAAGACAGGTTCAAGCATAGGTCCTACGCCAGAGCCCTGAGGACACACACCACTCCCCACGCCTGAGTTCTTTGCTGAGAAGTAATCACAAGAGGTGCCCCACATTCAAGGTCTGAGAAGAAGTCACACACTTCCAGTGGGTTAATTGCTACCAGAGAAGACAACTCCATACTAGCAACTTTGGATAAATTACTCTGCAGCATAAATTCAGACCCTCCAAATGCTTTCAGCCAGGGTCATATAAACCTGAACATTTCCTTTCAACATGGCCAAAGAGCATGGTCCTTGAAGGATACTGTCTTTGAGGAAGTACCAAAGCAATTCAGAGAAATACTAGAAGTCATCTGAAAAGCTCATTATGATGAGTTATGGAAGTCAACACAATGCAAACATTGTAAGGAGGATGAATGTAAAGTTTTATACCTCATATGGCTGAGGCTAAGATTACAAAAACTTTTTTTTTAAGTAGATTCCACACCCAGCACAAAACTTACAACCCTGAGGTCAAGACCCAACCTGAGATCAAGCGTCAGATGCCTAACTGATTGAGCCACCCAAGCACCCCCACAGAAAAACTGTTTAAATGACAAATAGGAGAAAAGCCAAAATACAAAAATATTTTTAAAAACCAATGTTACCTGATCAAGATTTTTGAAAAGGAGAATATCTTTGCAAGCTTCCTGAAGTCTGCATCTCTGTTGATCAGTTTTAGGATGAATCACCTGCCAATCCAAATAAAACCAGGGAAATATTTTTATTCCAATTTAAAATCTGACTTTATTCACACATCAGTACATTTCTTTCTCCTAAGTGGGAAAAATTAAGAGCACATTTACTGTAACTTTAATTCTATACAAATACCAAGCGGGGCCCTGATCATGGAGGGGCAATGTGATGGGGGTGAAGAGCACTCACCCTGGAGCCACTCACTGACTGTGTAACTGGCAGCAAGTCAGTTACCCCCCGGGAGCCTCAGTGTCCTCATCTGTAAAGCAGAGGGCTATAGACTTGTTCATTCAACAAACATTAAGCATCTACTGGGTGCCAGGCACTGTTCCACTTCTGGGGACACAGCCAACACACAGATAAAAACACCAGCTCTCATCCAATAAATATGTAAAACATGTTAGAGAGTGACAGGAGAAAAATAAGAGAGCTAAGGAGAAAAACAAGGTAGAGAAGGGTGATAAAAAGTGTGTGTGTGGAGGGGGCAGATAAGGCCTCACTGAGAAGGTAACATCTGTGTAAAGATCTCAAGGAAATGAGGATAACTTCAGGGAGTGAGCCATGTGGACATCTCTGTGGGAAGAGCACTGCAAGCAGAGGAACAGTAAATGAAAACAAGGCCTTGTGGCAGGTAAAGAGCATGTTTGAGAAATAACCAGGAGATGGGTGTGACTGATGCAGAGCAAGGGGGAAAGATCAGGAAGAGACCAAGTTGGGGGGCTGGGTGAGAGTGATGCCCAAATCACAGAGGGCATTATAAGTCACAGAACTAGAACTTTTCCCTAGCCAAATGGAGGCAATTTGAAGCTTCTGACTGAGAAGTGAAAGAGATCTGACTCATGTTTTTAAAGATTCATACCGGCTACTGACTGCAGAACAGCCTTGAGGGAAGAGTGGAAGCCAGGAAACTAGTGCAATTATTCCAGTACCAAGATGGCAGTGGTTAGGACCAAGGTGGTAACCATGGAGGTGTTGAGAAGTAGTGGAATTCTGGATACGTTTTGAAGCCTGAGCCCATTGGATTTTCTGAAAAACTGAATGAAGGTATGAAAAAATAAGAGGAGCTGAGGGTGACCCTCAAGTTTTGGGCCTGAGCCCTCTTGGGAGGATGGAGCTGCCATAAATTGAGCTGGGGGAAGACTGTGGGTGGAGGAAAATGTTTAAAGGGAAATGATCAGGAGCTCACCTTAAGTCTGAGTTGCCTACTGAAATCTAAGTGGAGACGGCAAATAAACAATGGCTATAAATGCTGCAGTTCAAACATCAACAATTTAGTAGTGGTGGTGGTGTTATCTACTAAATCAGTGTTGTTGGAAGGATTAAACAAGTTCATACATGCAGTATTTAAAACAGTACCTGGCATTTAGTAGGTGCTCAAAAACTTTTATCATTATTACTGATAGTCAGTAAATGTTTATTTAACTAAAAAGAAATAATCAGTGCCTAGTATAGCTGTTATAATTCAGAGACCTAAGTCCTGTCTTCACCCTAAAAAAAACTATGCTGCTTAATCTGACGAGAAATAACAAAATGTCAAAAGTATTAAGTATTTTAAATTTGTGATATTAAAAAGTTAGTAAAAAAAACTGTTTTAACTTTTAAGTCATCAAAAATTTTTACAATAACCAGAATAAATTTTTTCAAAATCTACATATCTATTATAGTCATACAATGGGAATAGCGTTTTATTATTAGAATACTGCAGAAATCTTTCATGGACTGCTCATTTTAAGGTACACTTGAAAGATCATTAAAGCTTATTTTATAACATCAATCTTTGAAAAATGGTGGTTCATATTTGATTTTATAAAAATAATTTTGTAATTATATAAAAGTTTAAAAATCTGAGTTTTTAAGAAAAGACCAAAAGTGTACCGTAGTCCTGCCATAACCACTGTTAACATTTGGGATATATCCTTCTAGAGATAATTCTTTGTATTAATAAATACAAAGATGGATAGATGGATAGATAAATAAATATATATGTGTGTGTATACATATGTATTTTAAAGTTTATTTACTTTTTTTAGTAATCTCTACACCCAACACGGGGCTCAAACTCACAACCCCGAGATCAAGAGTTGCATTCTCTTCTGACTGAACCAACCAAGGGCCCCAGATAAATATATTTTTTTAAGTTATTTTTTTATTTTAGAAAATATACCTCATATAAACAACATTCCATGCCATTAAACTTGGTCCTGTACCATCATTTCCAATGGCCGAAGAATCTCTTGATTTGAGTACCATAATTTAGCCCCTCGTAATCCTCTAGTTTGGGTCATTTAAGTTGTTTCCATTTTTTACTATTACAACACCTCAATGATCCCTGTTTGTACGTCCTCAGGAAGGATCTCAGGAAGGATCCAGTTGTTTGTTAAGGATGAGTTCTCCTTCAGGTAACTGCTGAGTCAGTTGGCTGGACTATAGTTAAGGCTCTGACAGCTACAGCTAGGCACCCCTTCTTACCACAACCCCAACTACTCTAGTTTTCATTCTTCTTAATATTTTTCAATCTGGTAAATAAAAAAAATAGCATCTTGTTGAAATTTTAATTTGTACTTATTTTAATTATCAGTATGATTAGATTTGGCATATAGAGGAGGAGAAGAGTGAGTGGGGAATAAAACAATTCTACCTAATACCTTTGCATTAGTATCTTACCCTTGGATCAGTATCTTCCTCTTCCTCATCAGGGTTATAGGTCTCAGCACAGACTAAATTTGGAGAGGAAAAAAAATAAAGAGAAAAATGAAGAAAACAGATGTAAGCTTTTACGGGAAAAATAGAAGGTGAACATAGTTTCCTTTTATTCACTGTTTTCTAAAGCTGTAGTAATTTTTAAAA
This sequence comes from Herpailurus yagouaroundi, assembly GCF_014898765.1. NCBI lineage: Eukaryota > Metazoa > Chordata > Mammalia > Carnivora > Felidae > Herpailurus > Herpailurus yagouaroundi. The sequence continues at coordinate 6,812,422 of NW_024412424.1, forward strand.
GCCTTTTCTTCAATTAACAAATATATTAAGTACCTACTAATGCCAGGCATTCTATCAGGTGCTAAAATGCCAGCTTCCTAGGGATTGGTAGTCCCAAATAGAAGAGAGTTGATAAAATGTGTCACATACTAAATCCTATGGTAATGGCAAGGACAAGTAAGGAGGTGCTATCTTTACTGAATTTTAAAGCAAGGGTGGAAAACCACAAAGTACAATATATGCAACATAAACACATATCCATGTGATACTATGGAATTATCATACACAAATACTATATGATTTCCCTCGTATGTGGAATTTAAGAAACAAAACAGATGAACATAGGGGAAGGGAAGGAAAAATAAGATAAAAACAGAGAGGGAGGCAAACCTAAATGGATGATGGGTACTAAGGAGGGCACTTGTTGGGATGAGCACTGGGTGTTATATGTAAGTGATGAATCACTAAATTATATTCCTGAAACCATTATTACACCATATGTTAACTAACTCGGATTTAAATTAAAAAATAAGCCCCGCGTTGGACTCTGTGCTAACAGCTCAGAGCCTGGAACCTGCTTCCAACTCTGTGTCTCCCTCTCTCTGCCCCTCCGCCACTCATGCTCTCTCTCTCAAAAACTAAATAAACATAAAAAAAATTGTTTTAATTAAAAAATAAAATAAAGGACCTGTGAAACACACACACACACACACACACACACACACACACACACACACACACACAC
>NW_024412424.1:6813155-6866660 GCF_014898765.1 Herpailurus yagouaroundi
CACACACACACACACACACACACACACACACACACACACACACACACGGATATGGATAAATTACAAAAAGAATCAATTAAAATTGCTCAACATCACTGGGGCGGCTGGATGGCTCAGTCGGTTGAGCGTCCAACTTCAGCTCAGGTCATAATCTCACCGTTTGTTGAGTTGGAACCTGACGATGGCTCTCTGCTGTCAGCACAGAGCCCACTTCAGATCCTCTGTCTCCCTCTCTCTTTGCCCCTCCCCTGCCTTGCACACACTCTCTCTCTCAAAAATAAACATTAAAAAAAATTGCTCAGCATCATCATGTACATGAATGACTTTAAAAATAAGAATGAATTTCAAACCAAACATGATACTATGTATCAGTCTCTGTTCTGGGTACAATATTATCTAAAAACCAACTTGATTTTGTTTTTTAATTTTTTTTAATGTTTATTTATTTTTGACAGAGAGAGAGAGATAGAGCATGAGCAGGGGAGGGACAGAGAGAGAGGGAGACACAGAATCCAAAGCAGGCTCCAGGCTCTGAGCTGTCAGCACAGAGCCCAACGCAGGGCTTGAACTCATAGACTGTGAGATCATGACCTAAGCCGAAGTCGGACGCTCAACTGACTGAGCCACTCAGGGCCCCCCAACTTGATTTTTTTTTATAGGTAACCTGTGTTTGTGCCGGCTTCCTGCAAGACTTGTCTTTATTGCAATTCAAAGATTTAGAAAATATTCACTGAACATTTTTTTATAATAGCAAAATATCAGAAATGATATAACTATCTATTCGAATAATACAGCTATAAGGAAAAATGAGGGGGGCACCTGGGTGGCTCAGTCAGTTAAGCATCCAACTCTTGATTTCAGTTCAGGTCATGATCTCAGGGTCCTGAGTCAAGCCCGCACATCGTCTGGCTCTCTATTGGGCTCTCTGCTGGGTGTGGAGTCTGCTTAAGATTCTCTTTCTCTCTCTCTCCCCCTCCTCCCCATACCTGCTGGCTCTCTCTCTCTCTCTCTCTCTCTCAGAAAGAAAGAGAAAGAGAAAGAAAAGAAAAGAAAAGAAAAGAAAAGAAAAGAAAAGAAAAGAAAAAAGAAAAGAAAAAAGAAAGAATAAGGAAGATCTCCATGGGCTAATAATGAGTTCTAGGGGAAAAAAGCAAGGTGAGGAATATATATAGTATGCTATGCCTTCCATAAGAAAGGACTTTTATGAGAAAGGAGAGCTAAGAATGGGGAGAAATAAATATGTAAATATGAATATATACACAAAATGTTTTTTTACTTATCTATTTTTCCAAAGGGAAACAAGAGAAGAATAAACCAGGAAATTAGCACGCAAGGAATCCAAATGGTTCTTGGTCCCTATACTCAATGCTAACAACTAGGGGACAAAGTGACACTGCTCTAAATTTAACTCCTGGTTTCTTAAACACATTTACTCACTGCAGCCTTGGTCTAGCCGCATCCCAGCTTCCCCTTCCCATTGATTCTCTGAACTCATGGAATACCTGAGAAATGGTATGTCCTGTAGACAGGACTCCCTTCCCTGCCTGGCCTATAGTACTCTAGTGTGGACCACACCTCTTGTACTGTAATGCCATCAATATTCTGCCTGTCCAACAGGGACCCAATATCCTTACACAGAGAAAAATCAGGGAGTTAGAAGGGAGTAAGAGGACAAATACCATTCTAGTCCCTAAAACAGCATCAAGTGATGCTCTGCAGGGAGGTCTCCTGAGTTCCTAGCTGGCAGAGGCTTTGGGTCGCTGAGCCAGGTAAGCGACAATGGGAGGTAGATAAATGCCTTTTCCCAGCCATTCCTGATTCCACAAGATGAGGTCAGTGTACATTTATCTCAGATCTGTCCTAAAGATTAAGACACACAGCTTCCTGAGTTCCTAGATGCTACTGCTGCCACTTTTTGCTTCTTCACAGGTATCTCAGTAGGAAATCTGAGGAAGCTGCACTGAGGGCAGACACCATGTTAAACTGCAAGCCTCTTGGTTCTCTGTGCTCTTGATTAATGTTGTCATTAACAGCCCAGTTTTCTAAACTAGAAATCTGTAACTTATCAGGGCTTCCTTCGTTCACCTTTTATCCAATGAATACATCAAATTCGACTTCAGAAATACTCTTCATATCTGATCTTTATTCGATCTATTCCAATTCCTTGGTCCGGGAACTCAAAATGTCTTCTTAGAAAAATGCATTTAAAAACTTTCAATTTGGAGACAGATGGGTAAATAGGTATTATTATACAAACTTTCTCTATTTCTGCATATGTATGAAAATTTTCATTTAAAAAGTTTAAAATAGTAAGCCTTCAATGATGAGACTGACAGCATTTTACTGAGAATGATACAGTCTCGGACTAGCCTATTTCCAGGCTTGCTTTTCCTCTGATTTTGAAGGGAAGTACTTCAGCAACTTAGCTTCCTTTTATATTTTTAGACATTAACGTAAGTGATGCAGCAAATATTACAGTTTTAAAGTCTTAAGGTACAGAAGTATGATTTAAACAAAAGTAGTTATTCCCAGTAAAATTATCGATGTTTCAATTTGTGGAAAAGTATTATGCTTTTATTTTTCAAAACTGGTTTTGAATTTTTTCCCTTTTCTTTTGAACTTCAGACTTACCTCCCTTGGCCTTTTCCCTGTTTCCACCCAACCTCTCTACTTCTTCCTGGTCTTGATCCCAGATCATTTTTCTCATCTTCTATATAAAGAATCCATTTTTAAGTGTCTATGTGATTGTTGCCCCTTGTATTTATACACATCAGGGAGCTTGTTTCAGTGCACAAGTGACCTGGGAGAAGCCCAGAGTCTGTGTGATCCCCTCTGAAGCCTCAAGAACTACACTGAGTGTCATGGATGCTCAAGACCTACTGAAAATGAAGACTGAAAGAGTAGTACAATCCCTTGTTCACGGGAATTTGTTTTGCCACAGTTCTCCAGCAGATGTCACTGGTTAGCAACATGAAACTGTACAAAGTGACCAGAGACTATCCAGCACAATTTCTTCTTCCAAATTTTAACTGATGCTTCCTTCATCCAGAATGTGAATCATTTTTTAAAATATTTTACTTTTGGGGCGCCTGGGTGGCGCAGTCGGTTAAGCGTCCGACTTCAGCCAGTCACGATCTCGCGGTCCGTGAGTTCGAGCCCCGCGTCAGGCTCGCATCAGGCTCTGGGCTGATGGCTCAGAGCCTGGAGCCTGTTTCTGATTCTGTGTCTCCCTCTCTCTCTGCCCCTCCCCCGTTCATGCTCTGTCTCTCTCTGTCCCAAAAATAAATAAACGTTGAAAAAAAAATATTTTACTTTTAAGTAATCTCTAGACCCAATGTGGGGCTTGGACTTATGACCCTGAGATGAAAAAGTCACACACTCCACTGACTGAGCTAGCCAGGTGCCTCCAGAAAGGTGAATCATTAAATGTGCTGGTGAAAGAAAACCCTTTCATTTCTACAAAGAAATGAGCCGGATCCTGGTCACAGCCTGAGACCCTATGCTGTCCTGTGAGCTCCCATGAAGAATTAACTCAGCCTGTGCGTATTAGTCAGCTTGGGCTGCCATTACAAAATACCAGTCTGAGTGGCTTAAAGAACAGAAATCTATTTCCTCACAGTTATGAAGGATGGAAGTTCAAGATCAAGGTATTGGCACATTGTTTTTCTCCTGGGGCCTCTTCACTTGGCTTGTGGATGGCTGCCTTCTTGCTGAGTCCTCACATGGTCCTTTGTCTCTATGGTGCACTCATGGTGTCTTTTCCTCTCTCTCTCTCTCTCTCTCTCTCTCTCTCTCTCTCTTTTTTTTAAGTAGGCTCCATGCCCAACTAAGGGCTCCAACTCAGACCCTGAGATCAAGACATGAGCTGAGATCAAGAGTCAGATGCTTAACCAAAAATAGCCACCCTACTTCCTCTTCTTATAAGGAAATCAGTCCTACTGGATTAGGACTCCACCCTTAACACCTTACTTAACCTTAACTGCCTCTTTTTTTTCAAAGGCCCTATTTCCACATACAGTCATACTGGGGGGTTAGGCTTCAACATAAGAATTTGAGGGGGACACAATTCAGTACTTAACACTGGATTTGTAAGTTATCTTAAGTAATGTTTGGTGATATTTCAGCTGAAGATAGCTATTGGTGGAAAAAATCCTGAATACTGTGAAAGAATATTAAGACAAAAATCAGTATTCCACTGTAAGTACGTAAGCCTGAAAAGGCAGAGACACCTGGTGAAGGAAAAGCACCTATCATACAGACATGAGTGACTACCATGGCACCAGATTCTCAGCAGACTCTACTGACTGGGCACGTTCATCAGATGCTCCCTGCCTAAACGTGGCATGACGCCAACACACAAATTTCTGATTAAAATGCTTGGAAGCTTCAACATGTGTTTAATAAATGAAAGGGTTTTCTGGGGATGACATTTTTTAATTAACAGAATCAGACTAACATTTCAAACTCAAAGACAGTTAATACTACTTTAGGACTATTTCAAGAAACCCGCTTTTAAAGAATTTATGAACTCTCTTCATTTGATGAATTTATCACATGATGTAAAAGGACTGCTGTGCTAGAACTTAAACTTGGAAGGCATAGCTTTCAATCCCAAATGCTTTGCAATGGAGAGGCAGCGTCAAGCAGGGAAAGACCTCACCTCTGAACATGCACTGGGGTCTGAGCTTGGCCCTACCCACCACTATTCACTATTTCCCTATATCCTAGATCTTTGGTCTGTCCCTTCAGTGGTAAGAGGAGATGGGATAATGATACTAAAACCATGTAAAAGGTTAATAATAGGAGGAGATATATTTAAAACACAGGGCTGGGCTCACAGGACATACTCAGTAACTGCTAGGTCTCTTTATGCTGCTTTACATTCCAAATTATTATTCGGTCAGACACACTGAGTTATCGTTGGAAGTCTTCTGCAATCTCTGACACAGCACATGTCTTCACACAACTAGTTATTGCTAAACTCTATGGATCACATAAGGAGCCCCGTTCCCTACCTCTCTCGCCAAACTTCTTTTATCTCCTCACCTACAGCCAGAGCAGCAAGATCTAGTTCATCCCCCTTTGAGTCTTAAGACATCCTTTTACCTAGAATGCATCCTTCTTGGTACTAGCCAGACAGTAGCCATGTTTTACAACCTCCAGTGCAATTTCTGCCTCCTTCAAAGAAGTATCTCTTGATTTTTTTTCTGCCCACTGTAATTTCTCCTCCGGATTTCTTTTTTCCTTTTTTTTTTTTTAATTTTTTATGTTTATTTACTTTTTGAGAGAGAGAGAGAGAGAGAGAGAGAGCAGGGGAGGGCCAGAGAGGGATGGAGACACAGAATGTGAAGCAGGCTCCAGGCTCTGAGCTGTCAGCACAGAGCCCGATGTGGGGCTCAAACCCACAGCTGTGAGATCATGACCTGAGCTGAAGTCAGACGCCCAACCGATTGAGCCACCCAGGTGCCCCTCTCCTCTGGATTTCTAACCTGTTCTTTTGTTCCTTCCTTCTATCCATCCATCCACATTTACTGACATTGTTCTAAGTGTTAACTATATGCATCAATGAACAAAACAGACAAAAATTCTCTGATTGGAGCTTACCTTCTGGCATAGGGAGCTAGATAATAGGATAAATGAGAGAGAGAGAGAGAGAGAGAGAGAGAGAGAGAGAGAGAGAGAGGAGAGGAACAGTAAGGAGAAAATAAAGTAAGGGAGACAGGGTGTGTGTGTGTGTACTGAACCTTACTAAAGACCTAAGTGAGAAGAAGTCTTTCAAGTGACAGTCTAAAGGATATAAATAATCCACAAAGATGGTTTTGAGGAGATTTGGGAGCAAAAGTCTGATTAGACTGGCCTCAAGAGAGAATAGAAGAAGAAAAAAATAGATACAGCAAATATGGACAACTCCTTCAAGGAATCTGCTATAAAGATAGACAAAAAAAGTGGTGGCTGGAGAGTAAAGAGTGGTTTAAAAAAGTCGTATTTTATTTTTTACGAAAGGGAAGTCAATGCTACATTTTTTTGCTGAGAATAATAATCCAGTCGAAGGATGCAGATTATGCAGGAGAAAGGCAGTAACTGCTGGAAGGATGAAGGGATGAGATCTAATGTATAGGTGGACACTGGACTCAAATGCAAGTAAGGAAGGACAGATGTGGTAGGAGTCTATGGAAACTATCTTCTGTTGCTTTTATTTCCTTAGTTAAGAGAACAAAATCATCTGCCAGGAATGAGAATTTGGGAGGATGTACAGGTTTGGGGAGAGAGAAGGTAAGAAACGCTTATCTAGGAGAGCAGAGTGAAAGAAGTATGGAGACACAGTATGAATGCTGGCATCTAAAGCCTACTAGAAGTTAATGATCAGGTGCTCAAAGTAAGGTCAGCCAACGGGCCTGTGTATTTTCCCTCAATCAAGTACAGCTGTGGTGCACATACAGCCTAAGAGGACAGTTGGGATTAACCAGAATGTGTTTTAGACAAGCAAGGAAAAAAGAAAAAGGAAACTGAGGATATGTGCCACAGAGTGGTTATAATCACTGAGCAAGGAATTTAAGGTTAGTAAAAGAGGAAGTGAGGAACAGTAAAAATGAAGCAAGATCAAGCTGTCAGCGGTGGAGCAGGGCAGCAAAAGAGCCCAGGCAACAGCAGGCAGCGGGAGACTGGGATCGCTGAGTATGAGGAGTTGTGATGCCCGCCGTTCCAGAGTATGACCACGGGGGTGAGTGGTTGAAGTAGGGTGGAAGACAAGAGGTGAAGAAATGGAGGGCAAGATTTGAAGAATTATCTAGATGGAAATAAGAAGAAACAGCCCATGGATTATTAGATAACTAAAACAAGGAAGAGAAGCGACTGACAGAATATAATAACGTGAGGTTTGAAGGCGAGGGTTTTAGGGAGGAGGGAGAGAGAATGGTTTGGAAGCAATAAGGAACAACAGAAACATTCACCCATCTATCATCAATGTTACAAGGAAAATGGAAGAGAAGAACCATCATCTGAGAAGCCTGTAGGGCAAGCCAAGCTTCAGCTAGATCAGGAAAATAATACGCTCCAAGAATAGGCTGAGATTTTAGGGGATTTAGATGAAACTGTCCTCAGTTTCTGCATCTGTCCACTGGGGATAATCATAATGAGGCGTGTACCTCATAGTACTAATGTGAGGACTATGTTCAAGGACATAAGGAAGGCAATTAGAGAGATCTTAAAATGTGCACCTACCACACAGTCTGCACTAAAAAAATGTTAGTTATTCCTACAGGCTATTTTCTCTCCTGCATAATCATTTTGATTCTTCTAAGAATCTTTTACTTTCACTTAACATTTGAATAATATTAAAAAGTTTTTTTAATTTTTTTTAACATTTATTTATTATTGAGACACAGAGAGACACAGAGCATGAGCAGGGGAGGGGTAGAGAGAGGGGGAAACACAGAATCTGAAGTAGGCTCCAGGCTCTGAGCTGTCAACACAGAGCCCGATGTGGGGTTCGAACTCACAAACTGCGAGATCATGACCCGAGCTGAAGTTGGTCGCTTAACCAACTGAGCAACCCAGGCGCCCCAATATTAAAAAGTTTTAGGGGCGCCTGGGTGGCTCAGTCGGTTAAGCGGCCGACTTCGGCTCAGGTCATTATCTCGCGGTCTGTGAGTTTGAGCCCCGTGTCGGGCTCTGTGCTGACAGCTCAGAGCCTGGAGCCTGTTTCAGATTCTGTGTCTCCTTCTCTCTGACCCTCCTCCGTTCATGCTCTGTCTCTCTCTGTCTCAAAAATAAATAAACGTTAAAAAAATAAAAATAAAAATAAATAAATAAATAAATTAATTAATTAATTAAAAGTTTTAAATCTTCAATAAGACTGTAAACTCTAAGGAGGAGGGATAATATCATGTACTTGTCTGGGTTCTCCACAGAGTTCAAGGCCTGAACAACACTGACAGAAAGCCCAAGCAGCAATTCATGAACTAACACCACCTGTGACCTCTACAGAAGATGTCACTGTACTCTCTCATCTCCGAGATCTGTCTTACACATGTTAAGAGATATCACTAATTGTCTGGGGAAAAAGGGGTATAGGGCAAGGATAAACAGAAATGGGAGATAATAGTGCATATAGATCTCATACCAACCTTAACTGCCACTCTATTTCTTCTCTGTAGCTGTCTCTCTACACATAAGAACATATTTTTTTCTATCTCCTTTCAACAGACTTTGGTGTACAACTTACCAAAGGCTTTCTGAAACATAAATGAGCAGATTTTCTCAAAGAAAAGGATTGAGGGATAGAAAAGGGATTCCAAGTGTTACTAGAAATTAGGTCATATGATAGTTTAAAATCAAGAAACCTTCCCAAGAATGAAGAGATATGAAAGAATGATGTGAGGGGTGCCTGGGGGGCTCAGTTGGTTGAGCGTCTGACTCTTGACTTAGGCTCAGGTCATGATTTCAGCGTTTGTGAAAATGAGCCCCAAGTCAGGCTCTGCACTGACAGCACAGAACCTGCTTGGGATTCTCTCTCCCTAACTCTCTCTCTGTCTCTCTCTCTCTTTCTTTCTCTGCCCTGCCCCGCTCAAATGTGAGCATACACACTCTCTTTCTTTCTCAAAATAAATAAATAAACATAAAAAAAAAAAAGAATGAGGAACACCTGGGTGGCTCAGTCAGTTAAGCATCCGCCTTCGGCTCAGGTCATAATCCCACAGTTCAGGAGTTGGAGCCCTGTGTCAGGCTCTGTGTAGACAGCTCAGAGCCTGGAGCCTGCTTCAGATTCTGCATCTCTCTTTCTCTCTCTCTCTCTCTCTCTCTCTCTCTCTCTCTGCCCTTCCCCCAACTTGCACTCTGTCTCTCTCTCAAAAATAAACATTTAAAAAAAAATGATGTGATACATACAGCTCACATAGTAATTCTAAAACACATTAACCTCCCTACTATACAATCATAGAAACTCTAAATGTATCCAAAACTCAAACATTTTACTTATAAGGAAACTTGCAGAAAATATATTTATCAGTTCTATAAAAAAAAGGAGGACTCTTCTTAGCTTCAGAGAAATCACGAAAAAAAAGAAGATCTATATATTCAATAAATATTTAGTGAGTGCTTGCTATGTGCTAGGCAGTGTTCATGGTACCAGTCACATATTAAAATTCGAGTCAATAAAAAATAGCAAAATTAAAATAAGCAGCACAACCAACTTGGGAAATGTTGCATTGAAACTTTCAAAAGGTTAAAAATGATGACAGAAATTTGCTCAAACTTACAAAAAAATAATCGCGATCATAATAGATAAAAGAGAAAAATAATACCAAACTAGTCCCATAGGAGAAAATAAAAACACATTTCTCATATTTGGAAAACACTCATTTTTGTTAATAATCAAAGGAGTGCCAAATAAAACAATCTGAGGTACTATTTTACATCTAAATTAAAGTAGTAGGCACCACCTATATCAGTGAGACGGTGGCAGAAGAGAGGCCTTTGTAGGGTGTTCTTTCTCCCTGCAGTCTATTCTGTAGAATGCCTCTGGAAAGCAATACACAGAAAAATCCAGGCAATGCTCAAGTCTCCGACCAGAGAGTGCTACTCAGCACTATAACTGAGGAAATAATTTTAGTGGTTCAACAGTGTATGCAAGAAGTTAATACAGCATAATCTAGAATACCAGAGAAATAGCAATACAAAAAGTAGCTTTTATGAATAGACATTTTTCCAAAGAAGACATCCAGATGGCCAACAGACACATGAAAAGATGCTCAATATCATTTATCATCAGGGAAATACAAATCAAAACTACAATGATGTATCACCTCACACCTGTCAGAATGGCTAAAATCAACAACACAAGAAACAAAAGGCATTGGCAAGGATGTGGAGAAAGGGGAGCCCTCTTGCACTGTTGATGGGAATGAGAATGGTGCAGCCACTCTGGAACACAGTATGGAAGTTCCTCAAAAAGTTAAAAATAGGCGCGCCTGGGTGGCTCAGTTGGTTAGGCGCCCGACTTCAGCTCAGGTCATGATGATCTTGAGGTCCATGAATCTGTGCTGACAGCTCAGAGCCTGGAGCCTGCTTCACACTCTTTGTCTCACTTTTGCTCTCTGTTCCTCCCCAGATCACACTCTGTCTCTGTCTCTGTCTCTCTCTCTCTCAAAAATAAACATTAAAAAAAAAAAGTTAAAAATAGGACTACCCTAGAATCCAGCAACCACACTACTAGGTATTTACCCAAAGAATACAAAAATACTAATTCATCTCTCTTCCTCCGCCCCACTTGTACTCTGCCTCTCAAATAAGTGTTAAAAAATTTTTTTTAAAAAAATACTAATTCATAGGGATACATGCACCCCAATGTTTATAGCAGCATTATCTACAATAGCGAAATTATGTGAATGGCCCAAGTGTCCATCAATTGATGAATGGATAAGGAAGATGAGGTGTTTATATACAATGGAATATCACTCAACCATAAAAAAGAATGGAATCTTGCCATTTGCAATGACATGGATGGAGCTAAGTGAAATAAGTCAGTCACAGAAAGACTAAGAAGCATATGAATTCACTTACATTGGAATTTAACATGTGGAATTTAACAAAACAAATGAGCAAATCGTTGTTAAAAAAAAAAAGAGAGAGAGGGAGGCAAACCAAGAAACAGACTCTTAACCATAGAGAACAAACTTATGATTACCAGAGGGTAAGTGGGTGGGGGGATGGGTTAAACAGGTGATACGGATTAAGAAGTACACTTGTTGCAATGAGCTATATGCAAGTGTTGACAAAAAAAGTAGTTTTCAGAAGTCATAATTATGAACATGGAAAAATACTAATGACATAAATGAGACAAACTAATATGTACATATATACTCAGAACTTGAAACAGAATGGAGGAATTGCAGGTAATTTTTATAATGTTCTGTAATGCTGCTAACTTATCTTTTTATTTACAAGATCAGTTTATTTTTATTTAAAATAATCCCATCTTAAAACAGCATTTTGGCAGTATGTTATGAAAGAGAAAACATACCTGATACTCGCCGATCAAATCTGCCAGGAATTGGGACTGCAAAACAAAGAAGAAGCAATGTTCAGGCATCATTATGTCACATGACCCCACCTTTAACAATAGAACTAAAAGCACTTTAATACCAAATGTTGGGTCAATTCATACTCTTCTATAATCAACCACAGAGAGTAGTTCAACATGATCACATAAAGGCAATATAAAGAAGAATTTATCTTTTTGAAAACAAGCTCATTATAACTTCAATGTACTCAAGGTGGCAAATTTATTTGTTTACATTCATGTTCATCTAATTTGTATCATATTGGGGCACCTGGGTGGCTCAGTCGGTTAAGCATCCAACTCTGGATTTCAGCTCAGGCCATGATCTCATGGTTCATGAATTCGAGTCCCACATCTGGCTCCGCACTGGCAGTGTGGAGACGGCTTGGGATTGTCTCTCTCTCCCTCTCTCTCTTTCAAAGTAAATAAGTAAACTTAAAAATTTTCTTAAAAATAATAATTTGTATCATATCAAATGAATAAGAAGCCTACTGGGGCACCTGGGTAGCTCAGTCGGTTAAGCATCTGACTTCAGCTCAGGTCATGATCTCACAGTTCGTCAGTTCAAGCCCCATGTCGGGCTCTGTGCTGACAGATCAGAGCCTGGATCCTGCTTTGGATTCTGTGTCTCCCTCTCTCTCTGTCCCTCCCCTGCTCATGCTCTCTCTCTGTCTCACAAAAATAAATAAAATGTTAAAAATTTTTAAAAGTCTACTAAATTTATTGGTAATGATATTAAAAAGTTAAATTTTCTTCTTTAATATTCTTCAAAGATAATCCCAAGACTGCCAGATAATAGCATTTAAATTTCATTTCAAAACAATTTAATAAGTTTTACACTAAAGTGAAAAAGAAATTAGCTGTTAAGTTATATTCTCACTCAATACGGGTAGGTTTTCTCCTGCCCATGGTCAGTGTATTAATCAGAAAAATGTACCACATGTCTTTAGGTTGAAAAATAAACACAAATTTTCTCTTTGCTAATTTTTCCTGCTTTTTACCTATCATTCCTTATGTTTGGTGGTTATCTAAATTCTCAGTACTAAACTATATCATTTGAATAATGTAGGGTTTTTTGTTTGTTTGTTTTTTAAGATTTTTTTTAAAGGAAACTCCACCCAATGTGGGACTAGAACTCATGACCCCAAGATCAAGAGTCACATGCTTTACCAACCGAGCCAGCCAAGTTCCCCAAGGTGGGTTTTGTTTTTTTTTTTAACTTTCAGAGCTTAATCTGATTATCTTAATTTTAAAAATTATGTAAATATCCCTTCTCACCCTCCATAAAAGGAGAAATTTGAAGATTAGTGAAAAATAAATTGAAGGTGGCTCAGAGAGCCAAACTCAACTAATATGAGGCCTCAACAAAAATAGACTCAGGAAAGAGACAAATGCTTATTCACCACAACAGAACAAGAATTATCTTTTTGTATAGCTTGGGGTAAAAGTTATGTTATTGGAACAAACAGGTAAAATTTCAAAAGAAAACCCAAGCCATTATTGATAGAAAGTACCTATGATAGTCCTTTCCCACTTCCTCAGTGAAACTGTGGATTTGTCAAAATTAATGCACCCACCAGCAAAGAAAGATGGTAAATTCAGTTCAACAGATATAGGTAGGGTACCTAGTACATGACAAGCACTGTTAGTAGACAATTTGGGAGACAGTAGTAGATAAAACAAAGACTCCTGGTTTCATGAAACGTGCACTCTAGCTTGAGATGCGTGGGAGAGTTTCTTTCAATCACTTAAATCACACGTTCCTGTCACTCAAATAGATTAGATGAAATGTGTAAGAGCTTACACTCTCAATCCAGGCCTCATGGGACTTCCATAATTAAAACCCCACTAAACATCAGTATATAACCTAAAATTATAAAACATACAATGAAACAATTTGGCATGGGTGCTATCAGGGAGTATCTCAAAAAAGGATTAGATATTAAAATTATGGAACTACTATAAAATCAGAACAGAATGTTTAAAACAAAGACAAAAATGGGAATCAAAGCATAAATAAAGGAATAAGATACAACCAAAACAAAGCAAAGAGGATTGAAAAAAATTTGGAATTTCTAGGAAAAAAAATAACACATTGAAATTTTTAAAAACTATGATGCAAGGCAACTTCTCTGGGTACATAACATCTAAAAGTGCTGGAAATTGTAAAACATCACTACCAACAACTTACTACAATAATACTGATGTAAATGTACAGATATAAATTGCAAGGAAAATCAGAAAATATCTGGAGATAAATGAAAACAAAAACAATATACTAAAACTTATGGGTGTACTAAAAGTAGTGCCAAGAGGGAAATTTGTAGCTATAAATGCTTATGTTCAAAAAGAAGAGGAGTGCCTGGGTGGCTCAGTCGGTTAAGCGTCCAACTTCAGCTCAGGTCATGATCCCGTGGTTTGTGGGTTCGAGCCCCGCGTCGGGCTCTGTGCTGACAGCTCGGAGCCTGGAGCCTGCTTCAGATTCTGTGTCTCCCTCTCTCTCTGCCCTCCCCCGCTTGCACTGTCTCTCTCTCTCTCCCTCTCAAAAATAAATAAACATTTAAAAAAAATTTTTTTTAAAGAAAAAAAGAAAGAAAAAGAAGAAAAATCTCAAATTAATAAGCTAATTGTATACCTTAAGGAAGTAGGGGAAAAAAGGGCAAACTGAACCCTAAAGCAGCAGGAATAAGGAAATTCAGAGTGGAGAGAAACTAAAATAAAGCATAGGAAAAAAAAATCAGTGAAACTGAAAGTTGATTCTTTGAAAAGATCAACAAAATCAATAAGCTGCTGATTGACTTAGACTAACTAAGAAAAAAGAAGAGTTAAATTACTAAAATTAAAGTGGGGATACTACAATGGAATACACAGAAATAAAAAGGATTATGATACTCTGAAAATAGTATGCCAACAAACTGAATAACCTAGATGAAATAGAGGAAATAGACAAATTTCTAGAAATACACAAACTTCCAAAACTTACACAAAAGGAATAGAAAAATCCCAACAATCTGTAACAAATAGGGGGATGAAACTGGTAATCAAAAATCTCCTGACAGGGGCGCCTGGATGACTCAGTTGGTTGAGGATCAGACTCTTAATTTCGTTTGGCTCAGGTCATGAGTTCATGAGTTCAAGCCCTGTATGGGGCTCGGAGTGTGGAACCTACTTAAGATTCTCTGTCTCTGTCTCTCCCGCCTTCCCTCCCTCCCTCTCCCTCTTTTCCTTCCCCTGCTCACTTGTTCTCCTTCTCTAAAAAAAAAAAAATCCCTGAACAGAGAAAAGCCCAAGACTAGATGTCTTCATTGTACATACTACTAAACATTTAAAGAATTAACATCAACCCGTTATACTCATCCAAAAAAATCAAAGATAAGGGAATACTTCCTAACTCATTTTATTTTTTTCAGTTTTTAAAAAACTTTTCATTTTATTTTTTATTTTATTTTAGATAGAGAAAGAACACACACGTTGGGGAGAGGGTGAGGGAGGGAGGGAGGGAGGGAGGGAGAGAGAGAGAGAGAGAGAGAGAGAATCCTAAGCAGGCTCCAAGCTCAGCACAGAGCCTGACAAAGGGCTCAATCTCACAACCCTGAGATCATGACCTGAGCTGAAATCAAAAGTCAGATGCTCAACCAACTGAGCCACCCAGGTGCCCCCTTAACTCATTTTGTAAGGCCAGCATTACCTTGATACTAAAGACAGACAAAGGCATTGCAAGTAAACAAAATATTCATTATGAATATAGACATAAAAAAATCCTCAAAATCCTCAAAAAAATAGTACCTAGCAACATATTAAAGTGATTATACACCATGACCAAGTGGGATTTATCCCAGGAATGCAAGGGTGGCTCAAAATAAAGAATGTCAAGCAAAATACACCACATTAATAGAATGAAGAGGTGGGGAGGGGCAACTACATCAGCATCTCAATGACGCAGAACAATCATTTGACAAAATGACACTCTTTCATGTAAAAAATAAAGGAGAATATAAGGGAATTTCCTCAACATGAAAAAGGCACATATGAAAAACCCACAGCTAACACCAACTCAATGGTAAAAGACTGAAGGTTTCTCCCTAAGATCAGGAACAAGACAGGATGCCTGCTTTTGCCATTTCTATTCAACATATTACTGAAAGCTCTGGCCATAGCAATTAGGAAATAAAAAGAAATAAAAGGCATCCAAATTAGAAAGGAAAAAGTAAAATTATCTGCTTGTGGAATGACATGATCTTCTATGTAGAAAACCTTGAAGAATCCACACACACAAAAAAAGTTAGACTTAATAAATGAATACAGCAAAGTTGCAGGATATAAAATCAACATGCAAGAGGTGCTTGGGTGACTCAGTTGGTTAAACCTCCCACTGGCTCAGGTCATGATCTCACAGTTCGTGAGTTCAAGGCCCACATCAGGCTCTCTGCTGTCCACACAGAGCCCACTTCAGATCCTCCCTCTCCCTCTCTATCCCTCCCCTGGTCACACATGTGCATGCTCTGTCCCTCTCTCTTTTTTTCTCTCTCCCAAAAATAAATGTTAAGAAAAATCAACACCCAAAATTGTACTTCTATACAACTGCAATGAACAATCCAAAAAGAAAATATCTTTAAAACTCCATTCATAACAGCATCAAAAAGAATAAAATATTTAGGAATGAATTTAACCAAGGAGGTGAGAGATTTGTACACTGAAAACTACAAAACATTACTAAAAGAAATTAAAGGAGACATAAATAAACCTTTTGCATTATATATCAAATCATCATGTTGTACACTTTAAGTATCTTAAAAAAATTTTTTTAACGTTTATTTATTTTTGAGACAGAGAGAGACAGAGCATGAACAGGGGAGGGTCAGAGACAGAGGGAGACACAGAACCCAAAACAGGCTCCAGGCTCTGAGCGGTCAGCACAGAGCCCGACACAGGGCTCGAACCCATGGACCGCAAGGTCATGGCCTGAGCCGAAGTCGGACGCTTAACTGACTGAGCCACCCAGGCGCCCCTAAATATCTTTAAATATTTGTCAATTGTACCTAAATGAAGCCTGAGAAATAAAGACAGAAATAAATGGAAAGCCATCCCATATTAAAGGACTAAAAGACATAATATTGTTAAGATGACAATACTATCCAAAGTAATCTACAGATTCAAAGCAATCTCTATTAAAATTCCAATGGTGGCTTTTTTTTTTTTTATAGGAATGATAAAATCCATCCTAAAATTCATGTAGAATCTCAAAGGATCCCAAGTACCCAACTATTCTTGAAAAAGATAAAGTTGGAGGACTCATACTTGATTTCAAAACTTACTACAAAGCTACAGTAATCAAAACAATATGGTATTGTC
Organism: Herpailurus yagouaroundi; assembly: GCF_014898765.1. Taxonomy (NCBI): domain Eukaryota; kingdom Metazoa; phylum Chordata; class Mammalia; order Carnivora; family Felidae; genus Herpailurus; species Herpailurus yagouaroundi. Next base: position 6,829,567 of record NW_024412424.1, read on the forward strand.
ATAGGGATAGAAATATAGACCAGACCCATGGAATACAGAACCCAGAACTAAACCCTTCATATATGTGGTGAATTGATTTTCAATAAAAGTGCCAAAATCACCCAAGGGGGAAAGGATAGTCTTTTCAACAAATGGTGTTGGGAAAATTGGATCTCCACCTGCAAAAAAAATGAAGCTGGACTCTTACCTTTTTCACCATATATAAAAATGAACTCAAAATGAACCAAAGACATAAAATTAAAATTATAAAACTCTTAGATGAAAACACAGGAAAATCTTTATGACACTGGATTTAGCGATGTTTTCTTGGATATAACATCAAAAGCACAGGTACAAAAAAAGAAATTAATAAACTGGACTACTTCAAAATGAAAAACTTCTGTGTATCAAAAGATACAACAGGAGTACATGGGTGGTTCAGTCAGTTAAGCGTCTCTTGATTTCAGCTCATTTCATGGTTTTTGAGTTCAAGCCCTGCTTCAGACTCTGTGCTGACAAAGTGTAGAGCCTGCTTGGGATTTTCTCTCTCTGCCCCTCCCCACCCCAGCTCTCGAGCTTGCATGCTCTCTCCCAAAATAAATAAACTTAAAAAAAAGACACAATGAAGTGAAATGGCAACCCATGGAATGGGAGAAAGTATTTTCAAATAATGTATCTATTACATCCAGAATAAAGAATTCCTACCACTCAACAAAAACAACAAAAACCAATATGTACAAATGACAGATAACCACATGAAAAGATACTCAATACTACTAATCAATAGAGAAATGCAAATGAAAAACACAATGAGATACCAATTCACACCTTTTAAAGATGACTACTATTAAACACTTTTTTTAAAAAATACTTATTTAATTTTGAGAGAGAGAGAGAGAGAGAGAGAGAGAGAGAGAGAAAGTGGGGAAGGTGTGGGGGAGAGATAGAGAGAGAGAGACACTGAATCCGAAGCAGGCTCCAGGGTCTGAGCTGTCAGCAGAGACTGAGGGGAAGGCTGGAACCCAGGCACCCCTAAAGATGGCTACTATTTAAAAAAAAAAAAAAAAGCAAACAAACAAACAAACAAAAAGAAACAAGAGCAGGGGTGCCTGGGTGGCTCAGTCGGCTAAGAGTCTGACTTCCGCTCAGGTCATGATCTCGTGGTTTGGGAGTTTGAGGCCAGTGTCCCAGGCTCTGTGCTCACAACTCAGAGCTTGGAGCCTGGAGCCTGCTTCGGATTCTATTCTCCCTCTCCCTCTGCCCCTTTCCTGCTCATGCTCTGTCTCTCTCAAAAATAAATAAACATTTAAAAACAAAACAAAACAAAACAAGAACAGATAATAAGGGCGGCAAGAATGTGAAGAAATTGGAATCCTTTTGCATTCTTGGCCACAATGTGAAATGGTGCAGCTGCTGTGTAAAACAGTATGGCTTCTCTTCAAAGATTAAAAACGAATTACCATACGATCCAGCAATTCTACTTCTGGGTATGTATCCAAAAGAACTGAAAGCAGGGTCTCAAAGAGATATTATAGTACACCCACATACATAGCCAAAAGGTGGAAGCAACCCAAGTATCCATCAATGGATGAAAAGATAAACAAAATGTGGTATACATACAATGGGATATTATTCAGCCTTTAAAAGGAAGGAAATTCTGAAACTTGCTGTAAGATTCTACGAATGAATCTTGAAGACATTATGCTAAATAAAGTCAGTTACAAAAAAGACAAATCTTGTATGATTCCACTTATATGAGGTACCTGGAATAGTCAAATTCATAGAAATAGAGAGAACAGCAGTTGCTAAGGGGGAGGGGAGAGGGAGGAGTTATTATTTAATGGGTACAGAGTTTCAGTTTTGCAATACCCAAAGATGTCTAGAGATAGATGGTGGTGATTGTTATGAATGTACTTAATGGCAGTGAATTACTTTAAAAAGGTAAATTTGGGGGCACCTGGGTGGCTCAGTCATTTGAGCGACTGACTCTGGATTTTGGCTTGGGTTATGGTACCAGGGTTGTGGTACCAGGGTTGCGCCCCGTGCCAGGCTCTGTGCTGAGTGTGGAACCTGCTTAAGATTCTCTCTTTTTCTGTCCCTCTCCCCTGCTTGCACTTGCCCTTCTCTCTCAAATTAAAAAAAAAAAAAAAAAAAAAGGTAAATTTAGGTTCTGTGTATCTGTCTACAATTTTTAAAAATGTAAATACGTGTAAAGCAAAAAATGACATTATAATGTATATGTGTGTGTACACATGTGCATGTGTATATAAAGAGGAAGTAAGAGAGAAAGCAAAGCATGGCAAAACATTAACAAGCAGTCAATCTAGGAGTTCACTTGCTCTTTCAATTTTTCAGTAGGGTTGCAATTTTTTCTTTTTTTTTTTTTTTAATTTTTTTTTTCAACGTTTATTTATTTTTGGGACAGAGAGAGAGAGAGCATGAACAGGGGAGGGGCAGAGAGAGAGGGAGACACAGAATCGGAAACAGGCTCCAGGCTCTGAGCCATCAGCCCAGAGCCCGACGCGGGGCTCGAACTCACGGACCGCGAGATCGTGACCTGGCTGAAGTCGGACGCTTAACCGACTGCGCCACCCAGGCGCCCCGGGTTGCAATTTTTTCTAATAAATATTTAAAAATTAATCTCAATGTAGCCCCTCAAATCAAACATGATAGACTTTCATTTTTTATCATTTCATTTTTATTCTGTTGTCAAATCATGTTTCTGTATAACCAATTCAAAGTAAATTAAATGCATGCATAGTCTTTTTTTCTTTTGAATTTTTAAATTTCTATCATCTCTATTAAAGTATATGTATATTTATGTTAAATTTATATAAAACTTATGTTTACAGTTTATCTGTACATGTACTTATTTTATTTTGTCTAATGTTTATTTATTTTGAGAGAGCATGAGCATGAGTGGGGGAGGGACAGAGAGAGAGAGGGAGAGAGAATCCCAACCAGGTTCTGTGCTGTGTGGAGCCTGATGTGGGGCTTAATGTCATAAACCATGAGATCATGACCTAAACCGAAACCAAGAGTCAGATGCTTAACTAAGCCACCCAGGCACCCCTTGCTTAATTTTTTTATTTGAATATTGTTGACCTGTTACATTAGTTTCAGGTGTACAACATAGTAATTCAACTTCTCTATACATTATGCTATGCTCATAAGTGTAGCCTACCATCTGTCACCATTCAATGCTATTAGAATATCATTGAGTATATTCCCTATGCTGTGCTTTTTATTACCATGACTTATTCATTCCATAAGTGGAAGCCTGTATCTCCCCCTCTGCTTCACCACCTTGCCCATCTCCTCATCCCACTTCTGGCAACTGTCTCTGGATTTATAGGTCTAATTCTGCTTTTTGTTTATTCATTTGTTTTTTAGATTCCACATATGAATGAAATCATATGGTACTGTCTTTCTCAGTCTGACTTTTTTCACTTAGATAATACCCTAGGTCCATCCATGTAGTCACAAATGGCAAGATCTCATCTTTTATGGCCCCAAATAGCCAAAGCAATCTTGAGGAAGAAAAACAAAGCTGGAAGTATCACAATACCAGATCTCAAGATATACTACAAGGCTGTAGCAATCAAAACAGTATGGTATTGGCACAAAAAGAGATACATAGATCAACTGAACAGAAGAGAGAGCCCAGAAATAAACCCTCGCTTAAATGGCCAATTCATCTATGACAAAGAAGGCAATAATACATAATGGGGAAAAGACAGCTTCTCTTTAATAAATGGTGCTGGGAAAACTGGACAGCTACATGCAAAAGAGTGAAGCTGGACTACTTTCCAACACCATACACAAAAATAAAGCCAAAATAGATTAAAGATCTAAATGTGAGATGTGAAACCGTAAAAATCTTCGAAGAGAACAAAGGCAGTAATTTCTGACATCAGCCATGGCAACATTTTTCTAGATATATCTCGAGACAAGGGAAAAAAAGCAAAAATATATTATTGAGACTACATCAAAATAAAATCTCCTCCACAGCAAAGAAAACCATTAACAAAACAAAACAGCAACCTACTGAATAGGAGAAGATATTTGCAAATGATATATCTAATATATCAAAACATAGGGGAGCCTGGGTGGCTCAGTTGGTTAAGCGTCCGACTTCGGCTCAGGCCATGATCTCACGGTTTGTGAGTTTGAGCCCCGCACTGGGCTCTGTGCTGACAGCTCAAAGCCTGGAGCCTGCTTCAAATTCTGTGTCTCCTCCTCTCTGCCCCTCCCATGCTCATGCTCTGTCTCTGTCTCTCAATAATAAATGTTATAAAAATTTTTTTTATTAAAAAAATTTTTTTTAAATGTTTTATTTATTTTTGAGACAGAGAGAGACAGAGCATGAACGGGGGAGGGGCAGAGAAAGAGGGAGACACAGAATCCGAAACAGGCTCCAGGCTCTGAGCTGTCAGCACAGAGCCCGACATGGGGCTCGAACTTATGGACCGTGAGATCATGACCTGAGCCGAAGTCGGACGCTTAACCGACTGAGCCACCCAGGCGCCCCCCAAAAAAAATTTTTTTACATATTCAAAATATAAAGAACTTATACAATTCAACACCAAAAAAACCCAACCCAACCCAAAACAAAACAAAAAAAAAACAAAACCAAAAACCCAAATTAAGACAGGACACCTGGCTGGCTCAGTCGGTGAAGAGTGTGACTCTTGATCTCAGGGTTGTGGGTTTGAGCCCCATGGGAGGTGTAGAGATTACTTAAAAATACAATCTTTAAAAAAAAAAAAAAAGAGAGACAATTACTGTATGATTTCACTCATATGTGGAATTTAGGAAATAAGAAAAATGAACAAAGGAAAAAACAGACCAAAAAACACTCATATACAGAGAACAAATTGGTGGTGGCCAGAGGGGAAGTAGGAAGGGGGATGAGTAAAATAGGTGAAGTGGATTAAGAGTACACTGACTGTGGGGTGCCTGGGGGCTCAGTCGGTTAAGTGTCCGGCTTCGACTCAGGTCATAATCTCATGGTTCATGAATTTGAGCCCCACATTGGGCTCTGTGCTGACAGCTCAGAGCCTGGAGCCTGCTTTGGACTCTGTGTCTCCCTTTCTCTCTGCCCGTCTCCAGCTCACGCTGTGTGTGTGCCTCCCTCAAAAATAACATTAAAAAAAAAAAAAGTACACTTATTGTGATGAACACTGAGTAATTTATAGAATGGTTGTATCATTATAATGTAAACTTGAAACTAATGTAATACTATGTTAATTATATTTGAATAAAAACTAAAATTAAAATAAAAAATTTTAAATGAGCAGAGGACTTGAATAGATGTTTTTCCAAAGACATACAGATAGCCAAGACACATGAAAAGATGCTCAACAACACTGTCAGGGAAATGCAAATAAAAGCCACAATGAAATATCACCTTATACTTGTCAGAACGGCTAAAATCAAAAGGGCATGCATAGTTTTTTAAAGTAAATTAAATAATGTGCTGAAATTCATTGTTTCATAATATATGGAACTAAAATTTTAATTTTTTTTGAATGTTAATTTATTTTTGGGAGAGAGAGCGAGAGAGAGAACAAGCGGGGAACAGGCAGAAAGAGAAGAGGACAGAGGACCTGAAGCAGGCTTTGCACTGACAGCAGAGAGCCCAATGTGGGGCTCAAACTCACAAACCGTGAGATCGTGACCTGAGCCAAAGTTGGACGTTTAACTGACTGAGCCATCCAGGCACCCCTAAAAGTTTTAAATGCAGACTTAAAATCACTATTTTCATAAATCATGCAAAAAAGACAAAACGATTTTTTAAATTTCTGAAGCATTGTGTTGCTACAAAAGAGTACAAAAGTATAAAAAAGGAAAAGTTGACTTGTAGTGGAAAATGTAATTAAAAACAAGAGTCTTAAGGCATTTAGCTTGAATGAATGAGTGGATGAACATGTTGCCTGATAAACCGATGTACAATTTATTTTAAATTAGTACATGTCTTCCAAGGTTTTATAGGACCAGAAGAAACAGCTGCTGTTGGAGCAAGATACACTGCCAAGGCATCCAGAGAATGTTAATAACTATAGCAGTCAAAGAGACCACCTTGTTCTAATTTCACCACTACTTAGCTCAAAACAGCCCATCAGACTTTATGTGGATCAGATGAATATTCAACTAGCATAGCAGGTATAAGAAAATCCTCCAACAGAAAACACTGCCTAAAATGTTCTTCAGTTTTCATTAAAAACACATACTGATAGGGGATAAAAAGACTTAAAATGTAGATTACCTGGTCTGAAAACATGGCCTCAAAAACATTAAAAATGCTATCTTGGTGGAAGTTAAAGTTCATCATTCCTGATGAAAGGAACTACTAAATGTTGACATGCCTTGAAAATTAAAACATGGTTCTCCTGGAACAGGTAGACTATTATATGTGAAGAATAACATTAAGAACATGCTAGAGAAATTGAAAACATTTCCAAAAGTCTCTCCTGTTTTAAATTCAAACATGTGGAGCTTCCTGGGTGGCTCAGTCAGTTAAGCCACCTACTTCAGCTCAGGTCATGATATAATGGTTTGTGGGTTCTAGCCCTGCACCAGGTTCTGTGCTGACAGCTCAGAGCCTGGAGCCTGCTTCAAATTCTGTGTCTCCCTCTCTCTCTGCCCCTCCCCTGCTTGCGTGCTTGCTTTCTCTTTCTCTCTCTCTCTCTCTCTCTCTCTCTCTCTCTCTCTCTCTCAAAAAAAGAAAAAACATTAAAATAATTTAAAAAAATAAATTCAAACGTGATTCAACAAGATAAAAGACTTTTCACTATGAATGTAGCAGGAAAGAGCATAAAAACCTGGAGAACATAATCAGCACAACTAAGGCAGGGCAAAGCTCAGAAGGACACAACATTCTACGACTGTTGGAAAGGCAAACAGCAGGTACACTGAACTTAAAAGCTGGGCTGGCAGGATGTTAGCAGCACCAACTGTGTACAGAGGTAGGCGATGAGAGTAGGATATTAATGAGGGCCTTGTGTTTGGGGGACCAGTATAACAGCACAGCAGAGTAAAACTCAAAAGTGGCATGCAAAGCATCTGTGAGAGCAGGCCAATAAGAGTGGTGAATCACAAAAAGGGGAGTGCCAGGAAGGACTGCCACCAACGGGTGGCAGTTGTGCCAGGCCCTCATAGGCCAGGGGATCAAAGTGCACCTCTAAACAGATGAAACAGCCTGAGGAAAGCTCCAAAGGCAAGAAAGTTTTCAGCGGAGTGTGACTGTCCCAGGGTGACTAGAAACACAGATGAGGGAGAAGCAGGGGAGTAAGGCAAGGAAAGTGCTGGGCAATCTGCTTAGGGTTCTGAGACCCAATCAGTCAATAAACTAGAGAGCTCATTGTTGGCTCACACTAAAAAACATAATAGTAACAATATATATTTTTTAAAGGTAAAGAAGGAGGGGCGCCTGGCTGGCTCAGAAAGAGCACGTGACTCTCAATCCTAGGGTTGTGAATTTGAGCCCCACGTTGGGTATAGAAATGATTTACTTACATACATACATGGAAGAAGGAAAAGAGAAGACAGAAAAAAATCCACCATGATTTCACACTCACAAATTCTGCCTTCTCTGTGGATCAGGGAAGGGGAAGAATGCTGTTATTCTTCCTTCACTTTTTCTCTATTTCTCCATTCAATATGGATATCATTCAATCCATAAATAAGGGTGCTGTCAAAGATCCCCCAATCATAAAATGTCAGAGTGGTACAGTATCTATGAAGTCCTCTGGTCTGGCCGTGACAAACAGGATTCATCTCACACTGATAGCGACTCTAACTGATGTTAACCTGAATCATCACTCTTTCCCTTCTTTCATTACTCACATCTACCGCATTAACAACTCCATCTGTTTTCCCTCTCACTTTATTTCTTATATCAATCTACTTTGCTGCAGCTCCACTGTTACCCTAGCCTGAAGTATACCGTTTCTTGCCTGGATCACCTGCAACAGGCCTCCGAACTTATCTTCCCACTGCCAATCCTGCTCCACTTCAATCTATTCCCCACACAGTTATCAGAGTGATCTTAGAATTTTGGAAGGCAATTTGGCAGTTTCTGTCAAAATTTTAAATGCGAACTGCCTTTGAGTTAACAATTCCACTTCTAGGAATTAGTATTGTATGTAGCAGCCAGGAGGAAAAAAAGAAAGAAAGAAAGAAATGGTCTAAAAAAAGAAATGAAGGAAATGAAATGTTGGTATAGCAAGAGCATGCACCTCTGTGTAGCCATTAAAATGGATGCAAGAGACCTATATGAGCTGACAGGGAGACCTTCAAGAGACACTGTTACGTGAAAAAAAGCTGCACAAGCACAGTATAGGATTTTAATTTTCTAACAATTTTGTCTTCAAACTATTACATACCACAAATCTAAAAGACAAATAGTACTATAAGCTATAACTAAGAAAACAACATCAGCAAACACAGCCATCCTCCACTCCATCTCTCCCTACTCCTAATTCCTGCTCCTCAGAGGCAACCACATCAACTTTTTGGGTATTTCTCCTGAGATTTACTTTAAATTTCCAAATAACAATTGCCTTGCTCATCCAATTTCAGTTTTAATTATCTTTTGACTTTTAACTCTGGAAGAGTAGGAATAGGCTCGCAGAGTAGCAAGATAGGATGATCTGGATTCCTGGCAACTTCTTAAAGCTTCCTGTCCTACTGGCCCTGGGCTGCTACACCTCAGGCTTTCTTTAAGTGCTGTTAGTTCAGATTTTCTGCCACTTACAAACCTAATCCTCCTAATAAATACAGAAACAAAAGCAAATTCGGCCCATCAAGATGACAAAGAATGCCTGAAATCGTGGAGATGGAGTAACAGTTTCTAACATATATGAGCCAGGCTCTGGCCTAAATGCTTTATAGGTATGAAGTCACTTAATTCTCACACAAACCTTACAAGGTCATGCTTAAAAGATAAAGGATCAAAGACCACAATGGCTAAATTACTCACTCTACTAACAAAGGTGGAACCAGGCTTGGTGGCAGACAGTCTTAGCTTCACAGCCCATGCTCTCAGCCTGCCACACAAGTAACTGTAGAAGGTTAACATCAAGAATCACCTAGAGGATGCTAGCAGGATAACTGGCTAACACTCACATCCATGAAACTTTGTGAAAGTACCTTCTTTCTTGAAATGCCTAAAATGTCTTTTCAAATGAAGTTAAAAGCCACCATTAGAAATGTGTATCTAGGGATGCCTGGATGGCTCAGTCAGTTAAGTGTCCGACTTTGGCTCAGGTCATGATCTCATGGTTCAGGAGTTTTAGCCCTGCATCGGGCTCTGTGCAGACAGCTCAGAGTCTGGAGTCTGCTTCAGATTCTGTGTGTTTCTCTCTCACTGCCACTCCTCAACTCATGCTCTCTTTCTCTCCCCCCCTCAAAAATAAATAAACATTAATTTTTTTTTTTAATTAAAAAACAGAAATGTGTATCTGGAGTCCTGGAGCTCCTGGGTGGCTCAGCCAGTTAAGTGTCTTGACTCTTGATTTTGGCTCAGGCTGTGATTTCACAGTTCATGGGATGGAGACCTGCACTGGGCTCTGTGCAGACAGTGTGGAGCCTGCTTGGAATTGTTTCTCTCCCTCTCTCTCTGCTCCTCCCTCCCTATCTCTCTCTCTCTCTCAAAATAAATAAATTAATTTAAAAAAATGTGTATCTAGAGTCCTAATTGAATAATTTTTTTACCTAATTGAATAATTTCTGAGAATACCTCAGTTTATCAAAAAATAATACTTTCAAACTAATTGAAATTTATTGACAAACCAGGTCGAAAAAATTGAGTACTTTTCTAAGATCAGCATGAACAGTTCTTTTTAAAACTGTTCTCTTTGTCAGGGTGCCTGGGTGGCTCAGTCTGTTAAGCATCTGACTTTGGCTCAGGTCGTGATCTCATGGTTCATGTGTACATGTTTATGTGGATATATGTTTTCATTTCTCTTGGGTATATACATAGGAGTAGAATTGCTGGGTCATATGGTAACTCTATGTTTAACCTTTTGAGAACCTGCTAGACTATTTCCAAAGCTGCTGCACCATTCTACATTCCCACTAGCAGTGCACGAGGGTTCCAATTTTTCCACATCCTAGCCAACACTTGTTATTATGTATGTTTTATTATAATAACAAGTGGGTATAAAGTATCTCATCATGGCTCTGATATGATTCTTAATGGCTGATGTAAACTGTTTTACTACTGCTAAAAATCCTTATTTTTGAAGAGCTAACAGGATTGCATTCACTAACAACTTTAGAAAATAATCTCTGCTCCTCTGTGACCTGATGTCACAATCAGTTCTCAAGTCCATGATCAGTAAAAGCCAATCTGGACTTCACAATCATTGTTCTCTTGCTGGTCTTAGGTCTCTGTTTTTCAAAAGATTATCTGTCAACAAGCAGAAAGTGGCTTTAATCATAGAGAATAACTTAAAATTTATGTTTATGAGTGAAGACATCTGCATAGGCATATTCATCATCACAAAGGCTTGTCCTGGACATATTCATTTGCCTTGAAAAATGTTATTACATATCCAGCAGGATGAGAAGATGTGACAAAACCCACCACCTAACAAGTAAACATAACTCACCATGATAAAAATCGGTAGTTGTTCCATTGTCAATTAGTTCATAGTTTATGTCCTGCTACTGTTTCTTTGCATTCCTCAATGGCTAGAATTACTATGCACGCTATTTAAAACTCCAGAGCAAAACGGCAAAGACAACTTTTAAAACACACCTGATAAACCTGAAGCCCAACGGAATCAGATCTGATTCTACATCACCAATCTCAGTAGAATGGTGATCTCCTCCTCCCCCTCCTCACACACGTCTCAAATCCATTTGTATGTTCCTGCTTTGTTCCTGAGCTCCAGACCTATTTCTCATTGACTCTGGAGGTTTGCACTTGAATAACCAAGGCCAAATCTGTACTAGGTCTCCTGGTCACCATCACCATTGAAGCCTATCTGTACCTCCTCCCTCTGCCTCACCACATCACCCTTCCCCCACCCCACACACATTCAATCTTGGGCTTCAAGATTTAGTCTGCTCCTGAAATTTGTGTCCACTCTTCTTGCTTCCTCTAGCCTCAACTTTAAAAAAATACCCCAGGGGTGCCTGGGCGGCTAAGTCAGTTAAGCCTTTGACTTAGGCCATGATCTCACCATTCATGAATTCCAGCCCTTCATTGGGCTCTATGCTAACAGCTCAGAGCCTGGAGCTTGCTTTGGATTCTTTGTCTCCCTCTCTTTCTTCCCTCCCCTGCTTGCACTGTCTCTTAAAAATAAACATTAAAAAAAAAAAAAAAAAATACCCCCAGAGAATACCCCAGAGAACTTCCATACAGCTCCAATCTTCCAAATACAGACTACTAACCACATCATTCCCTCAATAAATAAAATCTCTGATAACTTGCCTCTTTGAAAATCATCCAAAATATTTCTTTCAAGGACTTTTCACAATCTCCTGTTTCACTTCCCTGATCTTAATGCCTGCCACTTTCTGCCTCACCAAGCTACAGGTTTTGTATTCTGAGGTTTCTGTGGCTTTGTTTCTCCTTTAACTTGGCCTATAAAATATTACTGTCTTCTCTGCCTGGCAAACAATGCTTGCTTTGTTGGTCTTTGTCCCCAGGTAGAATGGGAGCATCTCAAAAGCAGAGGCCATGTCTACCTCATCTTGGAATCTCCAGCACTTAGCACAGTGGCCTGACATACAATAGACACACAGCTGTTTGAGCTGGAGTAGATACTATGTAGCTGATGTCCTAGACCAATATTTCTCAAACATATTTTGGATAGTAAAAAACACATCTAATATATGGTAACAGATAGGATAATGGTGGTTACCTGGAACTGGGAGAGCAGGGAAGGTGGGAAAGGGAATGGGTACAGAGTTTGAGATTTGTAACATGAAAAAGTTCTGGAGCTCTGTTTCAAAACAATGTGAATATACTTAACACTACTGAACTGTATGCTTAAAAATATTTAAAATAATAAATTATACATTCTATGTATTTTTACCACAATTAAAAAACACATTTAATATGGCAACCCAGTATTCATATATACATACAATAATAACTGAAAATAGGTAACCTTAGGGGTGCCCTGGGTGGCTCAGTCGGTTAAGGATCTGACTCTTGATTTTTGGCTCAGGTCATGATCTCATGGTCATGAGACTAAGCCCTGTGATTGGCTCCATGCTCAGTGTGGAGCCTACTTAAGATTCTCTCTCCCTCTCCCTCTGCCCCTTCCCTGCACATGCTCTCTCTCTCAAAAAAAAAAAAAAAAAAAAAAGTAATTTTATTACATGCCATAAACTTTAATATTTTCTATTTGATTTTTTTTTTTTTTTAAACAATGCTGGTGGGGTGCCTGGATGGCTGAATCAGTTAAGCATCTGACTCTTGATTTTGGCTGAGATCATGATTTCTTTGGGTCATGAGACTGAACCAGGCATCGGGCTCTGTGCTGACAGCATTGAGCCTGCTTGGGATTCTCTCTCTCCCTCTTTCTCTCTTCCCCTCCCCTTCTTGCACACATGTGGATCTCTCTCTCTCAAAATAAATAAATAAACATTAAAAACAAAAAACAACACAAAACAAAAACCCGGGGCACCTGGGTGGCTCAGTTGGTTGAGCGTACGACTTCAGCTCAGGTCATGATCTTGCAGTTCCTGGGTTCAAGCCCCGCATCGGGCTCTGAGCCTGGAGCCTGCTTCAGATTCTGTCTCCTTCACTCTCTGCCCCTCCCCACACTCTCTCTCTCTCTCTCTCTCTCTCTCTCTCTCTCTCAAAAATAAATAAACATTAAAAAAAATTAAAAACAAAACCAAAAACAAAACACCCAATGATGGTCACTGCATTCTAAATTGATTTCAAAACTCAGTAATGAATTACAACCCACAGGCTAAATATCACTGCTCTGGAATGCACTGCAACTTTTCTCACGTCAACAAAGCAGGGATAAATATCTCATTGCCGCTGCTATTATGAGCCTTCCCAAGATATCCTTTCCTTCTGTTTTGTTGGACTAAAGATAGCAAGAACACTCTAATGTTGGAACATTATACAGTAGTATTTGAGATAATTAATTCAAGATGTTGCCTATTATGTGCCAGCTACTGTATCAGGAGGTATATAAATAAAACAAATTCCTTAATCAATAGAATTTACATTCTAATGGGAGAAACAAACAAGAAATAGACATGTGGCATCAGATTACTATAAACTATAGAAATGGGAAGCAGAGTCAAAGGAAGCATATCAGAGATTACTCTGGGTTCACCAAATCCTGTCTTCTTTTCCTACTGGACACACAGCTAGACTATGTTTCTTGGCCTCTCTGGCAGTTAGGGACAATATTGAACTGTTCTGGCCAAGTTAACACTGGTGATTGATGTCACCAACTCCAGCTTGACCCCTCAAAATCCTCCCATGGGAACCTCTACATTCTCTTTCTTTCTATTTCAACTAGTTGCAGAGGAGTCAGCAGAAGACTCAATCTCCAGAGAAGCCCCTCCCAACCAGAGTTTCCTGAGAGAATTAAGCCCTTCATACAATGATTTGAGTGACTAATTCCTCAGTTCTCCCAAGGATGGCATAGCATTAGTACCATTTCCAGAATCACAGAGAAATTAACTCATGACATGCAATAGATGTCTTAGGGCATTAGGGCTTAATTAATTCCCCAGATATTCTAGAGGATTAAGGAGCCTGGGTCTCTGAATGTGTGGGGAGCAGAGACCCAGCCCTGCCAATGTACAGTAGACTATGACCTGAGCAAGAGAACAAAACAAAACCCTGTATTTAATAAGATAAATAATGATAGTAATGGAATATAACTCATAGAAGAATCCATGAGTCCTTACTGATATATATTAATAATACAATAAATAAATACATAAGAAGGGAAAATTCTTTCTTAGAGTAAAATTCTGACCAGTAAATGAGAAAGGAGTGATGGAAAATTTTTTTAATTACCATTTGGCAAGCATCATAATAAATAACTGAGGCAAGAATCATCAATGGATACTAAAACTAGTTGGTAAAAAGTACCAGGAGAAATAGGATCTTTATAGTTTCAAAGCATCTCCCCACAAGATATCAACTAATTAGAAAAAAATGGTAACTTTATGATGGAGTAACCTGGCCAGATACATCCTTAGCCAAGTGATTAAAGCTGACAACACCAGTAATAGGACAAAAGAGACACCTTGTGTCTCCTGATATAATGCACTGAGGACACAGCAGTACCTCTGTAGTATTCTTACTAAAAATGTATAACCTGAATTTAATCAAGAAGAAATGACAGATAAACCCAAATCAAAGGATATTCTATAAAATATGTGGCCAACATTCTTCAGAAGTCATGAAAGATAAAGACTGTTTAGTTCAAAGGAGATTAAGGAGACATGACAACATTTGATTTTGGATAATAGGATCCTGAATCAGAAAAAAGTTTTTTGTTTTGTTTTGTTTTGTTTTGTTTTGTTTTGTTTTGTTTTTTGTTATAGAGAACACTATGGGGACAGCTGATAAAAACTGAATATCTATAGATGAGATATTAGGTACTAGGATTATATCAAAGTTATTTCCTAGATTTTGATCATTGTATTGTGATTATGTAAGAGAATACCACCTCTTCGTTTTTATTTTAGTTTTTTTTTTAATGTTTATTTCTAAGAGATAGAACATGAGCAGGAGAGGGGCAGAGAGAGAGCGAGACACAGAAACTGAAGGAGGCTCTAGGCTCTGAGCTGTCAGCACAGAGCCCGACATGGGGCTCAAACTCACAAACCATGAGATCATGACCTGAGCCAAAGTCAGACGCTTAACCTACTGAGCTGCCCAGGCGCCCCTCTTAATGTTTATTTCAATATTATATTAAAATACCTATCTTGAGGGGCGCCTAGGTGGCTCAGTCGGTTGAGCGGCCGACTTCGGCTCAGGTCATGATCTCGCAGTCCGTGAGTTCCAGCCCCGCGTCGGGCTCTGTGCTGATGGCTGGGAGCCTGGAGCCTGTTTCGGATTCTGTGTCTCCCTCTCTCTGACCCTCCCCTGTTCATGCTCTGTCTCTCCCTGACTCAAAAATAAATAAAACGTTAAAAAAAAATTAAAAAAAAAATCTATCTTGATTCCTGAGTTTTTTGGCACCCATTCAAATTTTGTGCCCAAGGTAAATGCCTCATTCTCCTCATGCTAGTCCCAGCCCTACTGTTATAATTCAAAAAAACAAAAACAATAAAACAATGTGTGTGCATAACAGAAATAATATGACAAAGCAAATGTGGTAAAATGTTAACATTTGGGGGATGTGAATATGAGAATTCTCTCTTCTATTTGCAACTTTTCTGAAATTATTTCAAAAGAAGTTAAAAAATGAGTTCTGAATGAAAACGTGGATATCTGGAATATTACAAAATATGTTTATTGGCAAAAGAATGGTTAAACAGATCCATGACTGATTACAGAGCTTTCAAAAATCATGTTTTTGGAGGGGTACCTGGCTGGCTCAGTCGGTAGAGCATGTGACTCTTGATCTTGGGTTGTGAATGCAAACCCCATGTTAGGTGTAGAAATTACTTTTTAAAAAATCATGCTTTTGGAGACAATTTAATAACAAGGAAAAATGCTCATTATAGGCGGAAAACAGTAAAAACTGCCTGAATATGCTATATGATGTCAGCTTTTACATGCACGTTTTTACCTATGCATAAATAAAAAATAAAACCACCAAAATATTAATGATGGCTTTCTTTGGGTGGTAGAATCAGGGACAATCTACATTTTGTTTATGCTTTTATATGATTTCTAATTTTAAAAATAACAATATATACTGCTAGAAGAAATAGATTCTTTTAATGTAAAGTATGAAACGAAACAGAACTATGAACCATGAGCTCTTTGTTAGTGAACACCAAAAACAGTATTGAGAATCAGAACTTAGCATAGTATCTCTTAAAAAAATTTCATAGGGGCACCTGGGTGGCTCAGTTGGTTAAGTGTACAACTCTTGGTTTCAGTTCAGGTCATGATCTCACGATTTGTGAGCTCAAGCCCCACATCAGGCTCTGTACTGCCAATGCAGAGCCTGCTTGGGATCTCCTTCTCTACCCTACCCCCCAAAATAAAGAAATAAACTTAAAAAAAATACTTTTTTTTTTTTCCTAGCTGAGATATGTGACCCTCTCAAAAGAATATACAATGAGCTCATTTACTGCTAACTTTATATTTGTGTTTGTTAACATACTGAAAGATGGCCTAAACATTTAGTAAGGAATTAGTATTAAAAATGTAACGGGGGGTGCCTGCGTGGCTCAATCAGTTAAGCATCCAATTACTTTTTTTTTAAATTTTTTATTTATTGATTTATTTGGGGGGGGAGGGACAGTGGGAAAGAGAAAATCTTAAGCAGGCTCCACCCCCACCATGGAACCTGATGTGGGGCTCCACCTCCCAACCGAGATCATGACCTGAGCTGAAATCAAGAGTCAGACACCTAACTGACTAAGCCACCCAGGTGCTCCAAGAGTCCAACTCTTGATTTCAGCTCAGGCATGATCTCAGAGTCATAAGATGGAGCCTGGGGCTCTGTGCTGGGCATGGAGCCTGCTTAAGATTCTCTCTCTCCCTTTCTCTCTGCCCCTCTTCTACTTGTGGGAGAGTGAGTGCATGTGCTCTCTCTTTCTCAAGAAAAAAAGTAACTTATTAAGCAGTAATCAAAAATCAATTACATAAAATGATTACTAAAATCGAGGTTTATAGAAATGCAAAGGAAGTTCAGGGCAGTGATTTAAACAGGTAAGAAATATGAAGTAAATGTCTATGCAGAGAGTACAAAAGATCACAAAATTCAGGGCGCCTGGCTAGCTCAGTCAGAAAGTGTGCAGCTCCTGATCTTGGGGTCATGAGTTCGGGCCCCTCAATGGATATAGAGATTACTTAAGTAAACAAAAAAAAAATTTTTTAACCACAAAATTCAAAATAAAACTTAGTGATAAATGCCAGAAAAATTAAAAACTCATATGCAAGCTCAATAATGACAGTAAAAACAAAATTGAATGTCATTTGTCATACTTTCATTCACTTAGAACATGGACTGATTCTTCTGAAACTCCCAAAAATTGCAGAGGAGGGAACATTTCCTAATACAAAATTATCATGCCAGCAATGTCCTGATACCAAAGCTAGACAAAGATACCACAAGAAAAGAAAACTTCAGATCAGTAACACTTATGGATATAGATGAAAAATCCTAAAAAAAAAAGTAACCCCAAACTAGCAAATCCAACTGAATCCAACAACATATTAAAAAGATTATACACCATGACCAAGTAGGATCTATTGCAGGAGTGCAAGAGTTAAAAAAAAGAAAAAACAAGGAGTGCAAGAGTAGTTCATCATAAGACTATAAATGTAATGTGCCACATTAATAGAATGAAGGAAAAAACTGCACGATCATCTTAATAGATGCAAAAAACATATTTAATTAAGTTCAGCAGTTGTTCATGATAAAAAAAAGTCAGAAAATAGGAATGGAAATTCATTAACATGAAAAAGAGTATTTATAAAAAAAATCCACAGCTACCATCATACTCAATGGTGCAAAACTGAAAGCTCTTCTTCTAAGATCCAGATCAAGACAAGGATGCCTACTTTCGCCACTGCTATTTAGCGATGTCTCTATTGTAGATAATGTGATTCTATGTACAGAAAAATTCCAAAGAATCCATTTAAAAACTACTAACAAATGAATTCAGCAAAGTTACAGGGTATAAGATCGACAAACAAAAATCAAGTGTGTTTCTATATATTAGTAATGAACAATCCAAAAAGGATATTAAGAAAACAATTCTGGGGCACCTGGCAGGCTCAATCAGTAGAGTATGCAACTCTTGATCCTGCGGTGGCGAGACTGAGCCCTATGTGGGGCTTTGTGCTGACAGTACGGAGCCTGCTTAGGATTCTCTCTCTCCCTCCCTCTCTTCCCCTCCTCCCTCTCAAAATAAATAAACATTTAAAAATAAATAGCACCAAAAAGAATACCTAGGAATAAATGTAACAGAGGAAATGAAAGATGTATACACTGAGAACTACAAAACATCACTGAAAGAAATATACCTGAAACTAATATAATACTATATGCTAACTACACTGGATTTAACTTTTTAATTATCTTTGGTTTTCTCTTTTTTTTTTTAATTAAATGTTTTCCTTTTTTAGAGAGAGTGAGCACAAGCAGGGGAGAGGGGCAGGGAGAGGGAGAGAGAGAGAGAGAGAGAGAGAGAGAGAGAGAGAGAACGAATCTTAAGCAGGCTCTATGCTCAGCATGGAGTCTGACACAGGGCCCATTCCCCTAACACTGGGATCATGACCTGAGCTGAAACCGAGTCGGATGCTCAACTGACTGAGCCACCCATGTAACTCCTTTGTTTCTTTCTACCTACAAAAGAAATACAGATTCATTTAAGCAACCCTAATGTTACAGAAATATACAACACAGAAACAAAACAAAACAAACAAAACTCCATAAAAATTAAAGTAAACCTAACTAAATGGAAGACATCCCATGTTCATAGATTAAAAGACTTAATATTGTTAAGATGGCAATACTCTCTAAAGTGATCTACAGATTCAACACAATCTCTATCAAAATTCCGATGGCCTCTTTTGTAGAAATGGAAAAGGTGATTCTCAAATTCACATGGAACTGTAAAGGCTCCAAATAGCCAAAATAATATCAAAAAAGAAAAACAAAGGAAGACTCAGACTTTCCAGTTTCAAAATTTACTACAGGGGCACCTGGGTGGCTCAGTCGGTTGGGCGTCCGACTTCGGCTCAGGTCATGATCTCACAGTTTGTGAGTTCGAGCCCTGCGTCGGGCTCTGTGCTGACAGCTTGGAGCCTGAAGCCTGCTTCAGATTCTGTGTCTCCCTCTCTCTCTGCCCCTCTCCCGCTCACACTCTCTCGCTCAAAAATGAACATTAAAAAAAATTAAAAAAAAAACTTACTACAAAGCTACAGTAATCAAAACACTGTACTACAAGCATGAGGACAGACATATAGACCCATGGAATAGAATTTAGAGTCCAGCAATAAATTCAAACATCTATGGCCAAATGATTTTCAACCACAGTGCCAACAACATTCAATGGGAAAAACAGTCTCTTCAGCAAATAGTGCTGAGACAACAGGATATCCAAAGAATGAAACTAGAACCCTACCTAACTCCACATACAGAATGGGGGTGCCTGGTAGGTCAGTTAGTTGAGCATTCAACTCTTGACTTTGGCTCATGTCATGATCCCAGAGTTGTGGGATCAAGGCCCTTGTTAGGCTTTGCACTGAGCATGGAGCCTGCTCTTCAACCCCTGACCCCTGGAGGCTCTCTTTAAAATAAATTTTAAAAATTAAAAAAATGTTTAATTCAAAATGGATCAATGACCTAAATATAAGAGCTAAAACTATAAATAGAAAAAAATAGGAGTAAATATTCATGATCTTGGATTTGCCAACAGATTCTTGTATTTGACACCAAAACTTTGTGCATCAAAAGACATCAGAGTGAAAAGACAACATATAGAATGGGAGAAAATATTTGCTAATCATATATCTAGTAAGGTTTTAATATCCAGAATATACATAGAACTTTCATGACTCAACAACAAAACTAACAACCCAATTGAAGTGAACAAAGAAATAATAACAAAAACAAAAACAGAAAGAGACTCATACAGAGAACAAACTGGTGGTTGCCAGAGGAGGGACAGGTAGGAGGATGACTGAAATAGGTGAAGGGAATTAAAAGGTAAGAACTTCTAGTTATAAAATAAGTCACAGGGAGGAAAGTACAGCCTAGGGAATATAGTCAATAATATTGTAATAACTATGTATGGTGACGGATGGCAACTACATACTGCACATTTTGTAGAATTGTCAAATTACTATACCATACTATAGTAGAACTATATACTATATGTCAACTACATACTGCAACAACAATTTTTTTTTAATGGGCAAAGGACTTGAATAGATGATTCTCAAAAAAAAAAAAAAAAAAAAAGACAAAGAGGCAACAAGCACATGAAAAGATGTTCAACAACATTACTGGTCATTAATGAAATGCCAATCAAACCACAATGAGACACCACCTCACACCCACCAAGATGGCTTTAATCCAAAAACTGGTAAATGAATGTTGGCAAGGATGCAGAGAAACAGAAACCTTTGAACACCCCTGATGGGAATGTAAAATGGTGTGGTCACTGTGGCAAACTGGTGGTTCCTCAAAAAGGTGTATTTGAATAATCAAATGACCCAGCATTTCCACTCTTAGGTATATACGCAAAAGGAAGTGAAAACAGGTACTCAAACAGATATTTGTTTACGAATGTTCACAGAAGTACTATTCACAATAGCCAAAAGGTAGAAATAGCCCAATGTCCATCAACAGATGAACAGATAAACTGCAGTAGAATATGCAGTGGAATATTAATCAGCCGTAAAAAGGAATAAAGTAGTGACACATGGTACAACTTGGATGAACCTTGAGAACATAGTGAAAGGAGACAGACACAAAAGCTCCAATATTGTATGATTCATATTCTGAATACAAATTATTCAAAAAAGGTAAATCCATATGTCCATGGAGAAGAAAAGCAGACTAATGGTTGCCAGGAAATGGGAGAAGGGGAACATGAGGAGTGACTACTAGGTACAGGGCGTTCTTTTGGGGCAACGGAAAAATTTTGAAACCAGAGGAATGGTGGTTGCATTAACACTGTGAATGTACTATATGCTAAATGCCACTGAAGTGTACATTATAAAATAGTTAACTACATGTTATGTGAATTTCTTGATTTTTAAAAAGTATGCTAAGTAAAGGAAGCCAGGCTCAAAAGACCACATACTGTATGATTCTATTTATATGAAATGCCCAAAAAGGGTAAAACCAGAAGGACAGAAGTACATTACTGATTGCCTGGGACTGGGGTGGGAAAGGGAAGTGACTGCAAATGAGCACAAGGGACTTTGGGGATAATAAAAAGTTCTAAAATTGTGGTAATGACTGTACAACTCTGTGAATTTACTAAAAATAGTTGAATTGTGTGCTTAAAATGAATGACTTTTACAGCATGTTATCAATAAAACTCATTAAAAAAAAAACATTGAATCATATTAATATTAAATACAAGGAACATGGGGAGGAAATGAAAGAGTCCAGAGAAAAGCAGGAAAAAAAATCATCCTTTTTCATTCAATAAATATTTATGGAGTCCTACTTACACTAGGCACTGGGATTAGGGTGGAGAGCCAAACAAATCACCTGTCCTCGTGGAGTTTATAATCTAGCTGTGGTGACAAACAAACACATCCTGTCATACAATAAATAAGGCACGGACTCAGTAGGTTCTGAGGTATATTAATAGGAAAAAAAATAATTTATCATACCCTTTTCTCATTTGGCATTACTGGAACTATGAACAGAAAAAGGTTTTACTATTTTACTTGAAGACTTGTGCTCTGTTTAAACTTTTAAAAATTTAGCATGGGTGGTTCAGTCAGTTAAGTGTCTCACTTTGGCTCAGGTCATTATCTCATAGTTTGTGAGCTTGAGCCCAACATGGGGCTCTGTGCTGACAGCTCAGAACAGGGAGCCTGCTTTGAATTCTATGTCTCTGGCTCTCTCTCTGCCCTCCCCCGCTCATGCTCTCTCTCTCAAAAATGAATAAACATTTAAAAATAATAAAAATGAAAAAATGAAAATTTAGCTCTGAAATATGCTCAGATTTTTTAAATTCTGAGAACTTGTGAACACAACTGATTTCTACAGACAGAAAAAACCTAGTCTAATCTTGTGTTAGCACAGTAATCAACTTAGACATAACACTCAGTACATATTAAAGCACAAAGAACTAAAGATAAGAGACAAAGACTGGGGTGTGATACTCATTGGAGAGGATAGGAGTACCTCTTCCAGCTTTTGGATACAGAAGACAGAGTCCACTTGAGTAGAGATTTGGCAACAGAGCCTTAGTTCTTCCTTGGGATTGACAAAACTGCAATTTCCAGAAAGTTTTATGTGACTTAGGTAGCTGCTGTGAGCCATGTTAAATGTTCTAAGTAAACCCAGATAAGGCAAAGGAGGGAAGTTATCAAGAATTTTAACAGTGAAAGGTCACTGAATAGGATATTCAATGGGCTTTATAACCCTTTCTATCCACCTAAAAAGTTAACAAGTTTGTAGTTTTCAGCTTCTCTTAAGAAAGATGTATTTTAGGGTACCTGGGTGGCTCAGTTGGTTAAGCGTCTGACTTTAGTCCAGGCCATCCTCTCACGGTTCCTGAGTTTCAGTTCCAGCCCCACATCAGCCGTCATGCACTGTCAGTGTGGAGCCTGCTTCGGATTCTCTCTCTCCCTCTCTGCCCCTCCCCGACACACACTATCTCTGTCTCTGTCTCTCAAAATAAATAAATAAGCTTTAAAAAAAAAAAATAAAGAAAAGAAAAGAAAGATGTATTTTGGGGGCACCTGGGTGGTTCAGTCAGTTGAGCATCTGACTCTTGATTTCGGCTCAGGTCATAATCTCAAGATTCCTGGGATCAAGCCCTGCACCTGGTTGGGATTCTCTCTCTCCCTCTCCCTGTGCCTCTCCTCTACTTGTGTGTGCATACTTTCTCTCTCTTAAAAAAAAAAAAAAATTCAGGGGGCACCTGGGTGGTTCAGTCAGTTAAGTGTCCGACTTTGGCTCAGGTCATGATCTCATGGTTCACAAGTTCAAGCCCCACATCGGGTTCTGTGCTGACAGCTCGGAGCCTGGAGCCTGCTTCGGATTCTGTGTCTCCCTCTCTCTCTGCCCCTCCCTGCTTATGCTCTCTCTCTCTTTCAAAAATAAAAAAAAAAAAAAATTTAAACAAAAACAGCAGAAGGTCCGTCACCCACAAAGACCTTTAAGAAAAAAGATGTATTTTGAATTTTGAACTAAGTTTGAGCTTTTTGCTAATTTTAAACATTCTTCAATGCCTTATTCTATTTGTATTTCCATAAAGTTCTAGGAGATAAATCTGATGTGCACCAAAGTGGAGAACCATTGCTAAAAATTGATAACATATCATAGAATCAGAGGAGTTCAAAGCTTATGAAGCCCTTAAATCAGAGTACCTCTCCAGCAATTCAAAGCATAGCTCTCTCTAGTAGCAAACAGCTAGTCCATTTTTATTTTCTAATTTCAAGCTTTGAGTTTTGTAAATATTTAATCATGAATTTCAACATGTCTTTTAGGATATGAATAAAATGGGTGGTTTCAACTCTCCAGTTCTAAAGCCTTTTGATATTCAGAAATGTTGGCATATTTACATGAAAGATTGAATATTATATATTCCATTTCAGATTTTTGTTTCTTTTGAAAGCACTGGCATTTAGAGATGCTATGCTGCTAAGAAACTAGAAGATTCTTTTTTTTTTTTTTTTTTTTTTTTTACTGTTTACTTATTGTTGGGGGGGCAGCAGAGAGAGAGGGAGACAAAGTGGGCTCTGAGCTGACAGTAAACAGCCCAATGTGGGGCTCGAACTCACGAACCACAAGATCGTGACCTGAGCTGAAGGTGGATGCTTAACCAACTAAGCCACCCAGGTACCTTGAAATTGGAAGATTCTTAATCCTCCAAGTACATAAATGTTGCAGTTTAGAAGAGGGGAGTAAGTCATTTTCCACTCCCAAAGGCACTGATTATTCCATAAACATTAACACACACTGCATCCAAGAGGTACCACCGAACACAGACTCTGTCTCGTCTACCCTCAGCCCCAATGCAAAGGTGTAAAGATGCAAGTCAGGCTTCTTTATTTATTTTCCTTCATATGCCAACATTCATTTCCACCTTTACCACACCCCAGGCATCCTTTCCAACAGATATCAGCCTAACCTGTTAAGAAAAGTGAAAGCCAAAGATCTAAGCCTATCAAATTCTTTACACAAGGAATATCTGCCATATTTTCATGACAAAAGCTGTACCACCATCCTTTAATCTGTCATTTTGCAATATCAGTCATTTATTCTTAATATTTAACAAGACTTTGCAGAACAAGACAAATATAAGAGGCATAATAAGATTTGAAGTCAAAAACAGGCCTGCATTCTAAAGTTCAGAACTTAACCTCTCTGAGGCCTTGGTATCCTCACAAATTCAATGAGAACAGTATTTACTCACCACAAATGACCTGAGAAGGGACTCAATGACCCTATGTATGAAGGTGCTATGACGGTAAAATGCTAGAGATATCATAGTTTTGTTTTGTATTTTTTCAAAATTGTAGATCTTTTAAAAACTGGAACTCAGTTTCACATTTTTCACAGCTACTATTTCACCGTGTGTACCCTGTTCATACATTTTTTTTTTAGTTACAATTTTTTTAGTTCCACTATGTGCAAGTACTGTGCCAAGAATCTGAAATGCATCAGCGAATGTAATTGTCTCAACAACCGTATTACCATCCCATTTTGTAGCTGAGGAGACTGAGACTAAGAGAAGTGCCCTCAAACAGAAAGTCACACAGCTAGGAAGTGGTTAAGCCAGGATATAACTTATCTAAATTAGACAACTCACTAAAAGCAGAGCTGTCATTAAATACAATGCCTGTTTATATTTTTGGGGGGAAAAATCCACCATTGTTTAATTATGGAACCACAGCAATATACCGTATATTAGAATTCCCCAGCTTTCTCCTGGAGAGGGATCATCACATCACGTTGCCTGTTTGCTACCCCCATCCCATGATAAGCTCCTGCAGGCATGAATGCTCTTCTCTTCTGTAGCCCATTGCCCAGCAAAATGAGCATGTACCCAACTAAAGCCAGAACGCAGAGGAGGAGTTGAAGGCTGCAACAGGGTTTAACTGTAAGCCCACCTTCACCCCCTGGCATCATTTAGTACCCCTTCCTCTTTCTATCTAGGTATCTGGACTTACCACTTAGCAGTGGCCTCGCCAATATTTCAAGTCCTTGTGGGGCTTCACATCAACCCTGCCCCCCACTCTCATTTCCAAATAGGCCACAGGACAGGGTAGATGATCCAAGCTGGGAAAATCATAGTGTTTCCACTGCCCCAGCACAATGACTTGTTCCAGAATGGGAACCTGTCCCAAGCCAAGTGGAGCAAGGACAGAAAAACTGCTCATGCTTTTTTAAATTGCTCATTCTCTGACTGATTATAGGCACTGGACAGCCAAAGGAGGGTCTTCTGCAGGGGAGTAACAGGGTCATATATGCATCTTAGAAAGATGATTCCAGTAGTAACCAAGGAACAAGACACCAAGGGAATAAGACACACAGTGGGAAGACCAGCAATGGGTCCTGACAAGAGAGGAAGGGTGAAACCAAGACAATGGTAACAGGAATAGAGAAAAGTTAACACTTTGAAATTGCTTTCTGCCTTGCTGGAAATATTGTCCTAAAAGGAAAAACCTGTTTTCTTTGAACCCCACATGTAGAGATGAGCATTGTGAACACCTGATTCATATAGCAAGTACTTAACTGAGTTCCCAGAAAGCAGTAAGATGAAGAGGTTATGAGCATAGAGTCTGAGTCTTGCCACTTGAGTTCAAATCCCGGTGTTATGTCACTTACTGGCAGCGTGACCTTGGATGAATTACTTAACCCTTGTGCCTCAATTTCCTCATCTAAAAGATCAGGATAGGGGCGCCTGGGTGGCTCAGTCGGTTAAGCGTCTGACTTCAGCTCAGGTCACGATCTCGCGGTCTGTGAGTTTGAGCCCTGCATCAGGCTCTGGGCTCATGGCTCAGAGCCTGGAGCCTGCTTCCGATTCTGTGTCTCCCTCTCTCTCGGCCCCTCCCCCGTTCATGCTCTGTCTCCCTCTGTCTCAAAAATAAACATTGAAAAAAAAACATTTTGGGGGCGCCTGGGTGGCGCAGTCGGTTAAGCGTCCGACTTCAGCCAGGTCACGATCTCGCGGTCCGTCAGTTCGAGCCCCGCGTCAGGCTCTGGGCTGATGGCTCGGAGCCTGGAGCCTGTTTCCGATTCTGTGTCTCCCTCTCTCTCTGCCCCTCCCCCGTTCATGCTCTGTCTCTCTCTGTCCCAAAAATAAATAAACGTTGAAAAAAAAATTAAAAAAAAAAATTTTTAAAGATCAGGATAGTATAGAACCTACCTTACAGGGTTGCTGGTGTGCAGAAAAGGAAACCCTTGAACTGGCTGATAAAAGGCTAGTAGTGGGGCATCTGGGTGGCTCAGTCAGTTAAGTATCCAACTCTTGATTTCAGCTCAGGTCATGATCGCATGGTTCGTGAGCTCGAGCCCCACTGTCAACGCAGAGCCTGCTTGGGATTCTCTGTCTCTCTCTCTCTCTCTCTCTCTCTCTCTCTCTCTCTCTCTGCCCCTCCTCCCCTCTCAAAAATAAATAAATATTTTTTAAAAAGTTCTTATTGGGGCGCCTGGGTGGCGCAGTCGGTTAAGCGTCCGACTTCAGCCAGGTCACGATCTCGCGGTCCGTGAGTTCGAGCCCCGCGTCAGGCTCTGGGCTGATGGCTCAGAGCCTGGAGCCTGTTTCCGATTCTGTGTCTCCCTCTCTCTCTGCCCCTCCCCCGTTCATGCTCTGTCTCTCTCTCTGTCCCAAAAATAAATAAATGTTGAAAAAAAAATAATAAAAAAAATAAAAAGTTCTTATTGATCGTCCAACCAAAGATTTTAATATGTGCACATTCCCTGGTTTTCAAGGATATGAGTTCTAAGATCAACAGAAAAGATTGCCCAACCAATTATAGTTATCATACCAGTCACTATGATAAGTATATAGTATACATTATCTTTAATGTTCACCACGATTGATGAATAGTCAAGGATTCCCCTTTTAAGAATGAAAATACTGAAGGAGCACCTGAGTGGCTCAGTTGGTTAAGCGTCTGCCTTTTGATTTTGGCTCAGGTCATGATCTCACAGTTTGTGAAATCAAGCCCCACGTTGGGCTTCATACTGACAGCGTGGAGCCTGCTTGGGATTCTCTCCCTCTGTCTCTCTCTGTCCCTCCCCAGCTTGTACTTTCCCTCTCTCTCAAAATAAATAAACTTAAGGAAAAAAAAAAGAATGAAAATATTAAAGGTCAGTGCTGTGACACAGCAAGGGTATAAAGCAAGGTCTGCCTGATTTAGTGTAAGTCAGTTTCCAGTGAATTTAATTAACATGAGTCAGTCATCAAGGGACTGATCATATATGGGCATATTTAAAGCATCTATTTTCTGGACCTGAAAAACAGAATAACAAATTTTAGAAGTGGTGACTCAACTAAGGAAAACATCCTTTTTTTTTTTTTTTTTTTTTTTTTTTTTTTTTTATATAACATTCCTGCTAACCCGTAACACTAACTCTTCCACTTGGCTCAGTTCAGGCCCTAATCACTATTCATTTGTATCATTATACTGGATTATAAGGGGGTCTCCCAGCATCCACTCTGGCTCTGCTTCAAACCAGCTCTTCACACTGCTTGCCTAGGGTACAAACATGATGGTGTCCCTCCCATTTATAAAGCTTTTTTTTTTTTTAAGTTTATTTTTTGAGAGAGAGAGAGAGTGCAGAGGAGGAGCAGAGAGAGAATCTCAAGCAGACACTGCACTGTCAGCACAGAGTCCGATGTGGGGTTTGAACTCACAAACCTTGAGATCACAACCTGAGCTGAAATCGAGTTGGCCACTTAACTGACTGGGCCACCCAGGCGCCCCTATAAAGCTTTATTAATGGGTCACCAAACCACAGCAGCATTTTCCAAACTTGTGTGGCCAAAGACTGTTTTAAACTAAAAGAACATCACTTGGCACTCACAATATCTACTGAGTTCTTGGACTGGAATAGAGAGGAAAACATGGCCTCAGTAACTGAGGCAAAAATAAATGAATGGGGTGCCTGGTTGGACCAGTTGATTAAGCGTTCAACTTCGGCTCAGGTCATGATCTCACGGTTTGTGAGTTCGAGCCCCACATCAGGCTCTGTGCCAACAGCTCAGAGCCTGGGTCCTGCTTCAGATTCTGCGTCTCCCTCTCTCTCTGCCCCTCCTAGCTTGTGCTCTGTGTGTGTCTCTCTCAAAAATATTTAAAAAACAAACAAACAAACTTTATGGTCAAATAAAAACCAAATTGGGGCCCCTGGCTGGCTCAGTTGGTAGGGCACGCAACTCTTGATCTCAGGGTCATGAGTTCAAGCCCTACAATTAGGCATGAGGTCTACTTCAAAAAAATTATAAATCAATTTAAAAAACATTAAAAATTAAGCCATTTTAATTTTCTTATAAACAAAATTTCACAAGTTATAAAAACACAAAACAAATGTCACAGACTAGCAATTAAATGGAAATCACATATCATGCTAGTTAGTAAATCTTAATCATGTAATGTAAGCTGTAGATTCCAAGTCACACATGTATGTGTTCATGATGTCCCAGTATTCTTAACTTTTATAATTATATAAATGTGTTTAGAATTTCTAGTTTTGTACTTTAAAAATACATTTTGAATTTTTTTTTAACGTTTATTTATTTTTGAGACAGAGAGAGACAGAGCATGAACAGGGGAGGGGCAGAGAGAGAGGGAGACACAGAATCTGAAATGGGCTCCAGGCTCTGAGCAGTCAGCACAGAGCCCGATGCGGGGCTCAAACTCACAGATCGTGAGATCGTGACCCGAGCCGAAGTCGGCCGCTTAACCGACTGAGCCACCCAGGCGCCCCTAAAAATACATTTTAGAATAAAAATTACTCAATTGTCACTTTTCTTAAGTCCTATAACATCTATTACGCTGGCATTCTCCCTCCAGCTTTAGCAGGTGGCAAGATAACTGAGGAGCTTGTTAAACTGCACAGTGTGTCACAACTTCCCTCTGGGTCATGTTGTTCAGTGAAGAGTACAGCAGTATACTTCCCTGTGTTTCAGAAAGAAGGGAAAAAGGTATGGAAGTTTCTCAAAAAATTCAAAATAAAAATACCATATGATCCAATAATTCTACTCCTGAGTGTTTACCAAAAAAAAAAAAAAAAAAGGAAACACTAATTCAAAAAGATATATGTGGGGCACATGGGAGGCTCAGTCGGTTAAGCATCTGACTCAATCTCAGCTCAGGTCTTGATCTCAAGGTCATGAGTTCCAGCTCCATGATGGGCTCTATGCTAGATGTGAAGCCTACCTACTGCCCCCTTCCCCCCAAAAAAGATCTGTGCAATGCTATGTTTACTGCAAAATTATATACAATAGCCAAGATATAAAAGCAACCTAAGTGTCCATTAATAGATGAATGGATAAGGAAGATGTGGGGTGTGTGTATAAATATATATAATGGAATATTATGCAGCCATAAAAAGGATGAGATTGTGCCATTTGTGGCAATATGGATGGACCTAAACAATATTGTGCTAAGCAAAATAAGTCAGATTTTTTTAAGTTTATTTATTTTGAGAGAGACAAAGACACCACAAGCTGGTGAGGGTCAGAGAGAGAGAGAGAGACAGAATCCCAAGCAGGCTCCACACTGCCAGCAAAGAACCCAACACAGGGCTCAAACTCACGAAACTATGTGATCATGACCTGAGCCAAAACCAAGAGACGGACGCTTAATCAACTGAGCCACCCAGGTGTCCCGCGAAATAAACCAGATTGATAAAGGTAAATGCCATATGATTTCACTCATATGTGGAATCCAAAAATACGAGTGAATAAACGAACAAAAAGCAAAACCAGACCTATAAATATAGAGAACAAACTGATGGTTGCCAGAGGGGAGGGAAGGGCAAAATGGGTGAAGGGATAGAGGCTTCCAGACATGGCATGAATAAGTCATGGGAATAAAGGGCATAGATAGCATAAGAAATATAGTCAATGATACTGTAATAGCATTTTATGGGGACAGATGGTAGCTTTACTTGTGAGCACAGCATAATACATAACCTTGTGGAAGCACTGTTGCATACCTGAAACTAATGTAACACTGTATGCCAACTATACTCAAAGTAAAAAAAGAAAAAGAAGGAATCAAAATAGATCTATTTTCTTTTTTTTTTTTAATTTTTTTTTTCAACGTTTATTTATTTTTGGGACAGAGAGAGACAGAGCATGAACGGGGGAGGGGCAGAGAGAGAGGGAGACACAGAATCGGAAACAGGCTCCAGGCTCTGAGCCATCAGCCCAGAGCCCGACGCGGGGCTCGAACTCCCGGACCGCGAGATCGTGACCTGGCTGAAGTCGGACGCTTAACCGACTGCGCCACCCAGGCGCCCCAAAATAGATCTATTTTCATATGTGCACATGTGTGTGCACGCACACACACACATTTTAATGGAACAATATATCATTAAAAAAATTAAATGTCAGTAGCTCTTAACTTTGGCTATCCATGAGAATCACCTGGAATCATATAAAAATTACTGATGCTTGGTCTCACTCTCCTTCAATTCCTCTCCCCAAATAATGAATTGATTGCACCCAAGCTTGAGGCACCCTGAATGGCTCAGGTTAAGTGTCCAGCTCTTGATTTAAGCTCAGGTCATGATCTCATGGTTTGTGAGACTGAGCCCCATATTGGGCTGACAGCACAGAGCCTGTTTGGGATTCTCTCACTCCAAACTCACTGCCCTCCCCGCCCCCCACCCCCCCCACACCCCCGCTCGCACATTTGCCCTCTCTCTCAAAATAAATAAACACCAAAAAAACAAAAACAAAAACAAACAAACAAACCTCCCAAGGTTGAAAACCATTACTACAGAGGAGGGAGGGAATCAAGTGGAGGCTTTAAGGGTAGAAGCCAGACTTCTCTGAATATACCTTTTTTTGCAGATTTAACTTTGAATTTGAAAAAGCAATCCCCAAAACATAAAGCAAACTAACTGTGTATTGAATTGAGAGAAAAACCATAAAAATAACTATTTCAAGAGACTTGAACTTGATACCCTAGTGGGATATATCCTAAAGATAGTAAGAACTCAGGAAAATCTTCAACAGTTTGTTTCAAACATCGTTACTTCCAGCCTTATGATTCTGAGACTGTTTCATGTGCATTATGGGATTAAGAAAATGAGTAATTATGTTACTGAACACGGGGATTTTCTGGCATTAGAGAAAGGATATACATTAGGTTAAGTAAAAGCAGTATAGTCCTGAATTTGAATTGGAAATATAACTAAACCCAGTAGCAATGAGTATCTCTACCATCCAGATTATGGTCTCCACCATTTTTGCCTAAAAGGAAACAAGGCTCCTTGAAGAAATTGCTGATTGCTGGTCTGGAGCTAAACATGTAATAAGACTGGGAAATTTTCTACCAGAAATCACAGATGCTATGAAAAACTGCTAAGATTGGGGCACCTGGGTGGCTCAGTTGGTTAAGCACCCGACTCCTGGTTTTGGCTCAGGTCATGATCTAGCAGTTCGTGAGTTTGAGCCCCACATTGGGCTCTGCGCTGGCAGCTTGAACCTTGCTTGGGATTCTCTCTCTCCCTCTCTGCCCCTCCTCTGCTTGTGTGCTAGCGCACACGTGCCCCCCCCCCGCCCCCCGCAAAACAAATATACTTAAAGAGGTTTCCACTACACAAAAAATGGGATGAGCATCAAATAAGAACATATAGCAATGGACTAAAACACCAAATACAATTAAAATAATTGAGTTTATATGGTATTTTGCCAAAGACTTCATTGGTCATCTTTGGAGGATGCCAGAGAATCAATTTATTATTCTGAAAACAGGTAAATAGAAGAAAAGACTCCGCATTTATCCGGTCTTTCCTGAACAAACTATTTTGCAGAGTGACCAAAGTTAATGAGAGGAAGTTTTTCTTTACAGAAACATTCCAATATGCAGTGAAGAAAGAATGACAGAATTAATGCCATCTGAAACTTGAGTGAATTAATGGATACAATCCAGGCAATGGTCAACATGCTCATCAGCATCATAAATAAGAGACCAGTTAGCCTTATGTCCCTTTTTTTTTTTTTAATTTTTTTTAAGTTTATTTATTTATGTTGAGAGAGACTAAGTAGAGTAGGGGGAGAGAGAGAGAGAGAGAGAGAGAGAGAGAGAGAATCCCAAGCAGGCTCTGCACTGTCAGTGCAGAGGCTGATGCAGGGCTGGAACCCATAAACTGTAAGATCATGACCCAAGCCAAAAACAAAAGTCAAGAAACTTACCTGACTAAGCCACCCAGGCACCCTGCCTTATGTGCCTTCTAATGGAAAACACATCAGAAGCTATGAAATAGTTGGTGGAGGTGGTGGGAGGTAGCAGGTGGGGAGCAAACCTGAATCTGATCAAGCCTACACAACAATGGCTCTCAAACTTTAGGGTACATCAAAATCATTATGAAGATCTTGTTAAAATACAGATTGCAGGCCCCCATTCTCAGGGTTTCTGATTCAACAGAGTTAAGACCAAGAATCTGTATTTCTAACAAGTTTCCCAGTTGAAGCTGATGTTGCTGATCCTAGAACCTCACTTTTAGAACCACTGCTCTAGTACTAATTATGAATTTAGAGAAAAAAATGCGAGAGAGGAACTGTGATGCAAACATCATGGGGATGCAATCAGTAAACACCAGACTGAAAAATATCTACAAAATAAACTTCCTTGTACAAATAAGCTTCAAAAGAAAAAAAAAAAAGAGAGTGAGAATGGGGGAGTGGAGAAAGAGAGATCCTATAGTTTAAAAGAGACTTAAGAGATAATGCAGCCAAATGTAACCTATGGACCTCATTTGGAGACTGAAGTTTGAATGCAGATTGACTATTTGATACTAAGGAAATATTGTTCATTATTTTAGAGGTAATAAAAATTTTATGGGTATATTTTTAAAACTAGTCCTTAAAGATATAAGGTTAAATATTTATGGATAAAATTATTCCTATAATTTTATTTAATTATCTGGGAGGAAGGTGGTTTAAGTAGGAATGTCTCAAAACTGGTGCAAGCTCACACCAGGTCAGGAGAACTGCTTCCAAGAATCTTTCCTCAGCTAGGGGCTCCTGGGTGGCTCAGCTGGTTAAGCGTCCAGCTTCAGCTCAGGTCATAATTTCGTGGTTCGTGAGTTTGAGCCCTGCATCGGGCTCTGTGCTGACAGCTCAGAGCCTGGAGCCTGCTTTGGATTCTGTGTCTCCCTCTCTCTCTGCCCCTCCCCTCCTTGCATTCGGTCTCTCTCAAAAATAAATAAACATTTAAAAATTTGAAAAAGAAAAAAAAAAAGAAAAAAAAAGAATCTTTCCCCAACTCTTTGTTCAATGAAATTGTGTTGGGAACTTGAAATTGGCACAGTAAATACATGGGTAAATATTCCCCAAGGGAAACTAGCAAGCACTATAAATCAGAGCTGGTTGCCATGGTATCAGTACCATGAAGTTGGGTGATGAGTAGATGGGTTTATTACACTATTCTTCTTGCTATTGTCAATTATTAACATTTTCCGTCATAAAAAAAAAAACAAAAAAGAAAATCAGCAGTTCTGTGGGCAGGGTGATTCTGATACAGATGGTTCACTTACACAGTTTACAAAACACTGCCCTAACACATCCAGCCACTAAACAGTCACTTATTCTGAAATAACCTTGCCAGACACAACCCCTGCCTCATGTGTACTAGTAGATGTGATATCTCTCTGCTCCTAAAGTGCCCACTGACTAAAAAGATCCATCTTTAACCCAATGCCATTGTCCAAGACTCAAAGAAGACAGCTCCATTTCAAGGGCTGAGCACTCCTTCTCTATCATAACACACAAAAACCCCATATGTCTACTACATCACACTAAAATCTCCTAAGAGTGGAGACAGGGACTTCCCTGCCACCTTTTGTCTAGCACAACCTTGGCACACATAGACACTAAATATAAATGGACTGAATGAATTATTCCTATCATCCAGGCTGAAAAGGACTAAAAGCCAAATCTCCTTTCTGATGTATATATCCTCGCACCAACTCACATATGGCCACCAATTTAAGTAGAATTGTAGAAGGAATATAAAACTATTCTGACACCAATTGGTGGATTTCAATACAATTCTGATGTTAACCACCCAGAGTAGCATCAAAATCCACAGTTAAAGAACATGGTCCCTAACAAGACTGCCCCTGCCTCAGATGCAACTACACTTTGGGAGTCGCCAGGACAATCATATTTCTGACCTACTGGCTACAAATTCAGAGCTTCCCACAACTCAGGTATGATTTGTTAGAACAACTCACAGGACCCCAGAAAGCACTATACTTACAATTTTATTATAAAGGATACAAATCAGGGCTAGCCAAATGAAGAAATATACAGGATAAGGTCTGGAAGAGTCCTGAACACAAAGTTTTCCATGCCCTCTGGAATCAGGGCACATCACCCTCCTAGAATATAAACGTGTTCACCAAAAAGGAAGCTCCACTAAGCTTTAGAGTTCAAAGGTTTTTTTCAGGGTTTTATTCCATATTCATGATTGAATCCTGGGCCACATGATTTTAAACTCAATCCCCAGCCCCACTTTTCCCCAGAGGTCAGACTGGCTCAAAGTCCCAATCCTCTAACTATATGGCTGGTCCTTCTGGTAACCAGGCCCCATTCTGAATTATCACAATAACATTAACTCAGGTGTGATCCAAGGAACTCATGAATAAGAAAGACACTCCATCCCTTGGGAAAGTCTAAGAATTTTGGAAGGCACAAAGGCCAAGCACATTCTTTATTATACAACAAAAACAAACTGCTAAAATTCTCTCGCCAACTTACAAAAATAAAGACAAATGTACAGATATCTAAGACCACAGATGCTCACTCATTTTAGGAGCATTAAATCCCATTCTCATTTATTAGCCTTTCAGATACCACTCATCTAGTAGACTACACACCATTAAAAAAAAATTTTTTATACGTTAAATTTAACTATATTCCAAGAGTTATCTAGTGATTGCAACAAAACTCTATAACATCACCAACCAGATCGGGCTCCTCTTTCTCTTTTGTGTAGTTGAGAGTTGGCCTGGTAATGGCAAGACAAATCACCTCCTTGTTAATAATAATGGAATCACCAAACAAAAGAGCCTCAATAATTTTTCCCAAAGGAGCCATCAAGACTGTGGCAAAAGGTGACAAGTATGCCTATTTATGGTATGAAACAAATCTTCCTCTAATCATAATTTTACTTTTCTTTAAAAATACTGGATGTCTTGGGGCACCTGGGTGGATTGGTCGGTTAAGCGTCCGATTTCGGCTCAGATCATGATCGTGCAGTTCCTGAGTTCGAGCCCCGCATCGGGCTCTGTGCTGACAGCTCAGAGCCTGGAGACTGCTTGGGATTCTGTGTCTGTGTCTCCCTCTCTCTTTGCCCCTCCCCGGCTCGGGCTCATGCACGCTCTCTCTCTAAGATAAATATTAAAAAAAATTTTTTAATAAAAATAAAAATACTGGATGTCTCAAAAAATGGAAATGCTTTAATTGTAACATTCCAAACTGAACAGTAATTCTCCCGCCACTGGTTTAGCCAAAAACTTTTTGTCCAAATTTGAACATCATGAATCATTGTCTTCACACATAGTATCTTGTGGGGTATCACATCTTAAAACTGTTTCTAACAACCTCCCAGGCAGATATTAGGGCTTGGACTGAGAAAAACTCAAGGCATCTATTTTTTTTATTTTAATTCATTTAAGTGGAACCCTAAATGCAAAATAATAGAAGCTAAAAGTTTTAGTTACTGGGCTGTGAACACTCCCCCCTCCCTTTTTTTTTTTAACTCCAAAGAATCATAAACTAAGTTTTACACCTAAGAGGAAAAATGACATGAGAAAAACTCATTTTGAAGATACGATATACAAGAACAGTCCTAGCCGACCACATATTTCTAGAGACAAAATAGCTGTGCCAACACCTATTTTAGTCTGGAGCCACATCATCCAAAATTA
This sequence comes from Herpailurus yagouaroundi, assembly GCF_014898765.1. NCBI lineage: Eukaryota > Metazoa > Chordata > Mammalia > Carnivora > Felidae > Herpailurus > Herpailurus yagouaroundi. Next base: position 6,865,488 of record NW_024412424.1, read on the forward strand.
TTACAAAAAGATTTAATGAGCAAAATGTTTCCCCTATTATTTCCCTCAAGTTGCTTTTTATTTGAAGGGGAAGCCTTGATCCATTTTTACTGAGGAAACATTTAATCTTGAAATAATATCTCATCCTTCACCAGAACTGTAAACTAAGGCTATTCTGTGCTACAGGTGATGAAAACAAGCTCCTCACAGTCTCCAGAATGGGCACATATGCCCAACTTGTCCTTACCTACATATTACACACTGGTGTCCTCAAATGCATTTGGTTCTTCAAATGAGGACATTTCAAAGCTGCCCGTAGATTACTAAAAATACTTTAAAGCTGAGGTTTTTTTATTTAATGTTTATTTATTTATTTTTGAGAGAGAGAGGGAGAGAGAGAGCGAGTGTGAGGGCAGAGAGAGAGGAGACACAGAATCCGAAGCAGGCTACAGGCTCCGAGCTGTCAGCACTGAGTGCCACATGGGGCTCGAACTCACGAACCATGAGATCATGACCTGAGCCGAAGTCGGACACTTAACCGACTGAGCCACCCAGGAGCCCACTAAAGCTCAGTTTTTTGTATTAATGCTAGCGTAAATCTTTTGTGTTCTGTGAATAAGTGTCCTCTAATTATTTTTTTAATAATCCTATTTCCTTAGTAAGGGCCGCCATGCAAAAAGAGACTGCTTTTTCTCTTGTACGGTATTTGGAAAATTATTTCTTCCACACAATTCATTCTCATAGCTGCTTTCAAAAAGAGCAGTAGGGTTCTCAGTTTGACTAAAAGCTTGGAAGAAGGAAGAAGGCCACACGTCTTTTAGACGCACAAATGAAATGGGTTCCTAAGGAGCAGTAACCCCACATTCTCACACCCAGGAAGCTGCTGAGTGCCACGCCCCACCCTCACCTGCCTCACAGGGAATACAGGCCACAGGAGCCTCACCAGAGTCACAGATATGTTCATTACCATGTGATAAAAACAGGACCTAACAGGGGCGCCTGGGTGGCGCAGTCGGTTAAGCATCCGACTTCAGCCAGGTCACGATCTCACGGTCCGTGAGTTCGAGCCCCGCGTCGGGCTCTGGGCTGATGGCTCAGAGCCTGGAGCCTGTTTCCGATTCTGTGTCTCCCTCTCTCTCTGCCCCTCCCCCGTTCATGCTCTGTCTCTCTCTGTCCCAAAAATAAATAAACGTT